>NC_043713.1:31049181-31146060 GCF_006229205.1 Suricata suricatta | reverse complement strand
AATTTAAGGAAAGGTATTAAGCAGGCTGTGTTTTAGCTTATGGGCAAGTAATAAATTGTATCATTTATCTTGAATGTATCATAGATAAGCTGCTATATAACGATCACCACTTCAGATAGCTGTGAAATTAGGTGATTAACTAGTTGTTACTTAACCTTCTAATTTCTGTATAAGTCTAATTACATGAAATAGAAGTTGGGGTTTTGATCTTTTACTTTGTTTTTCTGTTTGGAGTGTCATTGTAACTACTGTATTGTAAATGATGGAAAATAATTGCATATGTTAAAAAAATAAATTGTGTTATATTAAAAAAAAATAAAGGTCCACACCATCCCCCCCCAAAAAAAAAGAATAAAAAAAAAAGTGGTCAGTTCTGGACTACAGTCCCGAATCTATGCTGTGACTCAGGGAATCATGTAAACTTTCCAATATTTAGGCCCAATCTTTGACAAAAAGGTACCCATCTCATTAGCTTGTTGATGAAGAGGATACAAATGAAGAAACTGCATTAAGGTGCTCTTACCAACTCTGAACCTAATATAAGGTAAGGGTCCGCAGAGGTCATTAGTAAAATAGAGAGGCAGGCACTGGGGTGGCTGTCAGTTACTTGGCTGACTCTTGATTTCGGCTCAGGTCATGAGCTCATGGATTCAAGCCCCACATTAGGCTCTGCACTCACAGCATGGAGCCTCCTTTGGATCCTCTGTCTCCTTCTCTCTGACTCTCTCTCTCTCTCTCAAAAATAAATGAATGTTAAAAACTTTTTTAAACTATGAAGAAGGGAGAAATGGTTGTTTGGGAAAAGGAGACTGGCCATCTAAAGATTCTCCATCAAATACGTTAGCACACTGTCAATCCAACAGACTGCCCGTGCTCTTGGAACAGGAATGAGAATAATCCTATAGTCAATTGATGCATTAATAAAGAAATTAATTTAATCATACAATTTTTCCAAAGCCACAAAACCTGAATTTGAATTCCATTCTCTTATTAGCTATGCAACTTCATGTAAATTATTTAGGCTCTTTTTGTCTCATTTGTTCCATCTGTAAAGTGGTGGTAATAAATCTATGGTCTACTCATATGGTTACTGGTGAAATTTAATGAGTTAAAATATTTATTTTTTTAATGTTTTTTATTTATTTCTGAGAGATAGAGACAGTGTGAGCAGGGGAGGGTCAGAGAGAGAGGGAGACACAGAATCTGAAGCAGGCTCCAGGCTCTGGGCTAGCTGTCAGCACAGAGCCTGACGCAGGGCTCGAACCCACAAACCATGAGATCATGGCCTGAGCTGAAGCCGGATGCTTAACCAACTGAGCCACCCCGGCGCCCCTGAGTTAATATATTTAAAGTGTTCATACTAGAGCTTGATACACTGTAAGTGCTCTGGTCACTGTTGTTATTACCAAGGCACATGTTACAGAGCATATGCCATTTGGTTGAGGCCATGATTGTTGAGAGTCAGGCTGCAGCTAATGGGTCAAATTTAGGGTTTGTATAGTCCACACTACTTGTTTTCAAAGCAATGGATAATTTACTTAATAACTATGGACAAACCTAGGTGATAGTTAATGTAATGCACTAGACTGGGTGTTTTAAGTCTGGGAGTAAAGATAAGAATTCAAGTATTGAAATCAAAATGGTAGGTCTTCAAAGTTTAAAATCATTGACTCTCCAGCGATGGTAGATAAGATACAGAGCAAGGTAATGCTGGTGACAGAGGACTCACCCTCCCTAACTCCCTTCAGTAAATATTTCCATCAGACTGACAGAGCCTTAAAGACAATACAGATTTAGACATTAATGAGAATTAACATACATAACCTATTAAATGAATAATGACTATAATGTGCTAAGAACTTTAATAACACTTTAATGATGTGGGTGCTCATCATCATTTGTGCTTCAAATTCCATAAAGTCAGAGACTACATCTTTTCTACTCAATGCTGCCAGACCTGAATGATGATGTAGTAATAAAACACCAAATATGATTTCCAAAAGATACTGGAACACAATGGAAATCTTTGTGGAAGTGCCTCAAAGGCATACCAACGAGGCAGTTCAATTCTTTGACATGAAACAAATGCCCTGAAGACCGTTTCTTCTTATACTTTCTCACAATCGACTCCCTCCAGATCTCTGATTTCTCTTTTTTCAACTTAAGGCCAAGTTGACTCTTCCTCCTTCCTACTCTTTCTAATCTGAACCAACATAGCTTTCTTTGGCATTTTACATTTTCTCTTCAAGAATTCTCCTTAGAAGATAGAAGAGGAAAAGCTGTGAAAACACAGGCCTATATGGAACAAAATATGAAATGAATGACAGTTTTAGAATCATAAATTCCATTCAGCAAAGACAAATTATGGTCGTTGGGCCTGCATGTTTAGAAATGAACTAAAATCCAATGCCGGTCTCAGAAAAGAACAGAATGCATCAAGTGGACTAAGCAGGAACTCAGGAAATTACTTCATAGTGCAAAAAAATCTGAAATAAAGAACCAAAGCCTTATTAGCAGGATTTATTATTTTAACTCTGATTCAGATTCAAGTGATTCTTCCAGAGTGCTCCTTTCAGTCTCCTGGCCTCCATTCTCCAGGTCATTATCTCTTTCTCTCTGATATTTTACTGAGTCTGCACCTCTTCAACAAACTCAAAAATCTAAAATTACTCTTTAATTTTTCAACCGTGATTGTTTTTCTTTTCCTTTTGCGTGTGTAACTTATAAGGGAATCAGTCTAAAACTCTCCTCATGGATGCTTTTCTTTTTAAAGACAAGAGCCACAGATTACTTATTATCACAGCTTTTAGATGCACCTGAAACCATGCTTCACTCCTAGGCTCCACAAAAAGTACATTTTATGTTGAATGACTAAAGTGTTATAGAGTTTAGAACGGAAATTAATTCAGATTTTAATTTTCCTCATTAGAAGCCATTATAAGTCCTCTCCCTGGAATAGTATCTTATATCTGGAGGGCCCTTTAATAACCTTAACTCAAACTCAAGAGGAAGGAGAGAGAGAAGTTTCATAAGGAGAGAAGTTTAAGACATCACCAAACAACCAAAAGGCAGAAATGCTTTCAGGAAAACAAGCTCTCTCACCTAATGCACAAAATATCTGGGCCAGAATTGAAGAGGAAGAGTAGCTCACCTTCCTAATTACCAGCCCTTGGGCCTTTACAAACGGAGAAAAATGGACTCCTCGAGGTTCTTCCCATTTGGTCCTTTGATCGGGTTTAGTTACAGAAACCTGGATGCTTAGTGCATCCTGAATGTTTGTTTTCATTTAATTTTCAGCCAAGACAGTGGACATTGATTTCCTCTTGCATTTTATTTAAAGTGAATTCACGATTGTGGATGGGAAAACCAGAGCCAAAATCTTTGCCCTGAGCATAAACCAAAGTAAAATCAAAGCATTTCTGAGAGTGTGAGTTGTTCAGTTAAATTTGCTTTTAAAAAAAAATCATCAAGCAATTGCACTGCTGAAATGGATCAGACATGGAGGCAGAAATCAGACGAGAAACTCTCGGTGTGCCAACTTGTGCGGTATAATTTTCACATCAAAGCACTTCAAAATAGGATTTTTGCAAGTATTTTAACTTTTAGCTAGCTGACTCAAATCCTTTCTGGAAGTAAGCAGGTTATAAATTAGAACTACATAAATAAATAAATCTCACGGTAGTATCCAGATAGCACACAGTTCAAGATTTGCCCACCTCATCCCTGTCCCCTGTCCCTCGTCCTGTGCAGTGAGGGTCAGAGCTTTCTTTACATCACAGCTCTTTTCCTTTACAAAACTAGGCGGACATGAGCAGGAAGAACAGGCATGTGCTTGAAGGGTCTGAAAAGAGGACTGGAGGGCTTAGTAACAGGAAGCTCAATGTGAGAAGAGGGTCAAGCGTGTTGAGATGAGGCCAGAAATGTAAATTCAGATGAGTTTTGGAAGAGCTTCTGTGCTCCTGTAAGGACTTTTTGCTGTGCACAATGCCATCTCAGACGCTAGATTAATTTACTGTTCGTTTATAGCTTATTTCTGTTTCTAGCTACCTGTATGAGCTGCTGAACTATTCTGACATCAGTTTATTCATCTATAAATGATGGAATTTAGATTAAAGCTCTATCTTCATGTGTATTTATATATAACATATGCTATATATATTATGTACCTACACATACACACACACACACAAATTCTGAAGGAAAAAAGTAAATGCTAATACAACTAGATTTCAATTCTTAATAATTATTTGGAATACAAACATCTCTGAGTGTCTCACCTTTTTAGCTACATCTTTCAGCACATAGTCCCAGGTACTCTATTATGCCATGTGTCCTAGGTTTTCTTGATCCTTTGTTCTTCCTCACTTGGTGCCCTTTCTCTGCAACCATTCTGATCTCATCACATCTATTAAAGTCATGGCTATCTCTTTAGATGGCAGCATAAGCTCTGCCTCCTCCAAGAATCTTCCAGGTTTCTTTACAATAAATTTAGAATCATCTTTCCTCAAATTCCCAGGGTATGTTTACACTCTTAGTACCTATGCCATCTTCTTAGAGCTCCTTGTGAGTCATCATTCCTTACTAGATTATCAGCTACTCTAGGAAATATGCTCAGATTTGCTACTTTCCCATACACTTTTCCTAGTAACTCCAAATTATTTTATAGATAAACATTGTTTAATAATACTCTGTGAAACTGTACTGAATGCATAATTTGGATCATTCAATACAGAAAGCTACAATGTTACTTATCAGTGCTTACATATAAAAAAGGGCTTCACTGAAATTAATTTTTATGTAGTAAATAGAAAAACAAACAGTGGCTACAGGAGCAAGAAAGAAATTTTTAGAGATTGCAATAGGGAAAGTGCATGCATATTCTTCTCTGGAAATTTCTCAAAACTCTTCCCATTTTATGAACTAATCATCCTGTATTTTTTTTTATTATGGTGCATCTTCTTCATGAAATATGAATTTGTGCAGGGTCGTGCACGTACAGAGTACCAAACGAGAAATTTGAAAGCCAGTCCTCTAGAACCAGATCTTCCTCTCCATTATGGTTTAAATTAGGGATGTAACTTAACTTCTTGAACTATCTTGTCCTCTTCTATAAAAGAGGAAAAGGGATGCCTGTGCTTTACATTTGACAAGGTTCTTTTAAAGTCAAAAGATGAATATTCAAAAACAAATCAGATTTAATTCCATCCATTTTTTCTTTAGTTCCTGAATATGTAATGGAGATCAACCCTCCATAACTATTGCATGTTGCTTTTGTGTGTAAAAATCTATTCTTCTCTTTTATGTAATTAATTCTAATTTCCCTTATAAAATGCAGCACAATGATCATCTTCTCAGGAAGACTTCATAGATGCCTACACTTGCTATATGCTCTACCACAGTTCTTCTTGTGCTGAATCACAATCCTTGGTTTAATTTTAGTCTCCCTCATGATGATACAAAACCCCTGACTGCAGAGACTAAAACCTGGATAACCATTAAATCTTTAACACATTGATGTTTGGTAAGTGTTTGCTGGCTGAATAAACTTTGACTGACATCTCAGAATTGATCCCATCTCTTATGAGCTGGGTACAGTGATCTAGTATTTAATTTAGTGAACATTGTGATGTGGTTTCATAAAATTGACAGTGGGAGACCTTGATTATGAGATCCGGTAGAGAGCCTAATACATATTTATTTATATGGGTATCTTACCTGTAGAAGGTACTTCTTTCTCTATTTTGTTCTATAGATACCTCATAAAATATTTCTCAGGAATAATAGTGAAAAAATAAAAAAGAAAGAAGAAGATTGGGCATAGTGTCTGCTTTGTAAAAAGGCATGTTTTACTTGATAGTTTATTTTTCTTAAATTTCTCCTTAATCCTTTTTCAATATGCTAATCTCCCTTGTTTCTTGATCAAGCCTGCTTTCGAATTGTTTTATATCCAATAGTCTCCTGCTCTGGAGAGGTGACTAAACTTTAATGCCTGTCGAAGTGCCCACGGTATCAATATATTTAAAGACACAGAAATATGAGAATAGAATAGGCCATAAAGATAAAATACATTATTAAGTGGCTTTATTGTCATTGTTATTATTCTCGCATTGAGCAAGGAGATGAAGAGCTGAATTGCACACCATATGGTAATTGCTTGGAAGATAACCACAACTTATGGTTGCACCTTCAGCATCCAATGACATTGTTTGCTGCATTTCAGGTGCCAGTGTGGCAGCAGGCCAGCCCAGGAAAGATGAACTGGCAGAGAGAGAATGACAGACATTAGGCATAAGTACTTTTCATGTCAAGCCTTTGGCATGTTCATTGTCGAAAAAATCTGTTCTCAGAAATGCCTTCCAAAATACGCAAGTTATGCTATGAAGGCATATGACAACTTCTGCCGTCCAGGGATATGTTAATATGGACCATCCTGGGAGATGCCAACTCATAGCCAAGATAATGGGTGATTCCAGATGTCTGTCCAATTCCATTCCTACTGCCCAAGGGAAGTGCAGAATTTTTTTTATAAATGAACATTTATGTGGAATTTTTTAGTGTGCAATGACTTTCTCTACCAGTGGTCAATTTTGTAAGAGAAAAAGAACAACTTGAATCTTTACATTTTAGTGTGTACAGCCTTCGATTGTTAGAATCTGATTTAAATCATAGATTTGAACCAGCCTCCTTTCCAAATGTAAGAAGGTGAGTTCTTTAAAAAATATTAAATGTGCGTTCCTATTTTCGATGATTTAAAAAACACCTTAGTTTGAATAGTATTGTTGAGCTTACTAAATGTTATTTTTACACATCGAATCTTCCCAAGAATGTCATCCCATAAACATCGTTTTCCATTTTCTTTCTAGATGAACCATCTTAAGGAAATAGAAAAATAATATGCCTAAAGTCACTCAACTGGATTTTACTGGGGATAGAACTGAAATCTAGTTTGCATTTTCAAGTCAAATGATCTTAAGCAATCTGGTTTATGTCAATGAGCTATCATTTATTATAATTTTCCTCTGGGAAATAATTTGGTAGCTCCAATATTGTCAGATTTGGGAATCTAACAAATAGTGCTTTTTATGAATTGTAAGATATATTTATGGGCTCATGTCGTATCTGCTTCATTGTTAGGAAACAAAATAAGAATGACTATCTCATATTTCAAAAGCGAAATGAAACGCTCAGACATAAAACACACCCTAACACAACTATTACTCCAGCTGATCTCTGACTTAGCTCATAGGCCTGCCTTAAAAAAATCAGCAAATAAAACTCTCCTCTCTACAGTGAGCTAGACTTTCAAGATGTAATAGAACCTGAAATGTAGAAATACTTTTGGAATTTATTCAGAACAGTAGAAATCCCAATCCAAAAGCACAGCTGAATATTCATGGAGCATTTTTATTTATCCAAACTTATCCTTGGAAAACATAATTTTGGAATGATAACCACAGTATCTTGGGCAGCAAAATTATCTTACATATAAACGTTTGCTTCTGTCATAGCTGGTGTTGTACTGTATGTACACACAAATACACATGTGAAAATACATATATACGATTAAAAACACATTTAGAGCTCTAACTGTATTTTGTATGAATCTTTCACTATATTCCAGCCATGGAAAACTTTCCTAGTGAAGAAAGAAAAAATAAACGGTCTCTGTACTGAAGGAATTTACTGACTTGCCCACTGTAAACTCAATACTGGTTAGGGCACTAAGGTTATTAGGGAAAAACATAAAAGATGCTTGTTAAGGCCAGTGCACTGCAGCAGGGACAATCAAAGCATACTCAGAAAAAATACAACACGTGAGTGCATGCTCAGTAGGGCATTACAGTTATTTTAATACATTACAAGAGTTGCATATTCATTAGTGAATAAGCACATATAGGACTAGATCCTGACAAATCACGAAGGCCAAACACAAATTGCCCTTCGGCTGCCTGGCCTTCGGGGCTATAAGAGCCATTCAGAAGCTATTTTGCTCAAGTGCACAGAGAAGTCCTGGGGAGTACTGCTCCAGGGTCTCAGAATGGCCTTCTTCCTTCTTTGTGCTTTGCTCTGGGCTCAAATGTGTCCCATCCTAATTCATACGTTGAAGCTTTAACCCCCAAGGTGACTGTATTTAAAGATAGGGCCTAAACGGAGATAATCAAAGTTAAATAAAGTCATAAAGGTGAGGCCCTGATCTAGTAGGATCCTTATAAGAAGAGATACCAGAGAACTCTCCCTCTCTCCCATGTTAGGAAACACAGAAAGAAGGCCTCTGTTTATAAACTAGGAAGAGCATTCTCAACAGGATCCCAACAGCCATCACCTTGTTTTAGACTTGTCAGCCTCCAACACTGTGAGGAAATAAATCTCTGCTATTTAAGCCACCACTCTATGGCATTTTGTTAGAGCAGCCCAGGCAGACTAAAACAGGCTTGGTCAGTGAGGACACCATGATCATGGGCCTGACTGGCTCTCTGATTAAACTCCTTTTTGCTTACTTCACTCCAGCCATATCAACCCCTTTGGCTTTTCTCATGTATGACAGACAGACTGAGGCCATTGGCCATTATTTATCTGTACCCCGCCACAACCAGCACAACTTACTTCCTCACCTTTTTCAAGCCTCTTTGTAAATGGCACCTTCTTAGGAAGACTTCACCAACTACCTTAAATTGCAACACTCTTCAATAATTCCTATTCATTTTCTTCACCTTTCTCCTTTGAATTTATCTAACTTGCATACTATACCTAGTAATGGTGTTTATTTTTTTCTTCTTTCTCACCTAAATGAAATTATCAAGATAGCAAAGATTATTAATTATTTTGGTCATAGCTAAGGCCTCAATATCTGGCACATTGTACATGCCCAATACATATGAATCATGTTGAATATAATGTTATAATACAGCTTATAAAATTCAGACAGGATAAGAAAAGGTTCATAAGGGTTAGAAACCATTGGCAAAGGAACAGATGCAGTGTTATAGTATATAGTTAATTCCCTGATTCAACAAGTAGGTCTTGAGCACATACTGTACATCTGGTACTGAAATTAGTAACCTTCCAAAGTTCATAGTCACAAAGTAGAGAAAGAAAAAAAGAATGAGAAAAAGAAAAAAAGAGAAAGAACAGAAAAGTAATGAAATGAGAATAAATGTATGAAATGATATTCCCTCTTCTCATTCACAAATCAATTAAAGGTTATACCTTGCTATTATTATTTTCTGTTTACAATTTTATTAAAGAACACGAGTCAATTAAGCATCTGACTCTTGATTTCAGCTCAGGTCACAGTCTCATGGTTCTTGAGTTCAAGCCTTCTGTCGGGCTCTGCACTGACAGCATAGAGACTGCTTAGGATTCTCTCCCTCTCTCTCTGCCTCTCCCCTGCTCTTTCTTTTTCTCAAAAATAAATAAAAAATAAACATTAAAAATTATTAAAGATTATGCATTGTGTATGAACAGAATATCAAGGAGAAAGGAAAAGGGGAAAGGATGAAGAATTAAAATTATTTTTTGATCATCTACCAAGTTTAGATTTATTTCATAATATATATGCAACCCTAAATTATAAAGATTAAGAAACCATCAAAATGACTGCTCAAAATTGATATAAGAAAACTATAGAAAGCAAGAGAAAAAGAATATCTGGTAAAATGAGTCAATATCTCTGATCTCCTCCAAATGCATCTCAGAAATGGTAACTTCCAGAATGGGAAGTAGGGCTATAAAGGAGAAGAGGATGCTCTCAGAATTTTATTTTATTCACTTTAGGGGGGATAAATTAGGATTAGCATAAACATATCTAACACACGATATACTCTCCTTCTCCTTGATATACATTTGTTGTTATTCTTTCAATCCTTGTCCTTCTGGGAATAGAAAGCTTTATGGAGACACAGCAGAAAGAAAAGCTGCTTAATGGGGCACACTACAGCAAACATTATTGATCAATTTTGTTTTACTTGTAAGAATGATTGAATGTGCAAGTAATTCAGATGTCATTTTGTAGCCTGAGCATTTTATTTTCTATAACGTCTGTTTTCTCCAAGAGAATTTATTTGAGAGAAAATAAAGAACCAGAGATGATGTATTGAACAGGAAAAACAGACCATTTGACAAGAAGATCTGTCTAGGTCACCCTCTTGATTTCATGGCACCATTTTGTATTATCAGTGGTGAAATTTTGCCAGCTCAAGGCTAAAGGAAAGATTCTTTTCCAGCATCTCCCATTTTCCCTTCCTTCCTAAACTCCTTATTCTATTCCATCAGACCACTTCTTTCTGTTTCTTCTGGTGCTTTGAACTTCTTCCTCCAAACTTGCTGTAATAAAAAGATCTGATAAACTCATTTGCATTAGGGTGTAAATAACTAATAAGCTTTACTTAAAGTGTGGACACATTATGCCTATTCCTTATCCTTCTGTAAATACACATGCAACCACCTCCAAATGGCTATAAGAGAAGATAAAGAAAGTGGAAGAGCAATGTTCTAGTAATAGGTAAAATTGTTCAGAGAGAAAGCTACCCCTTTCCCTTTGCAGAGGTCAAGTTAGTGGAGATGTACTGACAGCGGCTGATGCAATGAAATTATACAAGAATGTCCTAAATCATCTACGAATATAACCAACCCATCTTCTGCTTCGAGCCTCTAAAATTCCAAATACTTTATCTCTGTGCACAATATGGAGACACGGTTAGAAAACAAAAAAGAAAAGATTAACATTGAAACCATGTCTGACTTTAGATTGAGGCGAAATGGGCAATCACTATGAATGTAATTTAAAGGAATCTCACTCACAAACAACTCCTCTGTTTCTTTAACAAATTATCTGCTATCATCCCATTCGAAAGTGTTCCCTTCAGGTTATGAAATGCCCGTATCACGGAAGCCCCCCAAGACAGACGCACCAGAGCCCAGAGTCAAAGCCAAAAAGCAAAGGTCGTTTATTGCAGGTTCGAACCCGGGCCTCTGCTCACTCCAAGCTGGTGGAACGGAGAGAGCCAGAGAGCCTCGAACAAAGATGGGGTAGGACTTTTATGAGTTTGGGAAGGGGGAGTTACAGGAAATTGCGACATAGGTACAGTGATCCAATTATTATTATACAATATTATTGACAGCAGGTTTATTCACATTGCCCAGAGTACTTGTTACTTTTGGCGGGACCCAATCACAACATTTAGAGTATTGACCAATCACAGAGTGGGCCCAGGACCCTCATGTAGGGCGTGACTAGGACCTTCATGTAGAGCGTGACTAGTCTTAACCTCCATCTTTAGGCCCGCCCCCAGAAATGTTAATGGTGTTAGCTGGCCTTCAAGGTCAGAGGGGAAACCTGAATCAAATCTGCATCCTTATAGTTAATATAAGGGTTAATAATATGAGGCCAGGGGAAGAGAGACTCACAACCCTAAGAGTCCAAGAGATTGGAAGAGTTTTCCTGAATAGATTTCCTCAACAGTGAAGACTTTCCTGGAGACACAGGAATTATCTGGTCTTAAGTAATGAAAACAACTTCAGTTTGCAGTGAGAAGAAATTTAGAAAATTTTAATAAAAAAATAAGAGCAACTGGGTTTCTTTGAGGTTGGAAAAGACAGAAAGGAACAATGCACCTTAGAAGGTTTTGAATCTAGTTTATATATTTTAATTTCATTCTATAAGCAAGAGACTTCTCTTGACATGAGGAATGACATAAGGTACACAAGATGGTTTAAAATAGACCAAGGCTAGAAAGAAACAGGGAATACAGTGGAAGCTCATGGAATTGCCCAAAAATGGCCTAAAAACAGTTTCACTTTTAATAGAAGGTGAGATCATTGGGAGTTAGGAGTTGTAGTTAGGGAAGAGCAGTAATGAGAATGGAAAAGAGACTCCATTAGACAGAAATTGAACTGAAAAAACGGAGAGGGTTGAATGAGGGTGATGAAAGAACAGTAATTACAGAATCAGCAATTTAGCACTTGAAGTGGCCAAGGTACGATTCTTCTATTTCAATTCTTCATTATGTAGACGGTAATAGTGAGGTTCAGAAAGTCTAACCAGTTTGCTTGCATAACACAACAACAATTTTAGGTGCATTTTCTGCTTTTCAGTTTATGATGTTTCTGTACTTCAACAACAATAACAACAAATTCCATACTGGATTAGTTGGTACAGAGAACTAAAATAGGGTCATACAAGGACACTGTTAATGAGTTTATAGGACACGGGCCTATTTTGATGGTAAAGGAATATTGAGGTGGAAATTACCCATAAGCAGAAAGAAATGAGAAATTAAGACTCAGATGAGAGATTAGTAGTAAGAATATGTCAATGAGCTTAATTTAAATAGGCTTCAGATTCCAACCCTCAAAAAATCCTCAGTGGCATTTTCGGAAAATATGAACTTGATTATGACAATGTGAAAGGAGAGTGGAGTACAACTGGCTGGATGGAATGTTCCTGACTTGTTTAAAGCCATTGAGTATTCTAGCATTCACAAGATTGAGTTCAAATTTGTTAAAATGACTTACAAGGGTATCCATTACTTAGCCTTCTTTCTATCATTCTAAGCATAGCTGTTACCACTCTGGCATCCCCACTCCATGATCCAAACATAGGAAACTATTATACATGTGCCCAGTATGGGTGGATAAAGGGAAAATTCCTGAAGGTCCTGTCTGAGTTTTGAATGATGTATGAAGAAATGAGCTGAGAAAAGGAATTGAAAGTTGGTCAAATATGAGAAGAACTTCCATACAGAAAAGGGAGCAGAGGCAAAACCGTGGGACATGAGAGATAATCCTGCTCAAAGAATTTCTCAAGCATTAATGTGACAACTTTTCTAAAGTGAAAGTGACAGGTGAAAACAGGCAGAAGATCACAAAAGGCTGGGTGAACCAGGAACCATTTTCAAGTGATTATCTGCATTTCTTTCTATGAACAAAGAACTCACAGAAATTAAGTCATATTAATGGGGCATTGCATTCCAAACCTAACATTTTACAGCCCATGAAATATTTCTTATTAAATGTTTACTGTCAAACATAGATTATTTCAAAGTTTCACAATTTTTAATTCTTTAACACTTTAAAGAATCACTTCTTCAAAGTACCATAATTTTAATAATTTGATGATTTATTCTATTTGGGGTCTGGTATAGACTCCATGTTTTTACTAATTATCTATTCCATTTTCTAGGTTTTATGCTCTGTTCCTGTGAAAACCACCCTCATTGATCTCTACCATATTTTAATCGGTATTTTTTATAATTATTTGGCTCCAAGGAATTCAAAATCCTATTCATAGGTAATATTTATATGTTTTATCTCTTCATTAGGCTACAAACTCCTTCAAGTAGTTCTCTTTTATGTTTTCTATACCCAGATAAATTGCACAGCACCTGGAATATAGCAAGAATTTAGTAAATATGTGCTGAATAAGAAATTTAAGAAACTATGTTATCTCATTCTGGAATAAATTATAGAGACAATAAGTGGTATAGAAGAGAACCAAAGGGTCATCTAATTAAAAATAAGGAAACATTTGCTGATATTGTACTCAGTGTAGAGGCTGCTTTTAAGCAACAGGCTTGAGCAAAGGAAAGTTGAGCAAGGGAAAGGGCCAAGGTGACTACAGAGCCGAATGCAAACAGGCTCATTAAGCTATGTACCTTGAAAGAGCCATGGGCTCTAACTGACCAACTGCAACTAGCCACAGTTCCTAAGATTACCAAAAAGGTTAAATTCCCTATGTCCCCAGACCCCTCACTCTGCCTTGTAACTGTAGCCCCTCACCTCTGCCGCTTGGCAGACAGTCTCTCCTTTGCTGTCCTGCCCACTGCTCCCTTGCGGTGTATGCAGTAAACTTTGATCTCTTTTGTTCCGCCTTGGGTGAGTTTTTTACCGCCTGTGCTGCTGGCCCAGATCCAATCTGAATGCCCCACACCTAGTCTTGGACACGCTACTAGCCCCGTAAGAGACAGCACAGCATCACTTGCCTTCATTAGCTTCACATTTAGTAAAACTTAACAAAGCTATTTCAGAAGTTTGGGAGGGCACTGCACCAGATATTATCTACTATAAATTATAATGAAAAGTGAAAAAATTAGATAATAATCAAAAGTAAAAACATTCAGAATAGGGTTTTTCAGTCTGAAAAAGAGGTTGTACTCCTGGGGATTCGTATAGGAATAGTTTTTTAATAGAGGATTAAGAGGAAACTATCTGGAATTCAGTAATTTCACATATTTTTAATCCAACCTGAAGAAAAATAATTATTTATGGTAAATAATTTCCAAAATTAACTACTTAGGAGTCCCTGAACTGTCCCCGTGAGAACACAGAAAATACTGTTCAGCCTCCTCCGCCACTCAGCTGTAGTTTAAGAAATAAGAAGATGACGGGAGAAAAAAGGCAATGCCAGAAGCCAGCTTCACCTTCATTTTATTTTTCTCCAAGATACTAGCTCCTCCCCAAATTGCCACTAACTTGGATGTCCCTTAATGCTTTCCCACAGATTTACTCTTAAGATTTTGTTTAATATTTTCAGTTGTGAGTTCTCAGCAGGAATTGTAGTCCAAACTATCTAGTCTGCTATTGCTGGAAGAGATACTCCCCCAGATGAGGGTTTTAAGCCCTTGAATTTCATAGAATTCTGGTGCCAAGAATTCCAGGGACTAGACTCAATGCCTTAGGATAAGGATATCCTTCCTTTGAGATAAAATAATTAGTGGCACTAAGAGAAAACTAATTATCTGCAGGCAGAAACTTCCCCAAGAGTCTCTCTAGAGTTAGAATTTACTTTCACAGCCATTATCAATAAGTAGTAATGCTACTTGGATCTCACATAATCTCCAATTTTAATTGTTTTTGGCAGAAAAAAACCTCTTGAAATCTAAACTTTTAACGCCCTCCCCGCCATTCCAGGAAGCAAAACCAGGCACATGGTCTGTCCTCAGTGCGCTTTTGGCTCAGTGTTCTGTCCCGTGCCTTTTGTTCTCCTGAGAACTGGGGATGTTCCAATGCCTATGCTTTTCCCTTCACAGATCCTATGTTCTGGAATTTCTTGAATTTCTTCCCTTTTTTCCCCTCACAAAGATCTTGGTCCACTCCCTAGAATTTCGGGAGCTTGTTTGATTTTTTTTTTTTCTTCTGAGTAACTGTTACACATATGGCCGGTGACTAGCACAAAATACCAGTAGCAACCCCAGTCATTCTTCATTGTGGATATTTTGAAATTGCCAACCTTCCCAACCTAAACTGCATGTGTGTTTTATGATGTAGTGTTTAGGGGTTGGAAATGGGGATTAGATATATTTAATTAACTTTAAAAAGAATGCACAGTTTTCTAACTGGGATTGTAGATTTGCTTAAGTTTCTCAAAATAATAGTGTTTCTGAACTCAATAAAATGGAAAAGGCAAATAAAAATCTCAAAGGTATTTTTCAATGTATCAGAGTAATACTATACTCTGTTATTCCCAATATTTGTGCAACAGTTTTTATACAACCCCAAATATAAAATGGCCTTTCTTAATAGGAAGAAAAAGTGACACACCATTGCTAAGGCCAACTTCCTAAAGCATGGATGACTAGTGGTCTATGCTAGAAAATATGCTGAGTTTGCAAATATTATTCTTGCCTTTCTTTTTTCTTTCACATTTCCATTTATAAATGTATATAATTTGCTTGGTAGAGCAGACCAAAGAGTGTTTCTTGGCCAAATTCCCATCTATTTAGAAATACATCCAGTTCCCCAGGAGTTTAGTTGAGGTCAGATAAGGCGCTAGATTGGTTTAATTTAGTGATCAAAATAAATAAATAAATTTAGTAAGTAAGTACATACATTCAGCTTGATGTCAATTTGTTATACATCATGGTTATATGAACAGAAAAGTAATAATTTAAAGACTCCAATATGTACCGCTGGCCAAAATGGATAAAAGACTCAGCAGAAAAAGAGATTTGCTATATCAGCAATATTATGTTTCCTTTCCCTGTACTGAAAACAGTTAAGTGCTAGCCAATATAATGTGAAAAATGGCCTTGAAAAATGTATTCCAATCTAAAGAATAGTTAAAGATTAAAAATGTAGCAACACTGTAAATAGAAGATAAATTATTTTTTATAACCAATAAAGAAACATGGATTTAAAAGGATTCATTACTATTGGCAATGTAAGAAGGTAACTAGGGGAAGGATAAAAAATTATTTTTTTCAATGGCAATCATAAAAGGAGTTGCTCATGGAGGTGAATACAATTAAAATTTGCCAATCTGAAATTAGAAATTAATAATGAACTTTATATTAAATTCATCATAAATCTCACTACCTTTTTTCAGATAGAGCTCACTAAGCAGTGTTCAATATATTTTTTTGCAGGGATGTAAACATTATATATTTATTATTGCACATTAATGCTCTTAGATGACATTGCTATTTTTCCTTTTGTTCCCATATTATTTCAAATTTTGACTATTATTTTGAATTCTTATTCTTCCTTGACAACCATTACTTCAAGCTGCAGTTAATATGTTTACCTCTAGCAAAGTCATTCTACTTCTTATTCCACTACTGAATTGGTTGTTTTAATGTTTCATAGACTAAAATCCTAGATTGTACATTTTTTATATATGCATATAATCTTAGAGTAAATAATCTTTGAATCACATCATGGTCTGAAGTTAAACTACTATGAATAAAAGAAATGCACACTTCGGGATATTTCCTTTGGATGCTTGAGTCTTTGATTCTTGGAGAGTACAATTATTAGAGAAATTTGGGAAAGTAGGGAAAGATTTTCCCTTCTAGTGATAGTAAACTGGGTAATTCAAATTAATATTCCAGTTGACTACAACTAGAAATGGAAAATTTAAATGTATATGATGTGTTTAGGTGGGGTGTATGTGTGTAAAAAGCACAAAGCACCAGATAGCTAACAGAATTGTGAGGAATTCTCAACTTGGTACCAGAGAAAAACAGAAGCAGACAAAGAATTGGATTCCTACACTTGTTATGTTTTTCCTTTAGGGGAGTGTCGGTTTCATAGATGCAACCTGGGAAGTAAAGGGACAATGATGACAGCCCAGAGAAGCCAGGGATATAAATATTGGATATCCAGGGCATTCTAATGAGAGTGTGATGACCTCTCTTTTGGACTGGGATCCCATAAAACAGCAACATAAAAAAAGTAGTGTAAACCCCAAGATAAAAAGATCCTTTCAAAGACTACAGCTCAGGTTCATATACCTCATCTTCTCAATTAGACAAAGATGGCCCCAGATTTCTAGTACCAAGGGTGCCCTGGAGAAGCAAAGGTAAATCATATTTGGAGAAAAGCACCATTTTAGGTACCAAATATAACTGTAAGAGTTTTTCCTAATGCCATTTCCAGCATATAATTAATAGTAGCAAGACTCATTTGGAGACTTAAAAATAAAATGTAAACTTTTTATTCAGAAAAAAATATAATAATACATTTGAAATGCTCTCTATATTAGAATTATTAGTCACAGCCTTTACAATATTTGTGCCTAAACTGATGAAGACGGAGAACTTTTTTAGAAAACCGGAAATTTAACAAAAAAATTACAATCCTATAACTAAAAAATGCAATAACTGGAAACAGAAATAGGGAATGACTTTTACAAAAGATTGGACGCAACTAAAGAGATAATTAGTGAACTAGAAGATATCTTTAATAAAGAATAGAGAGAAAAATAGATTTAAAATAAAGTACAAAATGGGGAGAGAAGTAGTAAGAAGTCTTACTTGTTTGTATTTGCAGTCCTAGAAGAGGGGGAGAGCACATGGGGCAAAAAGAGTGTAATGATATATAAAAGTACAATAAAGATAGCATTTAATGGGTATGACTTCCCAAACTGATGAAAGACAATAAGCCACACACATACAAGAAGTCCTAAAAGGCTAACCAAGAGATAAATAGGCATCAAAGCTCATCAGATTTTAATTGCTAAAAAATAAAGACAAATAGAAATCTTAAAATCAATTTAAAAAGCCTTTCCGAACAGTATCAATTAAGCTGGCATCTGATTGTGACACAGAAACACAAAATGAAATGAAATACCTTAGAGCAATAAAGAAAAATAATGTCCAAACTAGAAAACTGTAAACCTAGCAAAGCTTATCCTTCCAAAAGTGAAGGCTATTAAAATACGAGGGTTAAAAAAAAAAAGTCTGAAAAAAATTATCATCAGAATTGAACTTAAATAAATAGAAGGCTTTTTTTGGCTTTGTTTTTTGTTTTTAAGAAAAGTCTTTCCAAGTGGATGGCTGGGAAAGCAAGAAGAGAAAGGACACTGGGAAATTATACTAAATATTGACCTAATAAAACAATAGAAATTACTGAGTTTAAAATATAGTAAGAATTTGTATTTATGATCTATAGCTGTAGATTACACATTCTTATGTACACATAGAATTATTCTAGAATGAAAACATATGCTGGTCTATAAAGTGAGTTCCATTAAAATTAAAATGATTGAGGATTGTGCAGACTTCATTCTATGACCACAATGTGGCTTAGCTAGAAATCAATAATAAAAAATAACTACAGAATCACTTAATGTTTGGAAATTAAGATAGGTACTTCTTAGTAATCCATAGTTTTGTTGAAGAAATCAAATATAAATTAGAATATGTGTATATCCAAATGATGGTGAAAATTATACAATCCCAAAATTGTGAGGTATAGCTAAAAATGTACTTAGAGGGAAATTTTTAGTCATAAGCATATGGCCATAATCAATAATATACAATACCTTTTTTATTCTTGGTTCACCTGTCACTAACACAATATGTTTTTTCAAAAGTTAAGAATATGACACACTACACATATGAAATGAATATATCAAAGATTTCTTGAATCACTCATGAAGAAACTATTAAGCTAATAAAACTAATCCCAAGAGCATTTGGGTTGGCTATTACAGGTAATTTTTAAGAAAACTATTAGAAAATTATTCAGGCACCTACGTGGCTCAGTCGGTTAAGCATCTGACATCAGCCCAGATCATGATCTCACAGGTTGTGGATTTGAGCCCCAGGTAGAGCTCTGTGCTGACAGCTCAGAGCCTGGACCCTGCTTCAGGTTCTGTGTCTCCCTCTCTCTTTGCCCCTCCTCCACTCACACTGTCTCTCTCTCTCTCTCTCTCTCTCTCTCTCTCTCTCTCTCTCTCAAAAATAAATACACATTAAATTTTTTTAATTTTAAAAAAGAAAGTTAAAAAAGAAATAAAATTGCATCAATATAAAATTGATCATTTCTTAAAAGAATATAATCTTTAAACTTCTCTTGTCTAGTAGATAAAACCTACAAATAAATATATAACTTAAAACATTTGGGCTTTAATTAAATGGTTAAAAACAAAGATAAGACAGGTGCATTTTCCTAGAGAATTAAATAATCCTTGTGTGGGCATGTTAAATGATGTCCCCAAGATGACCCTGAAAGTACAAGGTATATAAGATTTGAATAACTTTCCTTGACATAGTATTTACAAAATTTAAAGTGGTATGCCAGATGCCTTGAAGAAAGCATAGTCCAGCCTCCAGGCATTTGTAATATAGTTTTGCAAAGCAAGATAAGAATCAAGCAAAGAACAACACAAATTGTTTTGATTAATGCAATTCATATGTCAAATAAATTCAGCTACAGTGAAAAGAAGCCAGGGAAATCTAGCAGACAATCAATGAAAGAGAATTTTCAATTCTTCACAATTTTATATACATGAATCAATGAGATCTCAAATCAAAGTGTTCAAATCTACAATCACCTTCTCTTGCAAATTTCTCTAACATTTCTCCTGTAGAATCTCTCTCTTAGGATTGAAACTTCTGAACTTTGATAGGCAAGGAAACTATATAATTAATTTATGTATTCCTAGCACAGTTCCTGGATTAGAACAGGTGCTTCATATACATTGACATAATTAATCTTTTACATATGATTCTCTTGTATTCTTATCTCTGGTTGTCTCTCATTGTGGGTCAGGTACTATTCTGATGCACATATATGAGCTTATCTACTCTCCCCAACAACTCTAGGTGGTTGGCACTATTTTTCACTCCAGATTAGAGATGACAAAGCTTGGCTCAGTGTGGTAAAAAAAAAAATTTTGATCAATATTATCTACCTTTTAAAGAGGAAAACCAGAATTGTACCTCAAGCATTCTTACTCCTATGCTTTTAATCACTTTTTTATATGATCTTGAGTTTCATCATATGGCAAAATGGAATGAAGTAGGTAGGGATTAAAACATATTTGTTTTTTCTTTGTTTGTTTCCAATATCCTAGATAGAAAACATAAATAAAACTTAAACCAGCATGGTGGCTATGCACACAAGCAAAGAAAAAAGAACAGGATAATCTTAAACATATCTTCAAGAAGATGAAAGTCAGAAAACAGATTCTGTGAACCCTTGACCAGGAAAAGTCCATTTATCTATCTCAGCTGCAGGTTTCAGAGGGGTTTATGTAAGAGAAGATACTCCAGCTAAATAAGCATGCTAATCCTAGACTGCATATTTGTTATAGACTGAATGAATGTTTGTGCACCCCATTCCCAAATCCATGTGTTGAAATTCTAACTCTAAATGTTCTGGTATTAGGAGGTGAGGCCTTTAGGAAGTAATTAAGTCCCAAAACTGGAGCCCTAATGAATGGAATTAGTGTCCTTTTAAGGAAGACCACAGAAAGCTCTCTTGCCCTCTTTCCACTGTGTGAGGATAAAATGACAACACAGTAGCCTAGCAACCCAGAAGATGGTTCTCACCAGAACATGACTATGCTGGGACCCAAATCTTACACTTCCAGGCTCCAGAACTATGAGAAATAGATTGGGTACCTACGAGCCATCCACCCCATGAGACTTCATTACGGCAGTTACAAATTAAGATAATATTGGCTGATAATTCTTTTTTATTCCCCAAAGTTAACTTTAGTTAACCAACAAAGAAAAAGCTGAGTTTAAAGATAAAACATTTTTATGAAAAATGGAAAGCAAGGAAAAGAAAAAAATCATCCCAAGGAAAATCATCCTTCCTACTTAAAGCCAAAGCTGACTTAGGATATCAAATCCATGCCTCTTTTTCCTGGCCTAAAGTAGGGCTTCTAAAGTAGACTTTGGCTCTAGGTCTGTATTACCACAGAAGCCATGTAGAAAAGACATGACAGAAAAGGAAAATAAAAATATTAAAGAAGCATAGTACTAAAAAAAGGAATTCTCTGAAACTACCTTTCTTACTAAAATCACTGTCACAAGGCTTTGGGCCCATGGTGTGTTCCTTACATGCCTTACAGTTTTGACTCAATTTGAAAAGGACAATTAATTTAGAGATCACCATTAAAGTGAGGTGTTGTTCCAGTTTCTGTCACTACATGACAAACCAGTCCCTCCCTCCAAAACTGATGAAAGGCACCATTTTATTATACTCCAAATTCTGTAAAGAATTTAGGCAGGACTCAGTGGGGCTGGCTTATCTAGGCCGCAGTATGTTGAGGAGATGACTCAAAGGCTAGAGGCTGAATTCATTTGGCAGCACCTTTATTCTTGTATCTGGTGGCTGATGCTGGCTACTAACAGGGATCTATCTCAGTGGGGCTGAAACCTCGAACTCCTACTTGTGATATCTCTGGTTACCTTTAAACTGGGCATATTTACAAAAATGACAACTGGATTCCAAGAGTGAGTCTCAAAAAGGTGAGGGAAAAGCATGTATGTGAAATTTATTCATGAGGTAAGACCATGTTTTGAAGCTAGTAAATATAGGTGTTTTATTGATTTAATATCATAGAGCATCAGACACTTTTACTTCTACCATACTTTACTGGTCAAAGAAGTCACAGAACTCGCCCAAGATTGGCGAAACAGGTCATAGGCCCCATCACTGAATGGAAGGAATGTCAAGGTCACATGGTAAGAAGAGTATTTGCAATGGCAAATATTGTAAGCAACAGGCTACAACGTGTTGCTACAAAGGTAGAGAGTATAAGGAGTCAAGCAATGCACTCTACTGTTACCAGCCCTCCTATTTACATATCCTTCTAAGAAGGGAGAAAGTTTCTCACAATTCTTCTTCTAAAATACTGGTCACTTATTAAAAGTGGTGATTAATCTAAATCAAGTTAGAAAAAAATTTCAGTGTTACCAATAGCTTTAGTATTTGGTGAAAAGTTAGCATATGGCTTAGAGTCACTGGCTCTTCTTTTTCTTACTCAAAGTGTTCCAGATTTGAAAGATACTCAAGAGTTACCTAGGCAAAGATGGAGCAACTCCAGGGAGAAGAAATGCCCTGTGTAGAATCTCAGGATGAGAGACAGAGAGGAGAGCAGGGATGAGTCAAGAAGAAGGCCAGTGTGAGTGAACAAAGAGAGAGGAGTTCTGCCTACAGCAGCTGAACCAAGAAAGTTACTTAGGAGACAGAGGATGCAGTCTAGGTTAATGATATAGGTCTTTATCCTTTTCTATTTTCTTAAAATTTTTAATGTCTTTTAATTTATTTTTGAGAGATAGAGAGAGAGGGAGGCACAAAATCTGAAGCAGGCTCCAGGCTCTGAGCTAGCTTTCAGCACAGAGACTGACACAGGGCTCGAACCCATGAACCACAAGATCATGACCTGAGTCAAGCCGGACGCTTAACCAACAGAGCCACCCAGGCACCCCTAGGTCTTTATCCTAAAGATAGTGGAAAGCCACTAGAATATGGGTGGACATATTTGGGGACAAAATAGATAACAGATGCGAGTGAGAAGAGACAGTGCAGAAACAGTGTACTCATTTCAGAGGTGTTTATAGTAGTCTGGTGAGAAATGATGGCAACATGGACTAGAGGGTTATTTATAAGGTGTTAACTTCCCCTTGCTTGTCAGGGCCCGCCAAGTTTTCTGTCTGCCTCAGGCAAGGATTATCACTCCGTTGAGTGAGCCAGTAAACAAGATTTGCATCTGGAGGCTGGAGATTGCCATTTCCTGGTCAAAATAACTTTGGTGACTGTCTTGCTGAGCCAGATGTGAGTGGCCAAGGCACACAAAAGATCAAAACGGTATTCAGTGTTAGTTCTCCATCCCCCAAGATTGCTGAGGCAAAGTTGGGCGCTTCTTTGATATGCATTTGACTCTGTAGCCTGCCTAGGTCAGCTTGCCTTGTCTTCCCCCCCTGAAGACTATATAAAGAACAGTTCTTTGAATAAATGCTCTCTTTCGCCTGATCGGAGAACCGTGAGTTCTGTCTTTACTCTTTGCGTCTCCCTCTCCTGCCCCCTTTTTCTCTCCCTCCCTCAGGAGAAGGACCCACGACGATTCTCCGCCCTGCTGGTTGGGGCAGACCAAACAGGTACCACCGATCGCCAGGGAGGAGCGGCCCGGCCATCGGGTTACGACACTTGCTAGGGAAGTTAAGGGCAGTGGCCAGATTTAAAGCTACTTCAGATAGGGATGCCTGGTAGCTCAGTCAGTTAAGCATCAACTCTTGATTTCAGCTCAGGTCAGAACCTCAGGGTTCACTAATTCAAGACCTGCATAGGGCTCTGCACACTGACAGTGTGGAGCCTGCTCAAGATTCTGTCTCACTCTCTCTGCCCCTCCCCACTTGTGGTAGGTCTCTCTCTCAAAAATAAACAAATAAACATTAATAAAATAAAACTACTTCAGATAAACTGATCATTCTGCACTTAGGAGGTCAGAAGTTTCTATGTGAATAGGAAAACTGATTTGAATCTTAAGGAATAGGTAAAAATCAAATGTTTGTGAAGGGGTAAGAAAATCTCAAGTAAGGAAAGCTGCTTATGAAAACAAATGCACGCTGGAATGTGCTAAAGCCATGTTCTGTGTCTAATGAAGAGAAGCATTTGATTGTGTACATGTGCCTTGAAAGGCCCTGAACCTTAGCCTAAATAAACTAAGACAGGCTAAAAATATTAACTTAAAAAGATTCTAGCACATTTGGTTAAAAGTCTTCAATGATCATAGTTTTTGTATAATCTAATACCATAACAATTAAGATTAGGGTTTTAGAATTAAATACAACAAGTTTTAATACCCAGTTCTATTACCCTAGTGTATAGATATAGATATAGATAGATATAGACATATATGTATCTATATGTGTATATATAAATATTGTACATATAGATATATGTATGTATATAGGGGATATATATAATATTTCTTAAAACTATGCTTCTGTTGGAAAGTCAAAATGAGATAATGGATAATTAATGTGGTATCTGGCATATAGTACCTGCTCATAAATGTTAATTATTACTATTGTAACTATGAGCACACTTACTACTGATGCTTATTATCTTAAGTCATTTAGTTTGGGAGTTTATAAAAGACAGAAATAATATTTCACTGATATCAGAGATGTCATCAGAGATGGCCTTTGTGGAGCACAGTTTGAACTGGGCACAATGTAATGGCCATCCCATTGCTACCTAGTGGGCATCAAAACTGCTGCAGTAACAGCAGATGATCTGTACCTTCAGACTCTACCTCACTGCCTTCTACCTTATGAGCCACACTAATTTGACTTTCTTATCATTTCTTTTCTCTTCCCAGGCTTTCTAAGTGCACCATATGAACCCAGTTAGTCTCATGAGTATTAATTCAATTCCATAAGTACTAATTAAATATCAGTGCTCCTGGCACTGTGAGAAAATAAGAACTAAAGTCTTGATTCCTGTCCTCCAAGGAACCATGATACCATTTATTCATGTTCAAAAGCAAACCACTGGGAAACAATACAACAGAGAAAACTGGGGATAATATTCATTGGAATACCATGAAGACAAAGGCAAGGATATGAAAATACCATGTAGCTCCAGTGAAGAAGTTTTGTGCACCTGAATCTTAAGATTCATATAAGAAAATAGAGGGAGACTAGTTTAAAAGGGAAAGAGATTAGTTTAAAAGAAATTAAAAACCTGTAGATAGTTCCTGCTCTCAACAGGCTATTAGGTCTCATTGCAAAGGCAAGTTGAAACAGAACCAAAACTGATTCATACTAGTGCCTTCAGTGAACCCTGAATAACACATCACACCAAGAGCATGGACAAAGTTAACATAAAAGTGAAAAGAATTTCTTTCCCTGAGCAACTCAGGATATGTTTGGGGAAATGAATTTGTTGTTGCTGCCTTTGGCAGTCTAAGGAAGATGACTGAGACCCAAGGAAAAAGGCTGCAAATGACTGTCTAGCCCATAGCTTAATAATTTCAAAGAACTTTGATGTTTGTCAATATTCCAAGAAATATGTATTAAAACTGTAAAAGTCTTTGGGTGTTCTTAATTTTTTTTAAGTAAATTTTTCTTAGGGCTTTCTGAGCAGTACAGTACAGACACGATCCCTTTTTCACAAAGATGGCTGCCTCTAGCGCCTCACACAGAAAAACGCAATTAAATGAAAATCTAATTTTCAAGTGCATCTCGCAGTTTATTCAAAGTGGAGAATAATTCACATTATGAGCTTTCAGACTCCAGGCAGAGCATATTAATGCTGCTTTCCTTTAATAATCCATTTCTGAAACTTGATTTTTATTTTATTTTACTTTTTTTTTTTTTTAAAGAAAAGCTTGGGGACACAAAGAAGCCTATAACTAATATGACTAGGTTTAGCTCCTCTTTAGAAAACCTGACGAGTCCAGCAGATCCAAAGTAAAGTCCTAGAAAGAGAGGGCTAATCTCCTCTTACTTTCTGTTCATAGCTTTTATCCTGATAGGATAGGATCCGATTTAAACTCTGCCACTTTAAATCAGCTTTCAATCTTGCATCTAACTCTTCTCCTGGGTTTTAGTGCCATATTGCAATGTTAAAGTGTAAAACTCTGCATCTGCCGAGGCATTTGGCTGGAAAAGCAAGTATGTCAATGGCCGTCCCTCGCTGCCATCACACATATGGAATTTCTGTGTTCAGCTCTGCCATCTGGTCGTTAGGCCTAGATTCACTCTTCATTGAATAAGGACCATCTACCATATCAGCGCCTCTTACAATATGCTATCCTTTTCATGGTGTTATTTTGCAGTTCTTCTCTGATGACATTTTCTCTTCCCCAGAACCCTTTCCCCCCCACAAATGTTCTACAAAGAGCAACCTTTAATGCCATTTGGGAAAACACACACAACACACACACAATGCAACTGATGTAATTGCAACAAGAGCAATCAAAATTTCAAGTAGTTACAAACACAATGCTAGGATTTACACAATTACAGTCACCATAGATTGTACCTTAAATGTGTACAAAATAGCCTATAGACATAAAACAACCCCAACCAAAAAGAACCACTTACCATTAAGAAGAGTGTGGGTTAATTGTCCTCGCTGTTCCATTACCCTTATTTATGACAGTTGTCATCGTGAAACTGGATGACATTTTCTTTTCTATCACAAGGATATGGCTCCAGGATGTATACAATTTCTTTAATGATGTGCACTCTGTTACCACTAAAGTATCCCTACCTTAGGGAGATACAAATACCTAACTACTTCATTTCTTCCTCAAACACTTCATTTTGGAAGGAAAGAACAAAGTCCTAGCCTGAAAACAAATATCAACTTAACTTCAAAAGTTTAAAGAAAAACCCTCAGTAAGCACTCAACATGATTCACTAGATAATCACAGAACTGGGCTAGAATATATCATTAACGTGATAGTAAATAGAAAAGAAATTTAAAACCTATAACCAGATTCTGTGAAAAAAATAAGATGGTGGCTTACAGCAGACTTTTGGGATAACTGTGTAAAACTAAGCCTTCGCTTTTCCTTCCTGAAATCTTCCTAAACTTCTTCCCAACTCCACCCCGTCCCCAACCACCAATCTCCTTGCATTTCCTATCAAAATTTAACCAGTATGTGTTTCATTCTATCACAGACACCTGCTTAAACTTTAGAGCAAATACAAACCACCTGAGCTTCTTGTTGGACTATGAAATCTGGCATGGGACTCAAGAGTCTGCATTTATAGCACTCTCTTAGGTGATACCAGTGCTGCTGATCTGAAAATAATGCTTAAGATGATCGAAATGCTTGTTGCTCCAGCCTCTGAACTACCTTTCATAAAAAAAGACTTGGAGTCACGTTAATTTGATAAGCATCTTTTACATGTGAGGTGTGATACATTAGCTATTTTTCAACATTTAAATCTCATATGCCAAGTCCTGGCTAATGGTTATTTTGCTTTATTCTATTTCATTTTTTTGCATTCTATAGGTGAAGAAATCAGAGAGGTATTGGCAAAGGCAGGAATCAGACAATTCCTGCCTGACTCCAAATCATGAGCTACGTACTGCATTTACTGAGTCACAATGTGCTATTAGATGTTAAATATGCCACTCAACCCAGGAACTCCTCCCATTTAAAGAGATGCTCCTTGGACTTATGAAAGTTCCACGCATGTTATTTTGTTGTTTTGCTTTTTTTCTTTTAATTTCTGCATGCTTGAAGATTAGTACAATAGCTGTTATAATCAAGCCATGTTTGTTAAATGAAATAAATGAGCCTACAAAAGGCAAGATTCACCCATAAGGAGTGAGAAGCAATGGAGTGTAATGGTATAGAGCAAATGTTCTTGAGTCACAGAGGCTAAGTTTGAATGTTTGCTTTTCTACTTATTGGTTGTGTGAAGTGGGACGAGGTAATTCTTTGCCTTGTGTCTCAATTTTCTCATCTATATAGTGTAAAAATACCACAAACTGCAGGGAGTTCTTCCAATGATTCTATTTAAATTCAAAGTTCTTAGCACCGTGCTAGCACACACTACAACTTCAATAAGGGATGGTTATTATTATTATCATCATTATAAAAGAGTAGCCTTATTTTGGAATAGTGTACATTAGGGTGTACAAGGACTAGATCACTGGTCCTCAAACTTGATGTGCATTGTAATCCACAAAGGAATTTTTAAAATTACTAATGCTGGATCCTACCACCAGAGTTCTGATTTAATTAGTACAGAGAGTGGTCTGCACTGGGCATCAGCAGGTTTGCAAATTCTCCAGGTGATTATAATATTTTTAAATTATGATGCTCGTGCCACATTCCAGATTAATTAAATTAGAATCTCTATGGTGAAACCTAGGCATTTGTATTTTTTTAAAGCTCCCTAGATGATTCCAATGTGGAGACAACTTTGAGAACCACGGTTTCAGATAAAATTCTCCAGTGATTTTAAAGCATGGTTGCAAATGAGAATCATTTTAGGAAACAAAAAATATTGATGATGAGGCCTCCATCCTATGGCAATTTGTATCTAATCTTTAAGGGTGAGACGAAATAATTGGCAGTTTTTAAAGGTTCCTCTAAACGACTTTTAATATCTTGGATTCCTGTGTGCTGGATTAAGATACAGTATTCCAGGCATTCTTAAGCCTTTGCATGCATCGCAACCACCTAGAGGAACAGTTAAAACACAGAATACTGGGTCCCACCACCAGAGTTTTGAATTAGGTAAATCAGGAATTGGGCCTGGGAATTTGTTTGCATTTCTAACAAGTTCTCAGGTAATGCTGATGCTGATGATCTCCTTAATAACATAATAAACCATGAGAGCATACAGTTAAAAATAAAAAATAAGTGTGAAAGTCTTACGAAGAACAGACTGCACTGCTACAAAGTCGTATCTCACAAAATACTGATGAATTAATTGCAAAAGGGAAAAAAGGTAACATGAAGAAGCACGGATGACATCACCTTAATTAAGTGATCATGAAGAACATCATCAGCTATGGGACAAATAAAAAAGAAGCATCATTTGAGGGCACTTAGCTTGTTAAGCGTCTGACTCTTGATCTCTGCTGAGGTTATGATCTCATGGTTTGTGAGACTGAGCCCTGCTTTGGACTCTGCACTGAAAGTGTAGAGCCTGCTTGGGATTCTCTCTTTCCCTCTCCCTCTGCCCCTCCCCCACTCCCACGCACTCTCACTCTCTAAAAATAAATAAAGTTTATAAAAAAAGAAAAAGGATGCAACATTTGATAGAGTGAGAATGAGAAGTTGGCAGCACTACTGTGATTTTCCTAAGAAAGCAGAACTGGAATTCAATCACAAGGAAACATCATGCAAATCTCCGTGGGGGACAGTTTTACAAAACTGAAAATAATCTTCAAAAGCACCAAAATCCTAAAAGTCATACAAAAAACTAAAGAACCCCTACAGACTAATACAGACTAAAGAGACAAGACAACTACTGGGCTCATGATTTTGAATGGATTGTTTTTGCCAGGGAGAACATTACTGGGACAATTGGCAAAGTTCAAATAGGTCTGAGTAGTAGATAGCAAAAATGTATCAATGCTAATTTCTCGTTTTAAATACTGTGCTAGAGAATGAGCTCAGCTATAGGCCCTACACACCAAAATATACTTGGAGGGGTATTAAGTTGTTAATATCAAAATGTGTAGGAAAATAAAAACCGTTTCTTGTACTGTAAAACTTTTCCATAAGTTGTGATTTTTTTTAAACAGAAATAATTTTGGAAAAGTTGAACCAACTTTCATTCTGCATAGGCCTTTCCTGGAAACAAGAATGACAAACAAGACAAGAAATGGATTTGCATCTTAGCAGAGACAGAAAAAAATTAGTCCCTGAAAAATCCGAATCAAAATTGACTGATGTTAAACTCATGTAATTCAGGTGTCTGATGTGTTTTCCCTTACCCACACTCAAGTTTCAAAAAAGTTTAAAATTCTGGCTTGAGGTAGTCCTTGTGATATTTTTCTATGTCTCCCTTGCATGATTCTTTAAAATTGCTTCATGTCTATAACGTGGCATATTTCTTCACATTCCTTTTCTCTGGTTTCATATTTTGCCTTTTCAATGTATTTGTAATTTCTGCTTCTATGTCACATATTATAACCTTTCAACATGATCAACTTTATATTTCTACCCCACCACTATTATTTTCTTACCCAGTGAAAGTACGACATTCTTTCTGGCCTATTTGCTTTTATCTTGGCCTTGATTCTCACCACTGATAGGGATTTTCTCACATAATGAATCTCATTTTTACTATTCTCATTATTTGCTCTATTCCCTTTAAACAAATCATGTTATATTTATTCCTAATCCTATGATTACAGTCATCTTTATTCATTAATTCTGCTATTCATTTATTCATTCATTCCACAAACATGCGTCACACACTTTTAAAATGCTAAGACACTGCTATGCACTATAAAAGTGTAAGAAGCAGCATGGTCCTTGGCTTTAAACAGTCCATGGTCTAACTGTAATTCTATAAAGCCATGAAGGCTGAACAATGCTATGCAGTATTCGTTGTTCTTTATGATTCAGTATATCCTGTGTTGAGGGGAAGAGCTCTACAGTAGAAGTTACATTTGAGTTGTTCTTGAAATATACTGATTAGTTTGAGAATTATAGAAGGAGAACATTTATGCCTGTTTAGAAAGGAAAGAATCAGCATGAGGATTCAGGTAAAACTGGCCCTCTGGTATGGTTTAAGTGAAGAGAACAATGGAAGACTGGAGAGTCAGAATCCAAGGCTAGGATTATCAGATACAACTTTTCCCAAGTTGCGGTGTTTGAACCTGAACCTATATAAAGGGGGAAAAAAAGGCCATAAAATATAATTTTAAACTAAGGGTTGATGAAATCAAATTTATGTAATAAGACTACATGGAGAATGGATTGGAAATAGAATGAATGGATTTAGTATATATACTGGGTGATTTTGGCAAGTCTGGAGAAAGAGAGAAGATGCAAGCCTATACGAAGGCAGTGACATAAGGAAGAAGGAGGAGGGAGCTCACCAGAGATGTTCAGGAGGTCCTCTATCGACCTGCTGCCTCTAGATACCCCTCTACTGCCTCTGAAAACATCTCACTATGTTGTGGATTCCTTCTGCTTGCGATTTGTTTTCCAGGTTGAGTCTTGAAAACTTAGAAGGCTTGCTATGGATATGTTTAAGAAGGTCTAGTAAAAATGCAAAAGAACACACAAAAAGCCTGAATGCTATTTACACCAAACAGAGACAGTGAGTGCCTGAGCCAGGACTGCTCTGGTAGGACTGAATAAAAGAGAAAGGACTTAGGAAGAATTAGAGGAAACATCAAAAGTCATGATTTATTAGATATAATGGGAAAGTGGCGTCCAAATGAATTTCATGTTTGGGTTTGGACTGAAGATTCCTATGTCAGTTTCCAGAAATTAGTATCGAAAATAAAGAGAAAGAGCTGGGTTAAAGAACATGAAAGAACTAATTCTGTTCCGGACATGTAAATTATTGCCATCCATAGACATACAAATGAGTATGTTCAAGTGGAAAGCAGATGTATATGACAGAAGACAGGAGGATATCTAAGAGATTTAGATTTAGAAATCATTATACTATCAGTGAGTGTTGAAACCATGATACTAGGTGGAATTTTCAAGGGATACTGCATGAAAGAAAAGCAGCATTGGCATGAAGACAAAACAGAGAGAAATCCGTGTGTAAGCATTAGGTAGAAGGGGTCTATAGCCAGTGATGTCATCAGGGACCAAAGTGGCAGGCCACCAGAGAGCCATACCATTTTTCCCTCTATCGGTACTTCCCACAGCATCTAGAGTAATCTTTAAAATAACAGACACTCAAGGAGGTTATTCCTCTAACACCTCTCAAGGTTCCTTGACCTTTCCAATAAAAGCTACTCATTTTCCAAGACCACAAGGCCCCACATGATCTGGCCACTGTTTATTTCTTTAGCCTCATGGCAACTCTTGTATCCGGCTCACATCCAGTCACTGGGCCTTTCTTCACTTTCTTCACCCTCAATGCCTGTACCTATACTACACTCTGTGTCAAGTGAGCTCAGATCCACGTTCCTCAGAGTGGGATCACCATGGCAGTGTATGTTTTATATCACCATTCCCTTCTCAAAGAGAACTTCAACTGCCAGATCGAGGCTGGCCCACTATGGTAAATGTCTCCTTCAAAATCTCATTTGTCACTTTCATAGAATTTACCACAGATAGAAGGGAGTTTACCAATTTGTCTATTTATGTTTTGTCTTTTACATCCATTTGAGATAGGAGTTCTATTTGGGAAGAACTTTGCCTTTCTTTTTCATCTTAGTATTTCCATCACCTACCACAGAGCTGAACATTTGCATATATATGTATAAATTTTTGTTTTTAGCAGACATCCTGCCCTGTAAAGGATGGTGCAAAAAGTAGTGAGAGACACAGGAGTGAACATGATTCCAACACTGTTATGAAGAAGGCTACAACCGAAATAGATGAAGTAAAAATATATAGAAAGGATTATATTAAAATCTAAAGAAATGTGTATCATTAAGAAAGTGCCAAGAATGGTAAGTGGTGGAAAGTCCAAAACTTTTGTAGTGTTTTTTAGTTACTCTCTCTATATTCTTAGACTATTTTTTCTGCCAGTGAATGTTAACTTGGGTGGGGGTGGGGGCATGGAAAAGAAAAGATTAAAAAGGAAATTTTATTTTTTTAACTTTTTTAAATGTTTATTTTTGAGAGAGAGAGAGAGAGAGAGAGCAAGCAGGAGAAGGGCAGAGAGAGGGGGGGACACAGAGTCTGAAGTAGCCTCTGGGATCTGAGCTGTCACCACAGTGCCCGACGCGGAGCTCGAACCCACAGACCGAGAGATCATGACTTGAGCCAAAGTCTGACACCCAACAAACTGAGCCACCCAGGCACCCCTTAAAAAGAAAAATTTAAAAGCTATAGTTTTTAAGAAAGATGACATGTTTTCCAGAGTTAAAACCTTAGTGGTTTTCCTATCATAATCTTAAAATAGTGTGACTGGAAATCCGGATCTGTAGGTACTGGTTAGATACTACTTGACACAGGCATGTTGGGTGGACTTAGACTGCAAATAAAATAATTAAAATACAGCAAATAAAAGGCTTCCTATCATAATACCGTTGAGAATTAAATATGTGACAGTGGTGTTGAAAGTGAAATTTTCCTAACTTTAGAAAGTCATTTAATTCTGCTAATTATTTAATTAAAAATCAACACACATTTATTTTACACCATGTGACTGCCAAGTAGTTTGAGGGAAAGAAAAAAATAGAAAAGAGCAGACAAAAACCTTAATCTCAAAGAACTGTAATTCCTTCATCAGTCAACAAATATTTATCCATTAAGCATTCAGCAAATACTTAAAACTCAGCTGGAGATGAGAAATACAAATGGAACTGCTAGAGAACATGAAATAATATAATCAGGCATTTATTTTAACATGTTTTCATTGTTTTAGGAATTTAGAAAAAAGGGAACTCTTCCTTGAGCCTGAGTTTTCTGAGATAGCTCCATGGAAGAAGACCTGAGATAGATGTTAAAGAATTAATAAAAATTGAGTTGACAAAGGAGAAGGTGGCACACATCCTAACTAAAATAAATAATATAAAAGAAAGCTTCAAGATAAACATGAATATCATTCTATACATTGCCTGCATATAGTAAGTATTTAATAGTAAGAGCAAAAGATAAATGCTAGATCAGTCAGTAGAAAACCAAATGTGGGGCTAAAGAGTTTGAACCTGATCCAAAAGACAATGTGGAATGTGTACAATATTGTATCACTCTCATCTTACATGTCTTTAAATCTAAAAGTTGACATGTATCTTCTATTTCTTGTCCATTATAATAATTGCCTCTTGCACTATAGCCACTTTCAATATACTTCAAACACATGTTTTTCTTTATTCTGAAGGATATCCTTTGATATTCCTTAAACTAAAAAAATCTATAAATTTTAAATGATTAACTAAATTGTTTATATAAATTTATGTAAATATGAAATTGCAACCATATTTCATTTATATAAGAATGATATGATATGGAATTACATAGTATAAATTTACACAACTATGTAATCAAATATATTTTAAAAGATCCTTCCAATGGATGAAAGTTAACTTTATGTTATTATTAAATTGATTTAAGTGAGTCTTGTGTCTCAACAATTTTGAAATGATTGCTTTTCAGTGACTATTTTCATTTGTTAAAAGACCTGTTTTTCTGCAATATTTTTTCTTCAGTATACATTTGCAAAATCCATTTAACATTTTTCACCTTTATCCCCCTTTTATTACCATTACCTCACACTGTTCTTTTCATTTTTCTCCGTGGTTGTTCCTACATTTGATTTTGTGACATATGTCATTAATATATTAGCTTTAATTTTCAAAGCATAATCTCTAGACCAACAGTTTTCTAATTATTTTTCTAGTCAAGAAAGGGTTGATTTGAACAGAAATCATGTGCTTTCAACTCAAAAACAAAACAAGTAAGTGGAGTTGTCGTGTTATAGTCGATGTCAGGGGTTCAGCATCCTGAACATGTTCTCTGGGCCTTCTGCCTCGCACTGTTGTCCCCAAGAAAGTTCCTAAGAGTTCTGAGAATGTTGCTGACCACAGCTTGAAAGCCACTGTTGTAGATGCCAGTTCCTCTTAATCACCTCCTTCAGTTTTAGTACCTATCACTGAGCAGGTAGTAATATCTCTGGTTAAGAAACATAATAAGGGGGCACCTGGGTGGCTTAGTAAGTTGATCATCCAACTTTGGCTCAGGTCATGATCTCACAGTTTGTGGGTTTGAGCCCCACGTAGGGCTCTGTGCTGGCAGCTCAGAGTCTGGAGCCTGCTTCCAATTCCTTGTGTCCCTCTCTCTTTCTGCCCCTCCCCTGCTCATGATCTATCTCTTTCTATCTCTCAAAAATAAATACATGTTAAAAAATTAAAAAAAGAAACATAATCTGTATGCTTTCATTTGCCCCAGGAATAAAGGGAAGAAAAATGATCAATGTACCCTGCACAAATACCAGCTTCCTACCCCCCCCCCACATACATTATAAATATCTTGTTTGGCTTTGTTCTCTAAAATAAACATTAAGATATAAATATATAGTAGAACTTTTCTTAATCAACATATTTCAGACCTATATTTGGTCAAATAATAGAAAGCCAAGATAAGCTGGGAATCGTGGAAAAGATATTTGTATTCTTTGTACATTTTCAGTATGTATACTGGTATTCATTTGCTAATTTTTCACTGTAGAATCAAAGCCTTTTCTTGGACTGTGAGTTTGCTGACCAGAGTTCTGTCATTTTCTTTTTCTATATACCACACTCATTATTCATTATTGACAATTACCAGTGCTAATTCCTTTACAATGAAGAGAAAACTTACAAGGTGACTAGACTGTTTTCTTATAGTGCCTCTCCCAGAATCCATTGGACAGTATTTTTTAAAGACTTGCAATTACTGAGTATAACTGGTACAGTTAGGACTTAGCACAAACCCAACTGACTCTGGGTTAATAACATAGTGCCCATCCAGGGGAAAAGATAGGTTTTGGCACCTACTGGTCACAGGAAGTACTGGAACAAGTCCCCTCCTCATACCCTGCTGACCATTGATCTTCTTCCTATCTTCATGGTTGTGCTGTTTTTAGAATATCTTATAGTTAGAATTATACAGTATGTAGACTTGACATGGGCTTCTTTCACTTGGCAAAATGAATTTCAGTTTCCTCCATGTCTTTCCATGGTTATATAGTTCATTTCTTGTAATCACTGCATAATATTCCATTGTATAGATATATCACCATTTATTTACTCACCTATAGAAGGTCTGATGTTTTAATACGAAATTACAATCAATAGTTCATTTATATTTTAAGATTTACTGCTGCCCAGCACTAAAACCAAAGCCTGTTCCCTTAAAAAAAATCTGTTTAAGAATCATACATGCCCCCACCAAAAATCAATCATACATTCCCTTTCTTGTACTTGCAAATATATTTTGGATATAAAAACAGACTTCAATAAGGATTTTAAGCTAATCACTCTCATAAATAACAGGAATGCTTGATCCCATCCTTCATCTGGTCCTGAGATGGGGAAGAAACAAAGCATCTCACAAATATAATTAAATCATTTATTCATCCAAATAGTAATAACTGAGTATTTGCTACATTGCCGTCTCTGAGCTACTCGACACATATTGATGGAAAGCAGACATTTTAATTCTCATGGTCAGGAATTGTAGGACTAGAATGGAGATGATAATGGTGGCATTAATTAGAGAAGTATATTCTTTTCTATATTCTTATTCTTCATTTGAGTTTTATTACTGAAATATGATTTTATGGGAAGATAAGTAAAGCCACATGATTGAACTTGTCCACTATTCTCTTTCCTTCAAAAAGAAACTAACAGTTTGCTGATCTCCTTTCAGACATTTGATTGTTTTATATGTTTCATAAGCAGGACTCTGACTGAGTTCCTATACAATTTTTGGTTTCTCATTTTCTTCCTTTTTTTTTTTAAACAAGTGGTTATTAAGATTTCTACTTCTCCCATTTGATTGTGTGAGGCACTAAATCTTTATCTTACAATTCGGGGTTTTTAAAGCTGCTTACACGGCTCCTCTCTGTAAGGTGGCCTTTAGAATCCTAAAAAAGAAAGAACGAAACATCACTTTCACCCCCAACGTGTGATGAACTCTTCTTGATTTTCTCCCATATCTTAACTCAGACAATTTCTTAGACTGTGGGCAAATTAAAGCTGCTAAATAACTTTCTTTTCTCATTGTATGCCTTGGATTTTAAATGCATGTGGCATAATCAGCACTAACAACGCATGTCCTCTGCACCCCCCACTAATTCTGCTGGCACATCTCCCTAATTCATCACCATCCAATCAATAATGGCCCCTGCTGAGAGGGGGCGAAAGAAGGATGCCTTTCTTTTTCCCATAAATATTTGAAATTGGCCTAATTATAATGTCCTGTGCTTGGATGCAGTGACAATAGCCTTTCATTTAGACGAGAGAGATACACAGGTGGAAAAGTACCCAGTTAGGCAGATTAAACAGAAATGTTCCACTGAAGTGTGTAACTGCAAAAACCATCATAGGCCTATATTCCAATTGCATTAAATGAGTCCTATTAAAGGAGGGTGATACCAGACAGAAATCATCTATACAGAACTTTGCTGCCTTTCCACTATCATATGTATGGCTCTCTTCCTCCCAGCCTTCTTGTTTTCCTTTCCCTGCTCACCTACTTGCATCCCTCTTTCCTCCTTACTGAAACTTTCCTGCTCTCTTACCTTTCTCTTTAGTTCCCTCCTTCTTTATCTACCTCCTTTTTTCTTATATCCTCTCTCCCGTACCTTTATTCTCGGGTCTTGGAGGAACACAACCCGGGTAGTGATTTGGGATGATCGATCTTGCAGCACTAAGAAGCATGAGCTTCAAGAGGATTAGTCTGTATGCGTCGAAATGATTAGAAAAATATTGCAATTTTATAGGCAAGAGATGAATAGGTTCTGAAATGGTGGTCATGGGAAAGGTAAAGAGAGGATAGATGTGAGAGGTGTTGTAAAGATGGAACTGACATTGTCACAGTTACAGGGGAGACCAGAGCACACCTTCAGAACACTCAGGGAATCATTTGCACATCATAACTGTGAATTTTTCAACTGCTAATTCGGTCATTGCAATGTGAACTTCAGCAATCTGCCCTTTATATGCATAACAATATCATAAATAAATCAGGGGAAGGCTAATGAGAAAATATATATCAAAGAGCCAAGTAAGCTCCATGCAGAAAATCAACAACAGTTTGTAATTCAGTTCAATCATGTGCTGGGTAATTGCATATTATGCAATCCAAAAGCATGAGCACTTTCTATTGTAAAATCAGATTGAGTCCTAAATGTAGGCTATCTGTGAACACAGACTTCCACATAAGGACTACGGTGAGTTTGCATGTTTAGATGTGCTGAAATATACACTTGGAAAAAAAAAAAAAACCTTCTCTCCCGTGACCTCTTTGGAAAAATAATACCATTGGGCATCACGCCTTGGAAACCCACATGGCATGGTTAATGAAAAGCCAGGAGTTTGGAGAGAATATTGAATTTGAAAGTCTCTGAGAGTGTTCCCCAAATGGGTTGTTAAGTCCCTGTGACAGAGAACATTAGTGCTAGATGATGACAGTCATTCGGTTCTAAACACAAACCATATTGTCTGTGATTAAAGGCAGATGCCGGAGGAGGGCATCCAGGGCACTGTGGTCAGAGCTGCATTAGAACAAGCCCTTGGCAATTGCAAGGCTGTGACCAAAAGTAATCATAATAATCATAATAAAATAAGATAAAATTTGCGTTCTTTGACATATTGAAACGTACTTGTCCATGACTTTTCTGAAAGCTTAAAGTTCAAATTTTCTTCACATTTGGGGAAAGACACAAAAACTCTTATTTATACTTTTTTGTTTTTTCAGAAAAAAGGCTACAAAATAAATTAACTGCAGGCCACTGGATGTCCAAATCAACTGCTTGGAGTATAGACGTGAGCGAGGGCCTCTTTGCCTATAAATCTGCATCGTGTCTGTCTATGTGTACCATTGAATAGAACTGGGGAAAAGACAGGTGATTAATCTGTTTTTGTCTCTGTAGTATTTTAATACCAAAAAACAAAAACTACTCGACTATATTCCTATATTGATGATTTTTTCCCATAATTTTGTGGTATTTTTGGTAAAATACCCTTTCCTTCTTTTAAACCCTTATAACAGCTTCATTCTATCATTTATGGAGCATATCACATTAGATTTATTAGAATTATTTATATACATCTTGCAACTCTCCTACCAGACCATTAATCACTTTGAGGGAAACACTGTATTCATCTACCATTAATTGAATACTTATTTATATGTCCAGAATTTTCTATAGGTTTTATGTGTTATCCCATCTAATATAACAATCAGATCCAATACATACACTATTTTCTCAATCTTATAGTTGAGGCTATTGGGGCACAGAAAGTTTAACCTGCTCAGAGACCCTGGTTATAAAGCAAAGCTGATATCTGAAACCAATCATGCCCATGCATTTTATGGGTGACATGAGGAACAGAAGATACAGCTTAAGCCCCACCCAGAGTAGGGAGTCTAATTGCATCACACTACTTTGAAAAAAATTAGATACCAATGGGCTTAACTCTCAGCTGAAGGTTGAACCCAAAGTGTTTGCCAGTCCCCACTCAGCACATACACTCACGGAACTACAAAACAGAGTGTCTTGCATCTGAGAAGATCAAAAGAGACATTATATTCCTAAGAGTTCATAATTAAAATTTGCAGAGCTGAAATTAGAACTCAAATTCAGATGTCCTGGATGGCACAAAGAAACTCAAGCCATGAATTTAGTTTAATGTAGCTGATGGTCACAACATGTGGCTGCCAAAAACAGACAAAAGTGCTTCTCAAGAATATATCTTCATCCTAGGCTTCAAATAATCAACATATTTTTTTAAGAGAAATGAGGAATTGATATCACAAATGAGGACCAACAGAAACAAGAGTCAGAAAAAAAATTTAGATTTAGAATTATCAAAAACACGGGTCTTAAACAGTTGTTTACTATATTTACATAAATAAAATATAAGGTAATAAAATATAGAGAACAGAAAACTATTGAAAATGGTTCAGATTTAAAAGGAAACTAGAACTTAAAAAATAAAATATGTAATTAAAATTAAAACCTCCCTAATGAATTTAACTGCAGATTAAACATAAATGAAAAAAGAATTAATTTAACAGAAAATAATTTGAGAGAAAAATATTTATTCTAAGTGATAAATTTGTTTTGCATGAAATTGTCAATAATATTCCCTTACAGTTTTCTTATTGGTTTGAGGCTTTGCTGTGATAACCTCTTTTGTTATTAATATTTTTAATTTGTATTTTCTCTCTTAATCAGTTTAGCTAGGATTTTATGAATTTTGTGAATATTTCTGGAAGAAGCAATTTTGACGTCGTTAACTTTCTCTATGGTTTGTCAGTTTCCTATTGTGTTGTTTCCTTTCTTATATTTATTTTCTTTTAGTTTGAATTTATTCTATTCATCTCTTTCTACCTTCTTAAAGTGAAAGCTAACATGATTGACTTTAAAATTTTGTTTTTTCCTTTTATAAGAGAAAAGTTTTAAACTGTAAATATGTCTCTAAGCACTGCTTTAGCCATCTTACAAATTTATCACTCAGTTCAAAAGTTTGCCAATTTCATTCGTGATTTCATTTTTACATGATTATTAATTATTATTTGTTAGTTTTCAAATAATTGGAGATTTTCCCCAACATCATAGTATTATTGACTTTAGTTCAATTCTGTAAGTCAGGAAACAAACATTGTGTGATTTTATTTTTTTTTAAGTCTATTAAGACAGGTTTGGGGACCTAGTCCATATTCTCTCTTGGTAAGTGTTCTTTGAGCCCTTGAAAAGATATGCATTCTGCATTTCTTTGGTATACTGTTTTACAAATATCATTTAAGTAACTTTATTTAATAGTGTTGTTGACATCATCTAGGTCTTTCCTGAATATTTTTCCCACTCATTTTATCAAAGGCTGAACACTTTAAATCCGTAATGATGGCTGTGGATTTGCCTATACTTCTTAAATTCTCTGTTTTGGTTTCATGTATATTAAAAGCTTGTTATTGAATATATATTGATGATTATGATTGTCATGTCATCCTGTTGAATTTACTCATCATTATAAAATATCCTTTTGTCTATGCTAATACCATTTGTCTTGATGCCTATGTTATTTGATGTTATTATAGCAACTCCAAATTCATGCCTTTCATTTCTCTCTCATTATGTTCCTGTTTTTCTTGAAACTGTTCAGCGTTCTTATAATAGCTGTTTTACAGTCATTTCCTGCTAATTCTATAATTTCTGTAATTTTGGATGTGCTTCTACTGACTGATTTTTCTTCTGGCTATTGGTCACTTTTTGTGTTTTTTTGCATATCCAGTAAATTTTCATTGGATCATTGGACATTGCAAATGTTATGTTTTGAACACCTTAATTTTATCCTATTCTTTTAAAAGCTGTTGATATTTGTTTTGGCAGACAGTTAAGTTAGGAATAAGTTTGTGCTTTTAGAGGCCTTTTGTTAAAGATTTATTAGGGTCAGACTACAGTAGATTGTACATATTTAAAACCGTTTCTCATTTACTTTTTGCTTTTGCAATTAAGTTTTATTGGAACACAGTCACACCCAGTTGTTTACATGTTATCTATAATGGCTTTCATGCTAAAATGGCAGAGATGAGTACTTGCAATGCAGACCATATGGTCTGGAAAGTATACTATTTACTAAAAAATAAACAGCCTATTTACTACTTGGCACTTTACAGATAAACTCTTTTCCACAAAAGGAAGAGGAGTCCTAAAAAGATTATTTAATTTGAACAAAATCAAATTAAATGCAGATCTGTTATACCCTGAAAGTCCTATTTCAATAATGCCCCCTTATCTGTGGTTTCATTTTTCATGGTTTCAGTTACCCATGGTCAACCGCAGTTGGAAAGCAGATGATCTTTCTTCTGACTAAACGTCTGAAGTTCAACAGCAGCCTGACTCTAGGTCACAATGCTCGTTATTCACCTCACTTTAACCCATCATATAGACATTTTATCCTCTCACATTATTATAAAAAGAAGGGTGAGTGCAGTACACTAAGAAATTTTAAGAGACCACATCATGTAACTTTTATTAGAGCGTTGTTATAATTGTTCTATTTTATTATTAGTTATTAGGTGTGTATGAACAGGAAAAAAACATAGAATATTTAGGGTTCATTACCATGGTTTCAGGCATCCACAAGGGGTCTTAGAAGATATCCCACCATGGATACAATAGGACTGCTATAATTTCTGTAGTGCATGACTTAAGACAATAATTCTGTTTGGGCTTTGGTTCAAACCACACTGTGAAAATGTTGAATTCAAAGAAATGTAAACTGGCCAAACAATATATAAAATACCTTCTCTCAAAAGAATGTTTTGTGTTTTTTTTTCCTTTTACTCTACTTCTTCTGGTCTTCTAAATTTCTCTTTTATCCTTTCTGAGAAGGCTTCTTTGATGATCCCTGCACAAACTGACTTAGTTCTTAAAGTTGTGAAAATAATATCCTTCTATCTAAACCTTAATCAAAATCTAGTTAGGTTATATATGTATAACCTCACTTCAAGGAGTCAAAACTCTTTCCTTAATTTATCTGTGTCTTCACAGCATATAGTGGAGCTATGGCTATTGCTCATTAAGCAACTTAGAAACATTCATAAAGATAGTTAACTGCCAATAAAAAATTTTTGATCAAGTGCCTCCAATAATTTAAGACTTGAAAGGTATTGGCAGTAATACAGCATTGAGGAACATAAGCATCATTTCTCCATTTATGTAATCTTATAGTTGAGTAGAAAAAAAAGACATTAAACAAATAAATAAATTAGGACTCAAAGAAAGCTAAGCCACTTTGTCTCATTCTCATTAACTCCCATATATGGCAGACACTCTAAAATCTCTTCCTTCCCATTTCAAATTCCCCCCAAAACTATCTCCAACCCAACAGCCTGCCTTGAAATATGCCTCCCTCACTCTCAGTGGCAATAAATTTCCTTTCCTTTCCCTAGAGTAAGTCTGTTCTCTGCAATATAAATCAAGCTTGCTTCACCTACTTCTCCAATTCTCCACTTCACCAAATTCTACAATCAGCAGAATACAAGTTTAGAAGGTGATGAGCAAGCAAAAATGGAATTCGCTTTGTTGTGTGAAAGGAGATGAGAAGGCTGTGAATAACTATACATCAGAGAACCATTTTATTCTGTTTTTAATTCATTAAATAATCCTGAGTATATTGAGTGCTATGAAGGAAAAGTAGACAATATCTGTGAGTGAATAACAGGTAGATCCTACTTGAGTGCCATGGTCAGAAAATACTTATTGTAGGAAGTGGTGCCAAATGAAAAGAAACATTTAAATGTCGAATATACTGTTGGGCTTTAGATCTGAGGCTAGATGTATGAAGGTGAATATCCTTAACATAATACGGGGTTAATATAAGCCATGAGAATACATTTGATAACCTAGAAAGAGAGTGTATGTTGAAAAGGGAGGAAGGCTTAAAGAAATTCCAATATGTACTATTTGGGTAAAAGAGAAGAGAAGAGCAACAAAAACAAAAAAGCACATCCAGAGATGTGTAACCAAATGAACAGAAGCTGACAGAAACCAAAGGGAAGGGCAGTTCAGTAAGGAAGGGGTCAAACATGCAAGTACAGTGGTGTATGTGGGAGGATCACAGAAACACCCAACACCTTTATGCAAGCATACTCTTTCTTTTTACTTAGTTCTATATTTTCTCTATTAAAAAAAAAACAGCAAGATTTTAGGGAAAATTGGGAGAGACACTTTGGTGATTATTGCCTGTTTATCATTTTTAAACAAAACAAAAAAAAAAGTACAGATGAAGCACCTGAAAAAGACTAGGAAACATGATTCAGTAAGTCTTGCCAAAAGAAAAGTAAAAACGAATTTGAGGACATCCATCTTAGAATAAGGCTAGGTGTTCTGCATGATAGACACAGTATGTGGTCAAATGAATTTTTGTTTTGGTTAATGATGGTGACTGTGATATTGAAGAATTTTGGTAGTACAGTAGTTGGAAAAAAGAAATTGATATTGACTCAGATTTTATCTAAATATAAGCATATTCACAAACTATTCTGGTCTTTGTTTCTAAATAATGCTAAGCAAATGGGAACATCTAAATTATAGAGACCTGATAAAAACTCTGGGCCTTAATTTTCAGATTTGACCATTTGGCAAAGTTCATGGTATTCCTTTTGGTGATTACTATTCTATCTTATGGTCTTTGTTTCTAAATAATGCTTAGCAAATGGAAACATCTAAATTATAGAGACCTGATAAAAATTCTGGGCATTAATTTTCAGATTTGATCATCTGGCAAAGTTCATGGTATTTTTTTTGGTGATTACTATTCTATCTTATGAACCATCAATCAGAAACTTATATTACATTTATTCATTAAATTGTATTAACTTAAGTGTGATCAGCTAGCTATTTTCAATCTTTGCTTGTTTTTTGTGTCTTTTGGGGGAGGTTTGCTAAAAAGACCAGTCATGACAGACATCAAATATATAACTAATATTTGTGGAGAAATATTGAACCTTGTGAAAATACTATTAACTTATTTGCTTCTGAAAACTAACAAAACCTACTTATATGCTGAGTTTGGTAGGCAAATATCTGGGTCTAAATTATACAAAGCTTCCTTAAATACCATTAGATCGACCAATAAATAAAATTGGCCAAACATATTGATGTTTTTAGTTAGGTTTTCGGAGTGCTAGAGACACTCTCTCCTTGTATACTGAAAAATAGACTTCATTCTTATACACAGAGAGAAAAAGCAGAGGCTCAGTTTCACTGATGTTTACTGGGTTGTCTTTTGTGATATAATAACAACAATACATACTAAAGTTGTTCAGAGAAGATAGGGGCTATGGATTAATGTAAGATTTAGGGAAGAAGTATATTTGAGTTCATTTTTTTTTTTTAAGTTAAGATAGACACACAACAGGAAGAAGGCCATTCTAGGAGAAGGTAATAGCACCCAAATTCTCAAGCAGGTACCAAAATGGTGTGATTTCATGACAGTGAGGTTTCATTTTGAAACCTGTAAAGATTTAGGGGTCAGATGATAGAGGGCTTGCAAAGTCAGACATGTTTTATATTTAATGTCAAATAAGTTAATCACTGTAGCCTTGTAAGAAATTGAATGATCATAAAAATAGTGTTTAAAGAAGAGTAGCTTTCCCCTATTTACCCCTTTGAGGCTGAATGTTTATTTGCTTTGTTTTGTTTTACTTATTTATATATTTACTTATTTTGTAATTGATTTTATAATTGTCTCAAATACCCACTTTATTCCACTGTGTGAATACCCATAAAAATCTGCAGTGTAGATCGGTGGGGTTTCCTTGATGGAGCTACTGAAGTTACCATTTACGGATGCTTCCCAGCAGCCTTAATGATTGTTGCCAAGAAAAAGCCCAGCCATCCCCCAATAGCAGCCACAGGGCAAATCCAGAAAGGTAAGCTGTGCTGGTACAGAGAAGGTCTCGTTTTCTCAAAGTCTGTCTCACTAGCAAAGCAAAAACTTCTCCTGTGCCAATTCTGAAATGAATTAATTAGTTGAAGACCAATCTTGGGTGAACTTTTCTTTCCTTCCTTCTCTATCATTTTTTTCTCACAATAGTGCATGTGGTGAGACCCTCAGGGAGCAATAAGACACTTGGATAAGCCAGTTGTAGATTAAATATAGACTCCCTGTGGCAACTCTTATCTCCTGCCTTCCCTCCTGCTTGCAAAGATGCAGAGACAGGATTATTGCCACAGCTGTGCTTCCTAGAAGACTAATCAATGCAGCTATAAGAAGGTCTGAAATGCAGCAGGATTTTCAATTCTAAGGATAAAATTTTTTTAAAGTGACGAAGAAAACTGTTCCAAAAGTTACAATGCTGTTAAATCCAAAAACCTTTTAAAGACAGAAAATAAGTCTAAAAATTGGCCCATTGTCCTATTTTGGGTGTATATCAAGCTGGGATTGATAAGACCTGTCTACAGGAAACTGAAAAATGAAGCTAAGTTCCCAGAAAACATCGATTCCTTACAAGAACTTTGTTCATTTAAGCAAAATTGGAATTGGGGCATGGTTACCATCAGAACTTACGGATACATCACTAACTAGAAATGTCAAATTCACCTTTTCTGTCTCTCCATGAATTCTCAGCTGGGCTCTGATATAGCAGCAATTAGGACAAATTCCAAGTCAGTTGAGATACAAAATCATAATGAGAAGCATAGAAAATGTAAAGGAAACTCTGGGGAGAAAACAGTCTAATAAATCTTTTGTCAAGTAGGAGTTAGGATTTTTCTCCCATCTGGTTGTCACCGCCCTTCGTTAGGGTTTGGAAGTCAGGTCCCATTATCCGATAGTATCCCCACTCCTCAACAAGGTGGGGTGAGACCATCCTGGGCTGACGGCAGTGCAAACCAGCCAGGGATTGGAGGACACCACGCAGGTGGGCAGTAAGTGAACTGGTCTGCTCTTCTAGTCCACGTCAGTCAGTCAACAAATATGCCCTGAGAATCTCAGTGTGCCAGATGCCACACTGGATGAACCAAACATGGCCCTGTATTCTTGCAGCTTACTCTATAACTGAGAATGTAAACATTGTATACATAATTACAACTGTAGTGATTCTAATACAAGAGAAGCAGGGGAGGCCAAAATCTGGGGCTAGCAAAAATCCTGACCCATCAAGGTGGTTGTTAGGCTCACTATGTCTCCACTTTGGGAAAGTGCAAGGGGGCAGGTACCAGATGATTGGGCCAAAACTGAAAACAGGGGTTGAACTCTGACAAATTAATGATGAATCAGGGTACCTTCCTGTGTGGACATGCATGGAATGAGGCAGCCTGGTGTACTCAATTTAGTGAAGGAGCAATTCAAGAATTTTCTTTCAGCAGTATTTTTGCACCAGACCTCTGTTTACTGGAAGATGTAGAGGAGGGAATTTGGGTTCTTCAGAACTCACTCTCTGTTTTTATCTCCCCTTTGCACAATTTGTTTTGATGTTGTCCAGTGAAACTATTTCTGCATTGTTATGATTAGGGTATACTGATAAAAATGTACAGCATATATCTTAGCAAAACTTTTTAAGTGAATTTAGGATCCCACTGGTTTTAATAAAAATATATGCATTCAGTTTTTTTTAATTTAATGAACGACATTAATGAGAAATAAAATGTTTTTATACATTTGGCAAAAGACATTAATGGGGAGGAAGAGATTCATTATGACACTGCTCTGTACCCAGAGGATGCCGTGTGAAGGTTGTTCTCTGGGTGACTAAACAAGGGGCACACTTACTTTAATGGCCATATTAAAATAGCACAAGGGTAGAATACTGAATAGAGTATCCTTAGAAGATGAATTGTTTAAGTTCTCACTTGGTGTTTAGAAAACGTCGGTTTACTTTTTTTCTCCTTCTCCCTTAGTTAGGAGAGTGAGTTTTTACCCTTCCACATAACCTGACCTTTCTACCATAAATTTATCCTAACAATGAATCTAAGGAACAGTGTGAACTACAGTGATCCTATTAGACATTTAAGATCGCTTCTGAGAGCGCTGGGAAGAAATTTGAATTTGCATTCTAAATATTCCTGATCCATTTGTTTGTAGATTGGTTGTTTTATATTTTCCAAAGTCAGAATCAGAAGAGCCAGACATTTATTACTCAATTAAAGAACTCTTCCAAATTCCAGTTTATGGATGAAATATACAGGGATAACACATGTAAAACAGAATAAAATTTTTTCCCAAAGGCTAATGAACTTTTGTTTGCTATTTTAATACACTATGCTTCCTGGGTCAAATTAATCTCAAACATGTGTTAGTATAAGATTTCTAGGTATAGACCACCCTAAAGACATGTGAAGCATTTGAAATCCAGATGATTCTGGCTTATAGATATGAGAAACATGACTAAATTAAAAATAAGGGATAACCTTGAAGTCTACTCAAATCAGGTTTTCTCCCTTTCATAAATAGTGTGTGTGTGTGTGTGTGTGTGTGTGTGTGTGTGTGTGTGTGTATCACAAGGAGCAGCAACATTCCAAAGAACCTGGACACTAGAAAAGGCATCTCCTGTACAATTCAATGCTCACTTATCGAGATTTACCAAAAGGAGGAAATATTACTTTCTCTCCTTTAATGCAGCTAGGCATTAAAGGACACAAGAATCCCTAATATTCTTGGAATTTTTACCTTTTCACATTCAGTATAGACTTTTAGAGAAAACAGAGTCCATCAATAAATCTGTTCTTTTAACAAATATGTAACAGCTTTATCAAAAAACAATTCACATATGAAAAGAGTCAGCCTTCTAACATACATGATTCAGTGATTTCTAATATATACAGAGTTGTGCAACCTTCACCACTATCTAACCTTAAAATATTTTCACCATCCCCCACCAAAAATACTTGTGCCCACAATAGTCATTACCTATTCTCCAATTGCCCCTACCCCTGCAACTATTAATATACTTTCTGTCCCTGTGAATTTGCCTATTCCAGGCATTTTATATGGAATCGTGTAACATGTGGTCTTTTGAGTCCAGTTTTTTTCATTTTGCATAATGTTTTCATTCATATTGCTTACCCATGACTCAGTATTTCATTTCTTCTCATGGCTGAAGAATATTTAATTATATGCACATACCACTTTTTTAAAAATCATTTCATCAGTTGGTAGATACTTGGGTAGTTTTCCTTTCTTGGCTATCATAAATAATGTGGGTACAGAAATTTTGCAAAGGTATTTCATGGACATATATTTCATTCTCTGTGATATATACCTAGAAGTGAAATTTCTGGGTCATAAGCAAACTCTATGTTAAGTTTTTTGAAGAAATCCCAAAATACTTTCCAAAGAGGCTACATCATTTTAATTTCCAATAAACAATATATGAATGCTTTTATTTCCCAAAAACATATCAAAATTTTTACATCTAAATTTGTCAAAAGCAGAGCATCTGGGTGGCTTAGTAGGTTGAGCATCTGACTCTTCATATCAGCACAGGTCATTATTTTATGGTCACAAGATTGAGCCCCACATGAAACTCCACACTGAGCATGGAGTCTGTTTTTGATTCTGTCTCTCCCTTTTTCTCTGCCCTCCTCCCTCTCTCTCTCTCTCTCTCTCTCTCTCAAACTAGATAGATAGATAGATAGATAGATAGATAGATAGATAGATAGATAGATAGATGATAGATTTGTCAAAAGCATCCATGTCAAAAGAAAAGACATTCCTCAGTGTGTACCTAGAATTTCATCATCCATTACCATGCTTTCTAATAATTTCAACATGCCTACCTTTGCTTTACCCATAAGACATAAGACATAAGACATTGCACTGCAGTTCACTTTGGCTTACCATATTGTGTTAGTTTTTTTCTATTTTTATACTCCTGTTTTCCACTGACCTACTTATCAAGGCAAGAAAGCATGTTTCATTAGTTTTTGGATTCCCCAACATATAACACAGTATTCAGCATATATTCTATTAGTTGGGAGTTAACCAGAGAAGCAGAGCCAGAAAGATAGATAGATGGTTGGATGGATGAATGGATAGATGAATAAAGGTATAATATGTAGATATTGATTGATTGATTACAGAGAATTAGCTTACACATTATGGGGCAGGGGACTGTTACAGTCTTTATAAGACTGTCCTCATGTCTAAAGTTGAAGCCCAAAGTCCAAACAGCAGATAGTTGATAATGGAAGATTATGAGCAGCGTGGAATCTGATGAAGATTAGCTGAAACTCATGAGGATGGACTGAAATTTGTGTCTACTCTGGTAGACTGTGACCTTGGTGAGGAGAGTATCATATAGAAATCAGGGCTTTTACTCATAAATCTGAACACAAATCTATCTAGTCAAGGAGTCAGAGAAAATAAAGGAAGATTGAAGGAGAATGCAGAGCAATTCTGTGTTAGTCTATTACTTCAAAACAACAAACTAAGACAACATTTATTACATCATCATATTCAGAGTCTTGACATAGTTTATCTGATTTCTTTGTTTTAGACTATCACAAAGATGTAATCCAGGTATTAGCTAGGTCTGTGGTTTTATCTGAGGTTCACCTGTGGAAGGATACACTTCCCCACTCACATGATTGTTAGATGAATTCAGTTTCTTATTGTAGGACTATAGGCTGCAGTTTCTTGGTGTCAACCAGAGGCTACCCTCAACCTCCTACACAGTGCCCTCAGTTTCTTGTCATGTGGGCCACCAACATCGAGCCAGCAAGAGAGAAAGACTGCAGCAAAAAGAGCACTACAATTTAAAGAAACGTAACCATGTAACCACACACATGTAGTGATGAACATCCTATCACTTTTACCACATTGTATTTGTTAGAAGAAAGTCACAGGCCCTCTTACACGAAGAGGAAGGGATCACTATACAAGATTTTGAATACTAGGAGGTGAGAATCATGAGAAGTCATCCTAGAGTCTGTCTGCCACTGTTCTCCTTCTGACCCCCAATGATCCTTTGCTGCTCCAAATACATTGACACTCCTCCAAAGTCTTCAAGTGTCTCATCCCATTACAGCATCAGCGAATAGTCCTGAATCTCTTTATCCAAACCAGGTCCAGGTAAAGATTAGACCTCTTGGATGTAGTGCCTGGCATGCGGTAAAGTTTAGCCCTGGCTTAAAATTAGGTTGAACACATTTTCAGGATCAGATGCAGAATTTCTAAATTTCCTTGATGAGGTCTAACAGTGACTAACTATCTCATCTATTTAGGTTTGAGTTCCCAGAGAGTGGGACCCTTTGTACTTAATGTAACTTACTCAGTGACTAGCAGGTAGTAGTGATTCATAATGTTAATCAACCTATGCTCATTCTCAAATAGTGGATTTGCTGATCATAGTCAAAAAAAACACAGCTGACTTAAAATTATAGCTATACTTCATCAGTCCATTTTCACTTAATATTCTGTTATATTTTTCTTGCTTGGTTGATGTCTGCTATTTACTGAATTTCTTCTCTAAAATTCAAATCCCAACCAAGGTTTAAATGATGAGAAAACATCATGCTCAGTTGATTCCTCAGAAGTGCCATTAAATTCTATATTTTGAAACATTTTTCCCTAAAGGTTCTCTGCTTCTTGCTGAAAACAGGTATCAAATTAGTGTGACTTTGTATGAGAAATATCATTTCCAAATTTGAAATGTCTTGCCCCAATTAGTTTACAAGTTAAATCAGTGTCTAGAGAATAAGTATCACATATAGGCATGAGTTACATTATTCACTCCATTAATCATTTATTAACCCCAAATATACTTCCTGAATGCTAATTCTGGGCCAAGGCTTGTGCTGAGCACTAGGAATATGGCAGGAAGTGGATCAGAACACCTCCCTCATGGAGCTAACATTATAATAGAGAAGACACACACACACACACACACACACACACACACACACAAAAGAACAAAAGAGATCATTTCAAATTGTGATGAAGTATATGAAAGAAACCATAAAATGCACTGAAATAGAGAAAAAAATAATAAGTAATACTTATAGAGATGATGATTGAGAAACACCACATAAAGACCAATATGCTGAATGAAGTCTCAAGGATCATTAAATGTGAATCATATACTAAATGTGAATGTGCTGGGCATTAGGTAGAAGCTCATCAAGTAGGAAGAAAAACATGTGCAAAGGCTTTAGGAGCGAAAAAGGTGTTTGGCTTATTCATGGGACCAGGAAAAGACAGTGGAATGGAGGAAGAGAGGTACTGGAAGCTGAGTGGGAGAGGCAGGCAGACACTGGATATACAGGGCCTTATAAGTCCTTGTGAAAGGTCTGACCTAAAGCAAAGCAAGGTTTTCTTAAGATATTAAGCATAAGAACTGTCTGATTTAATTAACACTTAAAAATCACTATTTATGTCATATGGAGAAAAGTTAGAAAGTTATAAGGAGAAAAATGAAGACCAGTGAGGAAGCTGGTCTAATAGTCCTATAGCTAAAGCTATGGAGAACTAGTGAAAAAAAGTTTTTATTCTTCTATGGACAGGGCTTGATGATGGGTTCATGAGGAAAAAGATAAGAGAAAGGGTGGGATTAGAGAGCATGCCTAGGGTTATGATTATGGCAACTGACTGGTGCTGGTGTCTTTAACTCTTTTGAAAAAGACTGATGGGCTGGCTAAGCTGTTGGGGTGTCAAGTCCTGAGAAAACATGAACAGTTCCAGTTAAACATGTTAAAATCAGGAACCGTATGACAAATGCACAGGGAGACACCAAAAAGGCAATGCTATATGCAAATCTAGACTAGGTATTATAAAAGAAAATTGGGCTAGATATATGTTCATACACACTCCTAAGTCACCAGCATTTAGATAGTATTAAGTGTTATAAGAATAGAGAAGATGTCTTTGCTTTACCTTTCCTAAGAGCAATGCCTCCTCCATTTTTATATCAAATAGCACCTATACAAAATGATAAAATCTCAAATGTACATTGTGGTAGCTTGGGTAAGTTGGGGCTACATGGAGGTTAGTAAAAATATGTCTACTAATTTTTCTGGGCAGTATTTAACTATGTTAAGAGTCATATGTTGGCTTCACTGGGAAACCAAGGTGGAGACTTGCATGGAGAAGGTTTATTAGGGTATGTTTTGGGGATAAATACCTACAACGGAGTTAGGAAGGCAGAAGTAGGCGGAAGATGAAGTGTGGTGCATTAAACTGTGGTGTGGTCCTGCAGAAGCCTGGGGCAATCCCACCTACAGAGAGCTGTGGACCTGGAGCTGCTTCGCAGAGTTTTTCCAAACTGTGGCAAGAGGGCTAGGCCTTTGTACCCCCACATCAACTAGTTATTTGAGGCAAACTCTTTCTCGGAAGAGGAAATAAACCTTGGCCAAAGAAGATCCCTTTGGAGAAGGATCATTGTTGAGGAAGGACTCAGCTAAGAGCCATCAGCAGGCAGTACACCTGACGAGAGAATAGTCTGGGTAGGGGCCGGGAGGTTCTCAGCGGAGAAATTGTATACCCACTAAAATAAAAGAATTAAATACAATGTATCAGTAAGATGTTAATATTGAATTTGTATAAAACTTTCATACAAAATTTTCACATTTTTAATGAGAAGCTTGAGTATGCTCCTGTGGATGTAACTTTTTATATTAGGTTATATAATTGTAATTGTTACATGTAATTGCTTTTTAATGATGATCTCTTCAAATTATTCACAGTCACCCCTGATGAGAAACTGTACAGTTAGTGATAAAAATGTTAAATCATATTTTTTACAACCACAGAAAAAATTTTCAAGCATTTAGATTTTATTTATATATTGTAAAATAGTTATTTTTCCCATTGACAGGTGTAGTGTTGAATATTTGCATGAAATTATGAATGAATTCCAGATGCAATTGAACTTTTGCCATGACAAGAATTTCAAAATAATGGTGAAGGTTGATTTTTCAAAACTTGCATCTGTGGTTAGCAGTCACCTGGCAGCTGGTTTCGTCATCTTGGAAAGGCTAGTGGTGTGCCTGCAAGTGCTGTTGAAGCAGGTGCCCATGCAGTAGCAAACCGCATCCTTGGTTTGCTCAATGTCCTATCAATCACAAAGTCCCACACCTGAGGGACAGTGGGACACACATTCCAAGCCCCATTCCATCGAATCCATCTTCGAATCCATCTTCCCAGTAGCCTCAAATATGGCTGCTCACAGCAGGGAATGACCAAACAGTACATGCCATCCCCTGCCTTGAACAACTACTCTACTGCTAAAGAAATTACTATCTCACGTTATGCTTAAAAAAGTTACTGAGAACTAAATACATCATTTACTGTCCCTGTATTAAATAATACTGAGACAAAACACTAATAGAAAAAGCAAAAATTAAGCTGATTCTCATTGTTTATAGCAGTTATGTTCTAAAATGTCTCTAAAATACGGAATTAGTGAATATTAAATTGTTCCAAGGGAAAATACAGAGTTCCTGCAAGCCTCTAATCACTACATTTTAGAGACCAATATACAACCTTATTTTATGTATGTTTCTGTTTAGAGATTATATTCAATGTACACACACACATCATTGTATATATATAGTTGATTCATTAACATTGAGCTCACACCCAACAGCACTATACCACGTGCCTGAGAGCAAAGTTTCTCTAACTCAGGTATTTTCTCCATTAGGCACATCACAGCCTTGTCGCACTTGGGAACACCAGGCCGCACAGTAGCATCACCCTTGAGGGCCATTGCAAAGAACCAAAACACCAACAAAAAGCACAAAAATATGAAAATGGTGACATTAAATAGGCCATGCAAAAAAGGGCACTTGTTTATGAGCGCAGAAATAAGAAGGGACAATGTTGCCTTGTTCAGCCTCAGCTAGTGTGGTCGCTCTGCACATGTCCACAGATGACTGTGAGACCACAGGAAGTTGATTTGGGGCGTACAAACAAGCTCTAGGTAGTCTGCACCTGTGCAAATCCAAAAACTGTGAATAATGAGAGGCAATTGTACTTACTCCTTAAAAGTAAACCATCAAATGAACTACAAGTTTCCTATTCAGGTTCATGGCAGACCCTCACTGTGCTGGGCCCACCAATCTAAAACTATGATACCATAATCTCTGCCCAAGTCTAGCCAGTTCACCTTGAAGACCACCTTCAGAATCACTCTGTCAAGGCCCTCTAAATTTCTTATCCCTATTTTTTTTTCTGTTTTGAGACACTACCAACTTAGTTTTTTTTCTTACTGCAGTAAATCCAATAAATTTAGCTTTACCTGATGGACTGTTTATTTCTTTGTAATAATGTTTTGATAAACCTGTAGTCAACACCATTTTCCTCTGTTCCAGGAATACGTGGTCATAGCAAGTTTTTCTGTGGTCAGTGGGACCAGGAACCTCGAATAGCATCTTTAAAATTATTTAAATCTAAATTGAATTGAAAACTATGACATTTAAGTCTTCCCCTGCATACACACACCTCTCTCAGTGAACAGTCACTCACTGGAAAAGGCTATTGGCCCTCTTATTCTTTCGCTTTTGGTTTAAAGATGGAGACAATTAAAAGTACCTGTGGTGGAAAATTAAAATAGTGCTGAGCAATGGAGGCAATGTGCGTAATTACTGTGAGATGGAAGATAGATGGTAAATGATTCTTGTGTCAATTTGAAGACATCAGCACTCATATTTCTCACATGATATGAACTGTGACCTGATCTCACATTTATTCAATTAAGCCAAGGAGTAAAACTCCAAAATGTTTTTTTTTTCTTTTCACATCTGCCAAATCAGCAAGACTTTTTGATTTATTGCAATAATCATTACAATTACCAGCTCAAATTCCAAGGGTTGAGTAAAAGGTGAGGTGATTTCAAAATCTTATATAATAACTGTAATAAGAATAAGGACCAAAAGTAGAGAGCGAAGGCTCTAGTCCTATTCCAGCACTAACACCGGGCAAGTCACTTATGTTCTGGAAACCTTGGTTACTTTCTCCACACCACAAAGAAAGAGGATTCGATATCACTGAAGCTTCCTTCATGTCAGACCTTCCATGATACATACTGGCATTTTATATGTCTCTTCTGGTATCCTTGGAGATTGCTTTTTATACATATCCACCTTCCAGAAAAAATGGCCAAGTCTACTACAGCCTTGTTTTCTCATGGTCTAGGACTATGAAAACTAGAAAATCTGTCAAAGGTGTTGATAACTAATCATTATCAATGGGGGCCTTGGGCATGTTTCAGAAATAACTAGAAATTTTAGGTCTCATGAGTTTTCAGATACAAAAATATTCCAGTATCTTCAAGCTCAGTAGAATCTCAATAGAATGTCTGATTTCCTCCATCCTTTGCTACAATTGACAAATAAGTTAACAGAGGCCAAGGGGAGGCAGCGAGAGACCATCATCATTATTAATATACTACCAAAGAAATAATTGGTTTTTAGAAAAGAAATCACTTTAGGAACTAAATAACATAATCATCTGGTTGGTCTGCCTGTCAGTTTGAGGAGAAAGGTAACAAGATTTTTGGTTAAATATAACAAAGGTATTTTATTTCAGAGTAGAAGTTTCTAGACAAACAAAGAGTAAATGATAGTGTAACTCCTCGAGATGGTGACCTATGCATCATCAGACATCGCCTGCTTGAGAAGGCCATAACCAATGACTAGTCTTGGCTTGAAAAGGAAGAGTAGAAACAAATCTTAGGTACCATGTCCAAGGCCATTGCTCATGCCTACTCCTTCTCACAGGCTCCTTGTGTTCTTAGCCAAATTTGAGGCCTTGACATCTGATTACTGCGGCACTTTCCCACTCAAATATAAAAGATCTCTGTATCCTGGATGACACAATTAATTTTTGGCTTAAGAGCAATTTCTCTGCTCTAAATGGAACACTGTCTTTGGGACTAAAGTTCTCCATAAAAGATTCTATTAACTTGCAACTGTGTCCAATTTGTGAGTGTTTTGTGCCAGTTTAAACAATTAGAGAAAATCAAAGGAAAATGCCACCCAAAAAAGAGATTCCTGCTGACGAAGCCAACAGAGCATCTAAAATAGATATGGAAGGCTAAATGCCAGATACCGGTTGCAAATATTTAGCAGCAGCTTTAAGAGCCCCTGGTGTTCATTTAAATTATGCCATGCAGTGAAATGCAATCACTTGCCATGAACAGACCTGTGTAGCACCAAAGCTTGATCCTTACTTTCAGTGTTACACATGGAAGAGGAACCTTTACCCTCGGGCCACTTACCTCCAACATATGGCTGCTTCCCACGCGGTGGAGAGTCTATTTTAACCAGCTCCCAAGTATTTCTCCCTTCTTACCGTCTAGTATATATGTCCTGGATTCTGAGAGAGACATAATTTTTTTTTTGAGAGACATAATTTTTATTTAGCAAAATTACTCTGGATTCTTAATAACTATCTGGGTGTTTGTGGTTTTTAGTTTCATTTTGGTTTTTTCTTCCTTTCCATTTATTTTACACAGTCATTTGCATCCCACTTCCCCATTAGACAATCACAGGGAATCTGGAGGGATCCCATCTGTGCTTTTCAGGGGGCAAAATCAAACAGCCCTGGGACAGGTGCAGCAGGCAGCAGGAAGGTGACCCCAGGCGCGCAGCAGGTGGGGTGAGCAGCACAGGAAATCAGCGGGCAGCAGGCAGTCTGAAGGGCAGAAAGGCCTGTGCTGCCTGCGTCCAGGCAGCAAATCAAGCAGAGGTTAGCAGGTAAGAAGGGTGACAGGAGGGCAGCCCAGGCATGTGACCAATGGGGAGGGAAAAACAGAAGGCAATTAGCCAGGGGGAGAGGGCAGATGGAGGGCATCTGCCAACAATTATCAGGGGAAAGGGTAGCAGGAGGGTAATAATAGAAGGCAGTTCTGGGGGGCAAGAGGGCATTAGGCAGGTGATGTGCAACAGCAGTGAGAACACCAGGCATACCGTACCTGGGAAAGAGCATTGAGCAGAGAACCTTCCAATCCCTGGAGCAGGACCAAGCAATAAGTGGGGCAATAGGCAACTGAGCGGTGCACTCCCAAACTATGTGGCCTCCAGGGTCTGGGTGTCTGCTTCAAGTGTCCACTCCAGGAAATATTTGTAACTGCAGGCATTGATCCATTCTCTGAGGAACCTCAAAAAAGCGCCATCTGATGACAATCACAGAGGAAGTGGAGGCCAAAGGCAGGGCAGAACACGAGCCTACCAGGTAAAGTTTTAAGAAAAGGGGGACATAAAGAGAAATTCCATTTTCTAGGTATTTTTCAAGGGTCAGGCTCTGTCAGACACCTTATATTTATATCTTATCCAATCCCATGGCAACTCTTGCATGTTGCTGTTACTGTGTTGGTTTTTAAGTCAAGAAAATCGAGGTTAAGAGACAATGTGGAGATGGCCCAGGATCACATAGCTGGTACACGGGAGCGAGGATTTCCATTTGAGCCTCTCTGACACTTCCATCATTTATAACACAGTGGGTCTCAAGGATGGATATCTCTCTTCTGACTACGAGCAGATAGTATGGCACCATCCTTAAAGAAAAAGGCTTTGATTTTTCTTAAATGTAAGTTTCTTCAAGAAAATTCATATTACAAAATAGTGGTTTTGATTTCAATAATGTGCAGATCCTCATTAAAGATGAAAAAGCCTTGCATGTCCTCATGTTCCAGAGGCCGCAGTTTGGGTGGTAGCAGCAGAAACTGCAAAGAGGAGGTTCAGCGGCTCAATATGAAAAGTAGACTCTTCAAACACATGTTGTATTGGTGATCTCTGCATCAGGAGTGTCTCTGTTCCGCAGGATCAGTGAGCCTTTGTCCTGGTAAGGATGCTTTCATCTGTAATTCACAGAGAGCCCTGGGCAAGCCTGACGTTACTATGAGGGCAATTTATTTTGCATCCCAAGGATTTCAGAGGTGGAAAAGGATCCAGCGCCTCTCTCACTGTCCTCTTGCTCCGCTCTATTCCACGGTGCCTTCCTCTCTAGCCCAGCGGCAGTTTGGACACAGCAACTCCCGCTGTTGCACTCACTAGCGGTGTGGGCTGGAGAGAGAGATGAAGAACTGTCACATCTTGTGTCACTTTCTTACGAGTAAAGAAAAGGACTCAGAAACCCCTTAACCCAAGCATACTTCCCCATACAACTCATTGACCCCCAAATAATTATATACCGGTTCCAAACCAGTTATCTGGAAGAGTAATGGGATTATCATGATGGATAATCCTATCAGGACCCACTCTTCCTCTGAGCTATGTCCTGAAAAAGGTAGATACCTGAACATAATGAGCATTCTTTTAGAAATGAGGGGAAAGATGAATGCCAGGTAGGGAACTAAGAATCTCTGCTCCAGTCCTCAATTAATGATTATTGAAAAAACCAAATGACTAAATGCCAACGATCTCTGAGCAAGTTTGACTAGGAGAGGGAATGAAAGCACTGGATAGGAATTGTTTCTGGATCATTACTCATCCCACCGTGGCAATGTGACCTTGAACAAATCACTTCATTTCCTCAGCCTTGGTTTCCTCATTTGTAAAGTGGAGAATATAATACCTGCCCCATTTAACTCACAGGGCGTTATGAGAATTAAATAGATATAGTAAATGCTTTGTGTATGACAAAGGGCTATGTGAATGTGAGACTTTACTATTATTAATATTCAGAATTTAATCAGCCCAGTTATTCCATCTGTGAGAAAATATTTATTATTTTCGATGAGCAAAGCACAATTTAAATGTGAGATGTGGAGACCATAGAAAAAAGTAGCATCTAGGAAATATATAAACCTCACAGAGGAATCAAAGTATTGCATGTCTAAAATTATATCATAGATCATTAGAAGAACAACATTAATAAGTGGTGTCAGAAAATTGAATGTACATTAGGGAAAAGTTAGGTTCCTACATCATAGTTAAAAACAATTTTCATAGAATAAAGATCAAAATATGAAAATCTATTCAATAATTTGTGTTAGACAAAATATTAAAAAGCATTTATTTTGAATCTCAGGGTGGGAAGAACCTTTCCAATTAAGATTCAAAATCCTGAGGCTATTAAAAGAAAAGATTGATGTAAATCAATGCATGAAATTTAAAATATCTCACTGTAAAATATAAGCAATAAAAAAGACAAATGACAATCCAGAATAAAATGTTCGTAACATTTATAACTTAAAGTATCAACATCCATGAAATACTTTTGAAGTAAACTAAAAAGCAATCAAATATAAAACTGCAACATTTTTGTAAGAGTATTAATTTTCAATAAAATATAAAAAGACTTCTTCATTCTAAGAAATAGCACAATAAAAGCTAAAAATTAAAATGAAATCATAAAATAATGCCATTTTGCCCATTATTGGCAAAATGATTTGGAGGCTGATAATCTATGGAACAAGTATAGTGTAGGGAAAGGACACATTCTGCCGTATGGCTGAAGTATAAACTTATTAAACTATTTTTGGAAGGAAATTCATCAGTGTGAAACAAAAATTTAGATACCCCAGTATTTGATTTAACAACTTACATTATAAGGATCGATTCTGCATGAAGTATTCACAATATACACAGAATGTATATAGCCACAATTCACTCAGTTGTAGGAACCTCAAAATAACTTAAATACTTACTGACAGAATATTGCTTAAGTAAATGGCAGAAAATACATATCATTTAATGCTACCATTAAAAATATTACAGTAGATTTCCATGTACTAATATAAAGATGTCTAAAATGTATGGCCAAGTGATGAAAGCAAACTAGAGAATTTAAGTAATCTATGATCATACTTTTTCCTTAAAACACTGACATATATTTGCCTATACACATACTGACTCTCATGGTCTTGATACTCCCTCACTCTTTCACGTTTATGTGCATGCGTGCGTGCACACACACACACACACACACACACACACACACACACACAGTGTGTGGACCGAGGCAGTAATTTCTCTGACATTGACCATACTAACATTTTTCTAGGCATGTCTCCTAAAGCAAGAAAAAAAAAAAAAGCAAACGAACAACTGGGACTACATCAACATAAAAAGCCTTTATACTGCAAAGGAACCATCAACAAAATAGAAAGGAAACCTACTGAGTGGGAGAGGATATTTGCAAATGGTATATCTGATTAGGGGTTAAAATCCAAAACATATAACCCAAACATAAAACTCAACCCCCAAAAAGTCAGATTAAAAAATAGGTCGTAGACCTGAATAGACATTTTTCCAAAGACATACAGATGACCAACAGACCTATGACACTATAAAATCAAGTACCTGTAGAACAGTATACTTAACAATAGCAGAATGCAAATCTTCTCAAGTCTCCAGGATGGACTATATTTTATGCCATAAAAAATTTCAATAAGGGACTGAAATCATACAAAGAGTATTTTCCAACTACAATGAACCCAGATTAGAAGTCAGTAACAGAAAAAAATCTTAGGAAATTAGAAACACATGGAAATTAATCAACACACTCCTACATAACAAATAGGTCACAGAATAAATTGTAAGACAAATTAGATTGAAAACAAAAACACGACATGTCTAAATTTACAAGATGCACCTATAGTGGTGCTTAGAGGAAATTTATAGTAAACGCTTCTATATCAGAAAAGAAGAAAAGTCTCAAAGCAACAGTTTATATTTCCACCTTGAGAAATTGGAAAATGAAAAACAATTAAAACCAAAGCAAACTGGAGGAGGAAATAAGGAAATTATAGATTTGAATGAAAAACAGTATAATCAAAAGGAGAAATAAAACCAAAAACTTAATCTTTTTAAGAAAATCAACAAAGTTGATAAAAATTAATCTAATTAAACAAGAAAATAGGAGAGAAGATAAAATTCCCAAAATTAGGAAAGAAAGGAACATCACTACCAAAACATTCAAAATTAAACATATTTTTAAAAAATATTATGAACAACTTTATGGGAACAATCTACAAAATGTAGACAAAATACAAATTTATTTGTACTTCCTAAAGCAATCATTAAGAAAATAACACAAAAATTTTAAAAAGTCAATAGAAGAATTAAAACAGTCTACTAAAAAATTATGCATTTAATATAAATGAAGATAAAAAAAGAAACAGAATAACGTTTTTAAAGTGAGAAAAATAGAAAACAAACTACAAAATTGCCAATATTGGCTCAAATGAATTAGACATTTTTAAGATAACTATAATAACATATTTTTATTTTAAATTTAAATTTAAATTTAAATTTCCCCACCATAAAAAGCTTAGGCTCATATGGCTTCACCAGCAGATTTTAACAAACTAACAGAAATTAGAAGGAAAAAGAATGCTTCGTAGCTCATTATACGAAGCTAGAATTACCCTGAAATGTAACTCAGACAAAGATATCAAAAGAAAACAGAGTAACAGGCCAATTTAGACATCAAATACTCTTCAGCAAAAGATAAGCAAACAAAATCATGCAATATATGAAAAGAATTATGACTTAATCATAGGCCAAGACTAAGACCATGACTTAGTCAGATACATCTTAGAATGCATAATAATTTAACATTCAAAAATCAATAAATATAATATACTATGTTAGTAGAATGAAGGGTAAAATCATATGATCATCTTAATAGACATACACACACCAGTTAACACAATCAAACACCCATGATAAAAACTTTCAAACAAGTAGGGAAAAAAATGGAACTTCCTCAACCTGATAAAGCAGACTTAAAAAAACAAAACAAAAAACAAACAACAACAACAAAAAACCCCCACAACCTACAGCTAACAGTATTGGTAGAGGACAACTCTTCTCCACTTGAGATCAAGAATAAGACCAGGATACGTGTTCTCACTACTTCTATTTATAATTATCCCCATTTCTAGCAAGCATAATAAAACTAAACAAAAAGAAATAAAAGACACCCATATTTAAAAGAAGAAATAACATTATTGTCTTTATAGAAATCCCACAGAATCTACCAAAACAAAACAAGAAAAAAAAATCACCATTATCATTAACGAATTAATTCATTATTGTTGTGGGATAAAAGAACAGTAACCAAAAACAACTTTATTTCTATATGATAGCAATGAAGAACTGGAAATTTAAATTTTTTAAACTATTTACAATAGCATAAAAACATAAAAATCTAGGAGAAAACCTGAAATATGTGAAAGACTTACAAACTAATAACTATACTATATTGCTGAAAGAAATTAACAAAGATCTAAATAAATGTAGGTATATACCATTTTCATGGATTGGAAAATTCAGTTGTTATTGTTAATATGTTAATTCTTACTAAACTGATCCATATACTCAATGCAATCCCAATCAAAATCCTGGTAGGCTTTATTTTAAATCTTTTTTTTTAATTTAGAGAGAGAGAGAGAGAGAGTGAGTGCACACAAGCATGAGAGAGAGGCAGAGGGAGACAGAAAGATAAAGAGAGAGAGAATCTTAAGCAGGATACACGCTTAGTGCAGAACCTGACATAGGACTTAATCCCACAATCCTGTAATCATGACCTGAGCCAGAATCAAGAATGGGATGCTCAACTGACTGAGCCAACCAGGCATTCCAAGCTTTATTTTTAAAATTACAACTTGATTTTAAAATTCATATGTAAATGTAAGTTTCCTAAAATAACCAAAATTACTTTGAAATGAAATAGGGCAAAACCAGAGGACTTACCTGACTTTGAGAATTTAAGACAGTGAGTTATTAGAAAGACAGAAAAAATAAATCAGTGGGAAAAAAGTCAAGATATATATATAGATAGATATATAGATACACACACATGTGTGTATATATATATGTGTGTGTATCAAATTAATTAGATATCCATACATAAAATGTGAACTTTTTTAAAGTTCACTTATTTATTCTGAGAGAGAGAGAGTGCTCAAGAACAAACACAAGCTGGGGAGGGGCAGAGAGAGAGAGAGAGAGAGAGAGAGAGAGAGAATCCCAAGAAAGCCCCAAGCAGTCAAGTATGGAGACCAACAAGGGGCTCACACTCTCAAACTGTGAGATCATGATCTGAGCTGAAACCAAGAGTTAGAGACTTAACCAACTGAGCCATCCAGGCACTCCTAAAAATGTGAACTTTTATCCATACCTTGCTCCATATAAAATATGTGTGTAATAAGAAAACAGACAATCCACTGAAAAATTCAGTAATACAGTTTAACATTTATCAGAGAAGGTACACAATAAATATAAACTATGCTTAACATCATTGTTCATTAAGAAAATTGAAATTGAAATCAAAATCATGTACCATTTCACACGTTAGAAAGACTAATTGAAAGACTGACCATATCAAGTGTTGCCAAGATTTGAATCAACTAGTACTCTCATAAATTGCTGGTGGGTTTATAAAATGCTATAACCCTTTGTATAATGTCTGCAATTTCTTAAAATGTTAAACATATAGCTACCATATAACTCAGCTACATCATGTCTAAGTATTTACAGCAGAGAAATAAAAACAATTTGAAATTGCCCCAAACTAAATCATCCCAAATGTCCATTAACAGGTGAATAACCAAAAGGTGATATAACTATATACTAAAATACTATTCAGAAATAAAATAAAGTATTGATATATCCAAAGACATTGGTGAACCTCAAAATAGTGAGGTTAAGGGAAAAGTGAAAGAAACCCAAAACAATGAAAAAGCACATGCTACATAATTTTATTTAAATACAATTCTAGAAAGTGGAAACTTTAGAGATAGAAAGTAGATGAGTTATTGTCTGGGGGTGGAGGATTAAGGAGGGGCAGGAGAAAGCGATTACCAAGGGTCACAAGGAAACTCTGGGAGGTAGTGAATATGTTTGCTAGCTTGATGCCACAGGTGTATGCATATGTCAAAAGTTATCAAATTGTATACTTTAAATATGTGCCCTTTATTGTATGGCAATTATACCACCATATAGCTGTAACACACACACGAGAGAGAGAGAGAGAGAAAGAGGGAGGGAGAGAGAGAGAGAGAGAAATGAGTATTTCATTCACATAATCATCACACGCAAATTTGTATTTCAAAGGTAGAAAAAATAAGGATGAAAGCATAAAACTGCATATCTAATAGAGATAGATATAGAAATGGAAAAAGAGAAATATAATATGTATATTTAGTTTTGATGTAGTGCATATTATTGAAGTCTTTCTGTCCTTTCTTTGATCTCCCTTAAAAGTCATTGGAATAGGTCTAGTTAGCTGGAAACCCCTGAATTTAGTTAGTGAGGTTCTCCAGCTACAGGAGGTGTATTGCTGTGATCCAGAGCTACCATAAACAACTGTGCTATACCTAGGCAAACCTGGCTTTACTTCAAAGATGGATTAAATATGAAATGTAAAACAATATCCATTTCTTGTTTTTTTATTTTTTTAATGTTTATTTATTTTTGAGAGAGAGAGAGAGAGACAAAGCATGAGCTGGGGAGGGGCAGAGGGAGAGGAAGACACAGAGTCTGAAGCAGGCTCCAGGCTCTGAGCTGTGAGCACAGAGCCAGAGCAGGGCTCAGACTCACACTGTGTGATATGATGACCAGAGCCAATCAATGTTGGACTCTTAACGGACTGAGCCACCCAGCCGCCCCAAAGCAATATGCATTTCTAATGTATCAGAATATTTGCATATAAAATATAGTATTGTAATTAGCATAATGAGTGACTGCTTCTAATTTATCTTACTCTAAATTTTATACTTGCTAAGAGGGAGAGACACCTGTCATCAGATATTGGTAGTTTATCCTTGGGATTTTAATGACTTTTGAGGATGTCCTTCATTACATCTTTGGTTCTGAGTTTCTCCATTTGTAAAATCAGGTCATGGAGGTATTTCCATGCAGCCAGGATGTGATAGGATACTAAAACTGCCTGATAACTCATTGTGATCTTTGGCACAAGCACAAAGCATTATTATTGTTATTAAATATTATTAGCTAGGGTATGGTACTGGACTGATAATTACTTCAAGGAAGACTTCATAAAATGCTAACTGTAAAGTGTACATAAATTTATATATCCATTAATATCAAACCTGCTATGAACAAATATTTTGGAAGGCTGCCAACATTATGCCTTTTATAGTGTTGGTAAATTTCAATTTATATTCAAGCCCAGCCCCTCAATTCCTCGCATTCAACTATCTTTCATACCAATTTAAGTTCTTTGGGTTGGATAAAACAAATTTATTTATTTCTTCCATGAGAAGGAAACAGCTTATGAAACAGTATTAGGAGGTAAAAAAAAAAACAACCTACTTCTACAGTTTAGTTGTGGTAGCTTTATATTGTAGTGTTTGGTAAAAAAGAAATGATTGTAGAAATCAGGGAAGTTGGGAGTTAGAATTTGGGAAAGTAAAGAAAAATAATTAAAGATTGCTATGTTAACAGAACAGGTCACACATATACTGTTGAATTTGACAAAAACACTGTTCATAAGAAATCAATTATATTGTCATTTCAGAATGCATATCAACAACTCTGCAATCACACTTGCGAGGGGTCAGTAAGAGGTAGGAGATGTGGTCCCCACTATCAATACCACAAGTGTTATACACATACCCCTGTATGCGTTCCAGAAGTAAGCTGTCGTATTTATCAACCAATTAAGGAAGCTCCGGTATACCAGGCCATGCTAGTCCCCGGACCAATTTGCCTATCTTCACTTCCTTTTTATTTTGAAGACGTCCAATTCAGCAGATAAACTGAACGGCCAATGTAATGATTCTGTATATCTCAGTACCTGAACCCACTAATTGTTAACATCTTGCAGCGTTTGCAGGCACTGTCTTGCTCTCTCTTTCTCTCTCTCCCTATATTTACAGAAGCATTTGAATATAAATTGCATACATTTCTAAGTCTTCTTACATGTTCTGAACAGGGGGAGTTACTTTTAGCCACTGATACCAAATTTCATCACCCTCCCCCGGCCCTGGGAAATGAGTCAAGTTTAGATTGTTTAAGGGCAAATTACGTGTGAACACACCTTAAGAAACCCACATAAAGAGACTTGGGTCTGGGCATGTACAGAGTTTCCTTCTCAATCTTTGCCCTCCAGGTGGGCACTTAGGAGTGACCACATAGTTTATTTCCCCAAACCAGGACATTTCTGATAGTGAATAGAGGCACTGTTAATAACTACTTCCAGAAAACAGATGTAAAACAAACTTCCCCAGGAATACTAGGGCTTGTGGACAGTCTACCTTGAGTGTACAATGTAGGTACAGCTGGTGAGGAGTAACTTGGGCTCTAACTTGGGTACTTAACTTAGCTCTAACAGAAAGAGAGGACAACAGACTCCTCCACCAGGTGATGAATCCAGGGCACAACTCCTATGTGATTAACCTCCAAACAATGTACACTAACTTCTTGGTTTTTAAAAAACAAACAAACAAACAAACCATGAAAAAAAAGAGGGAACTTATTAACTTAATATGAATGAATTAATCCAATGCAAATGGGATACAATATATGTCAGCTGTGGTCAGGGTGATGTTCAGTAAGTGAATAAGCTGGACTTGCTGGATACTCAAACTCCACCACTGCTGCCAAGTCTCCAAATAATTTTTCATGTCCTTTAGACGGTAGTTTTAGAAAGGATCAAAAATCAGGTACCTGATTGCTGGGCAACACAAGAGTCTTTTCCTGTCCTGGGTTTTTCATAGGAAAGTGTTTATGCAAATCTAGTTTGATTTATCCATCTGAATGCAACTGTGCAAGTCAAAATGACCATTTCCTCTTAAGCACTGTCTGGTCTGGGTAGACTGTAAGTCATTCTTTTTATCAGTAGCTATCATATATGAACGTGTAGTTTGTTACTAGAAAAAAGAAATAATATTAAAATAGGTAAAAGTTCATCAAAGTATTATTAAAAAGGACAGCGTTAAAGGGAGCTTGGGTGCTGAGTCAGTTAAGCATCTGACTCGATTTCAGCTCAGGTCATGATCTCATGATTTGTGAGATGGAGCCCCATGTCAGGCTCTTCACTGTCAGTGTAAAAACATAAAAGATAACGGCATTTTAAAATAATCTAAATCTAGGGGTGCCTGTGTGGCTCAGTTGGTTAAACATCTGACTTTGGTGCAGGTCATGATCTCATGGCTCATGGGTTCAAGCATCACGTCAGGTTCTGTGCTGAAAGCTCAAAGCCTGGAGCCTGTTTTGGATTCTGCATCTCTTTCTTTCTCTGCCCCTCCCCTGTTTGCTCTCTGTCTCTCAAAAAGTAAATAATAATAAAAAATATAATAATCTAAATCCCCATATAATCCATCTAAAATCATCTATTTCCCTATATACTCCATCTTAAATCACTATGGACTGGTCTAGCCAAACAAAGGAGAAGCTTAAAATTCTCCTCTTGGGTCTCACAGAGAATCTCTTTTTAGGTTCAGGGAACTCCCTGGGCAACTACCCAGACCTGTTGGTCATGAGGGCAAGGATCCAGTTGACTCCATGCCCAGGTAGGTGTGAGGAAAGAAAGAATAACTTTTCTAAAAAAGACAAAAACCAACAAAAAACAAAGGAGGCAAAGCATTATAAATAACACTTAACAAAAGATGACTGATAGGTACAATAATTGGAAGCATGATCTCACATAAGTATCAATCTGAAAGATACCACTGAGCTCTGAGCTATTCAGGAAAGCTTCAAGGAAGGGGTGCACATTAAGCTGAAGTTTAACATGTGGATAAGAGAGAGATGCGTGATAAAGATTGCCAATCTTTTAAGGAAGAAACAAAGCCATGGAAAACATGGAGGTACAATGTAATTCCACAGTGAGTTGAGTGGATAAATAAACTTATAATGTGTTATGTTTTTCAGAGCTTTTTTATTTATACCATATCATTTATGTATTTTTATGTTTATTTATTTATTTTGGGAGAGCAAGAGTGGGGGTGGGGCAGTGAGAGGGAGAGAGAGAATCCCAAGCAGGCTTTGCACTGTCAGTGCAGAGCCCAGCATGGGACTTGAATTCACGAATCGTGAGATCATGACCAGAGCTGAAATCAAGAGTCAGATGCTTAACCGACTAAGCCACCCAGGTGTCCCAGTATTATCTCATTTAATCATCATAACCAAGAGATAAACTGGGTAATCTTTTCATTTCCAAATTATAAATGAGGAAACAACATATAAAGAACATTAACCTGCTAAAATTCCTTTGAGTTTTAAATTACAGTGTTGGATCTAGTATACACATATTGTGATGTATTAGTCTTATATTTATTTTAATTTTATAGATGAAAAAAGTCAAGTTCATAGAAATCAGCACACAAGTGGCAGTCTCAGGTTCCATACTCCATTTCTCACTGCACCCTACTGACTCAAGAAAGAGAAAAATGAGGGTCAAAGAATCCATTAAGAAAGTCAATCCCAAAGCACAAACTAGGAGGATAAAAGTTGTGATTTCTGAATGGGATCTTTGGTCACTATGAGACAAAGGTTGTATCTAGAGACACCAATCATAATCCCTAAGGATTATAGAAGTTTTCTCCAACTTCTAGCTAGCCCTGGATATAAATATTATATTTATTACATTCTCTTTGCTTTCACTTGAGTTTTCTTGTGTGTATGAAGTTCCTTGCTCACTAGATAAGACCCTCAACCATCCCTCAGCGTCTTGTTCCGTAAATGCTGCTCAGAACCCTAATTCGTCTTCCCTGACCTGTACTTCTATGATACTTGTCTCTGAAACACACATTAACATGCACTTGCTCTGTGTACACTGAAGAGGGCCCATGTTCTACAGCTGATCCTTGTGCTAAGGCAAAATAGAGTGTTGCTATTTGGTTTTGCCGAGAGCAAAGTACTTCCCAGAAAATCATGCTATGCTTGTTGCCTGCCCCTTTTACACAAATTTAGGAGTCATTTCACTCCAAATCCTCTCCTTCCTGACTTCGAGAGATAGTATTTTATAGTTTAAATATTTTTGAGAATGGACAGATGCATTCTGGAAGTGCTTGTCCCATATTTTAACACTCTTTCCATAAGTGAAGGAAGGCACACCAGCTTACTGCATGTGGGGAATTAAAACCTTGGCTCACTGAGTCCACTTTTCCCCCAGACTAAGAGCACAATTGAATTTTCATCCAGCACCAGCTTTTACTTCAAGCTGGGAGAGCACAGGTGTTTGGAGGCTTAACTCTCTCATTTTTTTTTCACATGTAGGGAATGAACAATGTCCCCTGTGCCTGGCACCCATCACCATACCTCTCCTTGCATTGAAAGAACCAATCAGCATGATCACAGTGCATTTTGGCTTTGTTTTCTTCAGCCTTCTGATTTAGGCCAGACACTGGCCAAGTCTCTCATCATTTGGCTTTGCTCTTTGAAACTGGCAGAAACTTAAATATAAGATATTCAGGCATTGTTTCCTAATCACTGTAAAGGGGATGCTGTTGTCCGGGTGCCACCTGGAACACCAGCTCTGGTCTGTGCACTCTAGAAATCTGCATTATAAATGGAGCTCCTTGGTTTTGTGGTCTAGATATGTAGAAATGATAAAAAATCAGTTGTAATTCTTAAAGTAATCTTAAGATGCCCTTTTAAGTTGTCAGTGCAGGGATAATGTAAGGGATAGAAATATGCAGTCAGCCAAAAGTGGATGCAATCATGACAACAACATACTATGTGACCTAGAACAAGTTTTTATTTATTTATTAAGTCTATGATTTTTTTCACTCTATACTTTGCTAAGCGCTTTAAAAGCATTTTAAAATTTAAGTCTTCACAAATATCTGTGAGGTTGAGATTATTTTTCTCAGTGTACAGATTATTAAATAGAGGTTTAAAGATTTGAGGAATTTTTAAAAGAACTATACATTGTCAGCTGAAATATGTCAAGATGATTTCAGAAACAAAACTCTTAATCATTACCCTATATTATTTTCACCAGAATGTATTCATTTCTGCCTGTCCAGAAGGCATAACCCTACTCTTCTCTATGAATAAGTGTTTTGCTAAATAGTCATCATTAATCTTTCTTTAAATAATAAAGAATTGAAATTGAATAAAGATGATATACTGTATAAAAAAGCTCCCCTTTATCCAAAGCCATTCACTTACTCAATAACTCTTTATTGAGTAGCTTCTGGTCTGAGGCACAGTACTAGGGATAGAATGATACATACATAATTGTTTCTGTCTTCAATAATATTATTATTTATCTAGGAAAACAACTAAGCATTAAGAAATGGTAAGTATTTTGCTGGAGGTCTACTCATTATGCTTTATGAGCACATGGGAGGCTTTCTTTACATAGGAAAAAAGAGATGGAAGTAAGGAAGGTCTTCTTAGAAGACTATCAGATAGATAGTTTAAGAAGAAAATTATGTTCCAGGCCAAGGAACGGCATGGAATGAAGAGAAAGAGAGCCTAAAATCATCACATCACCTACAACATTTAGTGAGCCATTGGCAAATGGCTGATGTATTTATTTCACAACTTATTTGACTTAGTTACATTATTTTCACAATATATCTTTTTCTTTTCTTTAAATAAGATCTCTCTTCCACTATGCTGTATAGTTCTTACTGGAAGGAAAAGATCAAAGCTTCTGGCATCTTTTATCCTTTGGTTCCTAACACCCTTCAGGACCAAGAGACTGTTAATGATGAGTGTCGTAGCAGTGACGATGGTGGTGGTACAAAGGAGAAGGAAGGAGAGGGAGAGATGGTAAGTGTATATATTGAGACAACGTATTGGGACAGATGCAGAACTTTGAACAAAGTACTCACTTTTTCCCTCTTTATGTATTTCTGAGGAAACTTAAAGGGCACAACAGCTATTGAAGAATGTCATTCTCCCGACCGCCCTTCTTTCAGAAACAGAGGCATGCTTCTGAATATCATGACTAATGTATTGGTTCTGAACACTTGGCACTAGAGAAAAGATATACTTTTTTCAAGCCCTAAAAAAAGCATTAGGAATTAAGAGCAGATAACCAGAGAAAAAAAGTCCATCTGTTACTCGTGGCATCATTTCCCTGTGTCTCTAGTCTAGGCTTATTCACTTAGGCAATAAGCTGTTTTTTCTGCTGGAAAAAGTAAGCAGGGTGAACAAAAACTCAATCAATAAAAACCTAAGGGAATGAATGGGTGAAAATACAAAGCATAAAATATGAGTAGGTGAATTGAAAGAATGTGATTTTTATGGTCATATATTTTGATGGCATTCTGAGAATAAATTCAAGAAGCCTCAAATAATGAGTTTTGAATGCTAGATAGGAGAAAGTTATGCTGATTTCTTCTTAGGATTTTATTTGCTAAAGAAGATGTTATAAATTGTAGAAACTTGGTACCCAATTTGAGCCATGACCACATATAAACACCAGATTCAAAATAAGAAGTGAGAATCAAATTATGCTTTCTTGTTCTATAGGAACAGCATCAACCCTGTAATACACTCACTCTAGTTTCACTGGATTCCACTATTCCATATAATAATTTTATTCTTGATAATAATGGCAACAAAAACATACAATTTTGCCCATTTTCTTTCTGCAGGGCACTATGTCAGATATAGCCAGATTCTTACCAGAATATCTTCCAGTCCACATGCTATCTACCCTTCACAGCCCAATTTAGGGCTATGGTTCCCATTCTGTCTTCTCTTGATTCATTTAGTTCAAATGATTTCCTGTTTTCCTGAATATTTATGACACTTGTTGTCCACATCACTCATTTGACCTTCAAATGTTCTCATTTGAACTAAGTTATAAGTTCATGAAGGTCAAAGAAAATAAATTGTAAATGTGGTGACAAGATTTGAAATTTTACAGAATATTCCCAAAAAGTAAATGTCTATTCACCCCATCAACATTTTTTTTGCATTTATCATATTAACTTAGAAGTCAGAACATATGGGGCAACATACTAGAAAATATTTTACTCCCCAATGAAGTTAATACTGCATATTGCAATGAACCTAATACAAGGATCAGCAAACTGCCTGCCTCCTGTGGGCCAAATCCAGGAATATGCATCTGTGACCCTAATTTTCATGTAAGTAACATATCTGCAGATTATGGCATGGACATCTTTAATAGACATTATTCCTGCTACCAAAGATAGTAATTATAATCTTCAATAATTGAGATTTTCTGTTTTCTATAAAAAAACAGATGTAGTGTTCCCTGGATATAATATTTCAGAAATATATATAAGAATCCTGATAGTATTCTGGGAGAAGTAGACCTTAAAAGATTATCAAAATGTGCTTCTGCCTTCATACAAAGTGCATAATTCATCTCACTCAACCTTGTTTTAGTGATTGTCTCTCAGACAGATTTAGAAACAGTGACCAATGGGGTGAATGAAACAACTGTAGCCTTTGAAAGAAACAGCTACTGAATGATAATGAAAAGGGAAGATGACTAGCAAGCTTCCACTATGGTAGGTAACCCGATATCTGATGTGAGGAGAAAATGGGAAAGATTTTGAAATGCGCATAATAATTACTGGATATACTTTTAATGAAATGCTGACCATAGTCTAGCAGACTTTTTAGGGTTATTTGACTCTGTGCTTTCATTACCTGTGACTAATCTTATGATTCTGCACACTGTACAAAACTAAGGGCACTGTGTGTGAGTTTTGTCCTAAAATATGCAAATTCATTTTGTTCAATGGAGAAACAATGATTTTCACCTATGTTAATGTTTATTTATTTTTGAGAGAGAAAGATAGAGTGTGAGCAGGAGAGGGACAAAGAGAGAGGGAGACACAGAATCTGAAGCAGGCTTCAGGCCTTGAGCTGTCATCAAAGAGCCCAACATGGGGCTTGAACTCACAAATCTAGAGATCATGAACTGAGCCAAGTTGGCTGCTTAACCACCTGAGCCACCCAGGCGCCCCTCACTTCTGTTAAAGAAAACCAAAACTGAGCAATGGTTAAAGCAGAAATAACACATTTTATTCAAGAATTTTGCAATAGTAGTACCTGGTGGCTCAGCTGGTTAAGCACTGGACTTTGGCTCAGGTCATAATCTCATGGTCTGTGAGTTTGAGCACTGCGTCAGTCACTGTGCTAACAGTTCAGAGCCTGGAGCCTACTTCTGATTTTGTCTCCCTCTCTCCTTGCCCCTTATCCACTCACTCTCTGTCACTGTCTCTCTGTCTCTCTCTCTAAAAATAAATAAAACATTAAAAATTTTTAAAAATTATTTAAATAGTGGAATACAGAACTCAGTATAGAAATGGACTTAGTCCCTACTACAATACAGACAAGAGGAGATTTATAAACTTAGAAGGCACGTTTGGGGTGGGGGGATCAGTGGATGGAAAATGCTAAGAGGAAACATGGGAGGTTGGGGTGGAGTGGATTCTTGTAAGGATTCTTGTTGAAGGAAGACCAGCAGTGATCAGATGTCAGAGGTGGGGGATAACAAACTTGACCCAGAATTAAGGGCAATCAGGTACCAAGAGAGGGATATGCTCTCTAAACTGACTTAGAAGGGTTTTTTTTTGCTAAAATTGGAAACACATGCTCAAGCAGGATAGACATAGGAGCCCAATGTTGAAATCTAGTTGAGATGAGGACTTTGAGACACCTGATTAGTTTGGTCAAAGAGAGAATCTTTGTCACAGGATATGTTAAGCAGTCTTAACATTTATTAGAAAATTCTTTAAGCATTCCTAATTGCCTAAGCATACAGTTGTTATTCAGATATTCTTTTTTTCAATGTTTATTTATTTATTAAGAGAGAGAGAGAGGAGGTGAGAGGCAGAGAGAAAGAGAGAAAGAAAATCCCAAGGCAGGGCTCAATCCCATGAACTGTGAGATCATGACCTGAGCTGAAATCAAGTAGGACGCTAGCTGACTGAGTGCCCCTCAGATGTTCTTTTTAGCTAGTTTTAACACCTTACTGGTATCCTCATTAATTAATTAACTGAATAAAATCCTTTTTTATTTTTTTATTTTTATTTTTTTTAGTTTAGAGAGAAAGAGCATGCGAGAAGCTGACAGGGGCAGGAAGAGAGAGAGAGAAAATCTCAAGCAGGCTCCATGCTCAGTATGGAGCCTGATGTAGGGCTTGATTTCCTAACCCTGGGATCATGACCTGCATCAAAATCAAGAGTCAGCACTCAACCAACTGAGCTACCCAGATGCCCCTTGAATAAAATCTTTTTCACACATTTATTTTATATTTCAATGAGAGTTATGATTCACATTTTTAAATTACCCTTTAGCACAAATAAAGGAATAGGAAGTAAGCTTCCTATGCAGCCTTTTCTCTGTTGTATAGACCTACTATCCACCATTTTTCAATTGCCTTTGAATTCAGGAAGAATTTATTCCAGAGACTGACTAATCAATGATGATTTTTGGTTTTCATTGCAATAACTACAGAATTTCTTGAGTTATTTTCAAAAAGAAACTTGGTCATGGTAACTAACCAACTTAAACTGATCTGATTCTCCTTAGAGACATAAAAAATACAATTAAAGCTAGATCCTCTTCACACAAATGTCTAAGAAGGAAATACATCTATAAAATGATCAGTTTAGAAGGGGGGGGCAAGTAGGACACAAAGAAACATTTTCAAACTTTGCTTTTTTTGCACATAACTCTGCCCAAATCCAGAGGTTTCATCCCCAACGTGGGGTACAGAATGAAGAAAGAGAAAAAGCAAAGACCAAATTTAATGAGAACAGTGATTTTGTGTGAAAACCTGGTTGGTTTCTTCCCTCTTAAAATTCATGTTGGGATTTTGCTGAGTTTAATGTGTGTGTGTGTGTGTGTGTGTGTGTGTGTGTGTGTGTGTGTGTGTGTTTTCTCTTTCAGCTTGGATAACAACAACATCAATATTTTCTTTAGGATGTTCCGCCCTAGAGCATGGTAGAATGTAACGCAATTGGAAGTCACACAGAGTGAGGACCCCTTAGGTTGCCTGCAAGCAACTTATCCAAGTGGGAGCCAATGTTACTGTTTCCCTTCAATTATGCTTGTTCTTTTTTGTTTTTCCTTTTCAAGCCTGTTTTGGATTGTAGAACCTTGAATTGGCAACTTAGCATTAGCAATTCAAATTCTAAACTGAGCTTTTTAATGCTAAATACTTGTGGATATCATTTGAGAAGATTGTCAAGTTAAACAATGTAGATTTTTCATATATACAGCAAAGTGACTTTGCAGATATTACTCAGTTAAGATCCAAGCCATGATATTCATCTTGTGCTTATGCATAAAATCCAGAACCAGCAAAGTATTTTGTAAATTCAGCATTTAGTTATCTCTTACCCATTAAGAGTAAGAAAAGCAAACATTTTCCCCCTCCCCAACACTTTTATTCATGCCTGAAGCTAAGCAAGGAGGAAGGGAAAAGGTTTTTAGAATTACAAATAGAACCTTTAAATTGTAGAAACTTGCTAATTTCATTTATGAAAGCACTGCCTAACTTCTGCTTTCTCTCTCAGTTGTTATTCAAATCTTTGTCCCTTGCCAAAGAGAAAGAGAGAGAATAATCCTACTAGGAATTTAGTGAGTTTTCTTTTAGAGATCAGACATAAATGCTGCATATTTGAATATGCAAATTTAATAGAACAGATTGCCAAGAAATGAAAAATGGTTGTATATTTAGCCCTAGGAAGTTAGCCCAGCTTAATAGAGCTGACAAAGAGTTAAGGAGTGCCCACTTGCAAAACTCAAACAAGGAAGAAAGTGCATATAATTTGCTTACCTAACAGGGAGGGTTGCTGAAAAGGGAGCTGGATTGTAGAGACCTAGATTCTCCCAAATCAGGCAAAGCATTCTTTTAAAAGGCCTCAATTTCTTCCTATATAAAAGGAAGAGAAAGATTATTTCTACCATGAAAATTTGAAGACATCTTTCTACTATATTCACTAAGTTCATACTAAAGGAAAGAGCCTCTCGTGCCTGAGAACATATGGGTAATATTGTTTAGTGCACTTTGTCTACAAATATGGAGAACACTCACCCCACTTCCTGGGACCATCATTCATATGCCACATTTAGGTCTTGTATAGTTTTCCCTTTTTAAGTAATCCCAACAAGTTTAACAAAAGGGGTGATTTCATCAAATTAATTTATATGTTTAGGCCTCCAAGGAGTTCTCTATTTGGCTGCTAACTAATCAACGTTTTCTCTCTTTAATACTTCTTTCCTTGTGTGATAAGGCTCAGACACCTAGTATTTGGAGGTTTGAGAAATTGAAAATTAGTTGCTCTTTTGGATTTACAGTAATCATTTGGGCAGCTTGTCAATATCAATTTCCAGCCTACATGACTCTAATATACCACTCTAAGAATTCGGTCAAAACTGTCCTTGGATAGAAAATTGGGCAAAATAAGCCAAAGATGGAAAGAAAAAAAAAAAAAAGAAAAGAAAAGAAACCTCAGTCAATCAGTTCAGGGTAGAGTAGAATAAGGAAAGTAACAATTTGCCCTGGGCCCACTTTGAAGATCTAGAAATATAGTCACATGTACATTCTGACCTCCAGAGTATAGTTCCAGCCCTGTTTAAACTAAACACTAGTTTTTGCATTATGTACAATTTCTTTGATTCCATCAGGTGGCAGAATATGCCATCCCAAAATATGTCTTTTTGGTATAAAGATTATTTTTAGCTAATTACTTTGAGAAACATCAGACACAGAAGTTCTAGAAACAGAGAAGAAATTATGTTTTTGTAAAGGAAATTTATAGGTATAATGGAAATCTCCTTTCGTAAGGCGTTCATCAGAAAGAAAAGGATGACTAAAGCTACAGAAACTTCTCAATGGAAAAAGGCACTGACCTACATCTGCATAATAACAAGCCTTATTTTTGTTTACAGTACTTTTCCTGATCACCTCTCCAATACTGGTCTACTCCACACTCTTTTCTCTTTTGCCTTTAGCTGAAGAATGTATTTAAGCATGGATTCTAAAACACCTCTGGGAGTTACTCATCTTCCCTGGGTATCTTCCATGTATACATGAGGTATACATGTAAATAAACTTTCGTTTGTTCTTCTCTTGCTAATCTATCTTTTGTTACAGAGTCCCCAGCAGAGAACTTAGAAGATTAGAGTGAAAATTATTTCGTTCTTCCCCTGCAATTTATTTTTAGAGGTCATACTTACTTGCCATACACCAATGGCCTTTTTTTATTTAACATAAAAGTAATTATTATAGTCAACATTTAACAATAGCCAGGTTCTGTTCTAAACACTTTATGAACATGAACTCATTTAATTGAAAAAGTTAATACTATTTTTGCTACAATTTTGCAAATAGAAATAAAACTCAGAAAGGTTAAGTAAGTTGTCCAAGATCATATAGCTGGTAAGTGATGGAGCTGAGATTTGAAAGCAAGCACTCTCTCTACAATTAAAAATTAATTTTGTTGTCTCTCATGATATTAGGAGCTAGAGATTATTTCATATACAGTGTGAATATCTTTTACAAGAAAATGACGCAAGGAAACTTAAACAGAGGGCAAAAAGCTAAGAATTTTGCAACCTATGTATATGATTTAATAAGTGGCATGATTTCTCCAGATATTCAATTCCTTTAAGTGAAAATCTGCTACAACAAATGGGTATATAGTGAGTAACAAGTAAGGAAACTAATGACTAACATTTCTAATATATGACTATGAAATTTTTGAAAGGAAAAAGAGGACTGGGCAAAGCAAAATGATTTATTTTATATATGAACCCATATTCTTCACGTCACTAATTCTTATTTCCTTTCCAAGTATATATGTAGTTTGATAGTGCTCTTTATTTGGGCACAATACTTGTCTGTATTTCTCTCAACAATGTTCAATATATGTTAGTTTAATGTAATGATTCTCCAATGATCTTCAAGAATACACAAGGTGGTTTCATAGAATCTCCAGACCAGCTACTTCCAATTCTACCAAATGGAAAATAAATACAAGAGGAAAAAGAGAGTGAACTGCAGCTCAGTGAGAGAGAACACACAGTAATGTACATCTAATGTGAAATGCTGGAGCTCAGGACAGAATGGTCAAGAAAGAATTCTTGAGACAACTTCCTTGTGAAAAGGATGCTTATTAAAGCATCAACAACCACTGTGAGACTGAGGATATGTTAGAGGAAATGGTGTATATGATCCCTATGAATTGATTCTTTGGCTTTTGTTAAAAAATACAAAACGGGTTTGTTCTCATAATTTATAGAACTGTGGAGATTACTGGATCATATTTTTTTCTCTTTTAACCAGGAGTGCCTCAGAGATTCTGCTATGACTTTGGACTTCTCTGAGTCTGTGCAATCATTTTCTGAGAAGCATGGGGAAGGGTGATAGACTGCTGCACTTTTTCATTAAAATGTGGGTGGTTCTTTTCTTCCCATCTCCTTTGTCTCAAGGACACAAATGTTCAGTTACTGAGGCATTTAAATCAAGTTATGGCCCCCTCCTCTGGAGGGCAGGGCTCAAAGTTGTTTGTGTAATTGATAATGCACTTTCTCAATGGCTCTATAGTCATTATTAACATGTCTTCCCTTCTCCCCACAAGGACATAGGTCATTTCTGTCCTTAAAGTTTGAACAACTAACAAATCAGAGAATCCAAGGGGCATGTTCTATTTCCCAGGAATGATTGACATTTGGTGCTGGGGTTTGTTGGGGGAGGGGGAGGGGCAGTTTTTGTGTAGCTTGTGTGGGACTGTGTGTGTGAGGGGAGGTTTTGATAGGCTTTTTTCTTTTTTTTTGTGAGCTGATGATGACTGAAGTAGACCAAGTACATCTTCAGGTAAAGAGAGGGATTTCTCAACCCGCTTTCTGTGATGTCAGACTTTTGGAGAAGCCCTTTCAGCTGCTTTCTAGATGTACCTAAATTCAGTCAGATATTTTGGATTAAGAAACCTGAAGTCCTGATAGATTATATACTCCAAGGAAATACATCAGGGACAGATAATTGGCTGAAAACACTGAAGCTTCAACGTGACACATTTTTATAGGACATTTATACCAGAGGGTACTGACTTGATTTCTCCGACAAGGACCACACTGCCTTTGTGTTTAGTGTAATGTAATTTGTGTACCTTCTGATCATATAGCTGCAAAAATTTCTCATTTTTATAAAACTTTGAAATCATGCCAGTAAGCTAGATGTTGAATGTATGTAAGTAGCATTTGGTAATTGTGCTAAGAGGCTACAAAAAGCATTATTAGTGAAATTTTTTTTTTAGTTCTGATTCGGTTGGGTAAGATTTCAGTATAAGTTTTTTCGGGTCTCAGGCTCTAATGCTTGATTGAAAAAGAAGAGAATATATTGGTTTTTGAAAAATCAGTGTATTGTGACTTGAACTGGTATACATTATCCTTCCACAAAATATATCAGAGCTATTAGTGCTTTGTACATTTAGACGTTTTAATTTTATTGTGAAAGAAAAATATACTGAATTTATAGAAAGCAAATATTCTCCTAACAAAGTTTAAAATTTTATCTCTACCAATTAAAATTATAATAGATTTTGATAAAATAACCAGAAAAAAAAAAAATAAAGCATCAACGACTAATGGACAGAAAGAGCTGCATGGTTGTGAGGAGTGACTGATTATATACTTTCTAGTTGGGAGGGGGTTAAGGATAGTGAGGGTCTCTAAAGATTTTGTAAACAAGGTTTCTAGGACCTTAGAGGGGCTAGCTGTTGATAGGAAAATGTCATTTACAACTGTCTAGTAAAACCTTAGTCACAAGACCCTTTAGATGTAATCAGTGGGCCATATGCTTAGAGGATGATTGCTAACATATATCTTAGTTAGGTAGAGATAAAGGAAGTTTCCAAACGGAATTTATAGGATCCTGGAGGTCAAACTAATGTCAAGTTAAAGTTGCCTTTGGCCTCTAGCAAAGTATTAGCATCAAGGCCGCTAAGCTAAACTCCTTGAGGAAGGCCACTCTGCTTGTCTCAAGTACTTGTCAATGGGCTGCAAAGGAAATTTAATCCCCCCTATATTTCTTTGCATATGTTCTTCACATCACATCAAGGTAATATGAGTATTAAAATATGAGAACAGTCTATAGGGAGTTTGAGTTAAGTGGGTTGCCACTCTCCCAAACCAGAAAAATTTGACTAGAAGGTAAAACTGGGAAAAATATTTTATTTCCTTTAGGTGTATAGGTCTCTTTGGGCAAAATGGTGCTTGTGATCCACCCTTCCACTGACGTCTCATCCTTGAACTGATAGTTCAACTTGATCAGTGAAACTAGCCAGGGCAGAACAAGTATACATATTTACACCAAATAAAGACTAAGCTCCTCCTTCTATCCCTCCACCTGGTATTTGGACAGCACTTTTCCTTACTTGAACTTCAAGTCACCTGTAACAACAATAAAAAAATGACTTAAATGTTACAAAAATAAATTTCCAAAACTAAAATACTTACCCAAATATCAAAACTGGATTTCTCATATAAAAATCTATGAATATTTAACAGAAACCCTTAGCTTTTATGTATTCATGTATATTTCCATATACAATTTAGGCAGTTAGGTTCTGGGGCACTGAAGAGAAAAAGACCTAATTAGCAGTCATCTAAATTGGAGAAGAAATGTAAAGGAAAATCTAAATAATTCTAAGATTGTATTGCCTTCGAGGAACAAATTGAAATAGAGTTTTTAAAATAGTCAAATAAGTTATAAATATGATGCTCTGAAATCCTTCCTTGTGGTTTAAGTTAGAGAACACTGCAGGAAAGCAAAATGCATTTACCTGCAATACAAGTATTGTATTTTATACTGTGTTTGCTTTTCTCATTGTGAACAGCCTTTTCGTAACCCAATGAAATCTTGAAATCATAGACAGTGGAAATATATCAGATTAACACTCAAACATAGGGATGCAAAGGAAGCATAATCAATAAACTCTCTTAATAGCCAACCCATCAAAGATCTATTAAATGAATAATATGCATGTAAAAACCAATGTTCCTTCTTCTTGACTGATTTCACACTTGTGTTTCTCTTCACAGTCCTATTGACTTGCTTTTAGATTTTTCATGATGTTGGGAAATACCTTTGTCATTATATCTCAGTTTATATACCTGTCTCTCAAGCTTTTCTCCTTCTGGAGGGTTACAGTCCACTCTAACCTTCCATCTACTCTAAATTACACATATATATATGTATATATTAGTTTATATATATATAAACTAAACACTTTGAGACAAATTACATATAATATATATATATATATATAAACTAAACACTTTGAGACAAATTACATATATTATATATATATATAAACTAAACACTTTGAGACAATTTACATATATTTTATATATATATATATATATATATATATATATAAACTAAACACTTTGAGACATATTAACAGTCTGTCAGAAAACTTTGAACCCAACCTAAAAGGAATTATTGAACAATCCAGCAGGATTGGTGAAGAAGATATAAAAGAAAGTATGTATGATATATGTATGTATGTACGTATGTATATATGATAGATTATACTAGACTAGAGCACCTCATCTTCCAATGTGGTCACTCTCCAGTTCACAGGAGAGGTGAACTATTTCTTACAGACAGTTCTGACCATATTTGAAGATCAATTTTAAGCCACTCCTTCTTTTAAACTATTGAACATAGATGGAATTTACATTTTGAATATAAGACAGATATCATTTGAACACAACAAAATGAGTGGTAATGATGGTAGCCCTAGTATCCATGCCTCCACTGTTCCCACTTGGCACACTTTGTGGATTTGTAATATTAAAAATAATTAATGGCAGAAAGTCTCAAACTCTACAATATCCACCAATGAGGGCAGGTGATAAACACTGTACTTGAGTAGAGTCAAAGGAAAGAATCCAACTGCGCAGCACCAGGGACAGTGACTCCAAGGTCAGGCAAAGGCAGTGTGTTAGATGGTTCTAGAAGTGGATCCAGTTTTTTATACAGTCATTGTCTCTAAAATGGGCCCCAAACAAAATAATCCAGTCTTCTCTAGTGCTCATATCACTAAAACAACATCTACTTATGGTGACTTATTTAAAGTGTGATGTGGGCAATATAATATGGGCTAATGACATCAAATTGTGTTATAATTTTTCCACTGCTCTAACATTAATATTTATATGGTGTATATATGGACACATTTTGACATTTAAGCTTCCCCCACTCTAAATAATGGGTTTGAATATCTGTACCTTTAATCCTCTTTGATTGCCTATAGTTCAAAATTATGGAACTTTGGACTATAATAATAGTCGCTAAAGGTAGCCACTGTTTGTCAATAGACAGTGGTTTTTAAAAATTTACTTTTAAAAGTATAAAATATCATTTGAATGTAAGGTATTGTTGTTGTTATTCAAGCATTCTTACTCATCAAATTACTTCTCTAGTAATAAAATTTTCTGAGGTTGAAATTTATGAATGTTAAGATTGTTCAATTAGGGAAATTTTTATTGTGAGGAATAAAACTCTTATAAACCAACCCTTCTTTAAAGTGTTTTATTTAAAGTACATAGAAGATAAGCTCATGGACATTAAAAAAATGAGAATGAAATATACCTGGGTCACATATGCATAAAATTAGAAAAATCAAGTATAGGACTATTTTACCAGGAGAAATATCCTTTACTTTGATCATTGCTGACCAGTCCCTCTCCAGCCCAGACCATGGAAATATTTTGCTTAAGCAATTTTTGTTGTTATTATTTTATTATAATATGTTCTTTGTACATCAGGGGGTACTATCTATAGAAATAAACAAGAACCAATGGTCAACATTAGAGACCAAAATGCTAACAAAGCAGGAAGAGAGGTCTTATGAACACAGAGATGAAATGACTATTGTTTGGCTATTAATGCTATATGGCAAAACCAGACTCAAAGGAGTTGATGTTCCAGATATCAGGAGTCAGGCCAAACCAAGAGGGACACATCTACTTAGAGATGATACCATCCACCTGTGAATGATGTTCTTGTGGCCCAAATACTTCCTGCAAGTAGAGTAGTCTCTATCCCTTCCCAACTCAAAGGATCATGTTTATGTGTCGTTTCCTTTCTCTTTTTTTCTTTCCCTCCTACTCATTTATTTTTTCAGACTTAAGGAGAAGAATATAAGATGCTAAAGGAACAAACATTATATAATGACCTCTTCCTCTTCAGAGTTTTCAATTTATTCTGCAGAAACTTCTAAATTAAGCTTTCTTCTATATTAGACTAAATCTTAGAAATGTATTGAATATGACAAAATTCTAAGGTATCAGGAACTAAAGCTTCTCCTCAGTCTCTCCTGGGGCTGTTTGGAATTCTGTTGTATGGCTATACCGTTTCCTGCTTACCTATGAAGTCCATATTTTTTTCCATTCATGTATGGTTTCTCTGACCTCCTATAATTGTCCCTGGCTTTGGCACCATTTAGTGCCATTTCACTATCTGGTTCTAACATCATAAGGATTTTCTGTTTGAACAAGGATCACCATGTGATTTTATTTTATCAGTTCACTTTTTTAAGGTAGGATGTAATTGGTAGCTTTGGGTACTTTTATTTAATCTTCTGTGAGCTAAAATCTTTGGGTGGTAGACACAGGCAATGGAGAAAGTCATGTGGCTTTCTGACTACTCAGCTGGTATGCGAGTAAGAGCAAATTCTCTGAGGAACAGAGAAAGAACCCCACAATTTGTCTATCAAAAGAGTCATCTATTCCAAATTCCCATATTCTTATTACATAATTGCCAGATGTTCATAAAGCCTGTTTGAATACTTCCCATGATGGGAAGTTCATTATCTTTGAAGTAGCCTACTGCACTTGAGAATATCACAAATTATTCAAAACTTCAGTTGAGCTGAAATCTACTTACTTATAAATTTGATCTATATATCCTACTTGTGTCCTCTGGGGCAGTAAAATCTCATTATGTCTTAAAATGACAGGATTTCACATATTTGAAAAAGCTGTAATTCCCCTAAGCCTTTCGTCTCTAAACTAAATATTCTAATCATCATTCTTTGAACAAAAGTAAAAATATAGGTGGACCCACATTTTATATATTATGGATATTGAGGGGAAAAAGCATATATAATTCAATTTACTCATAAGTACAAAGAGCTATATTATGATACACAGAGCTTTGGTACATTTGATGCCAGAGGGCCTGAGAGCAAATCCTGGCAGAGTCATGCGAAGACATGACATTTAAATTCTTTGATCAATTTTAGAGTTGAGGAAATATAGACAAGATGGTTAGGTAACTTGTTCAAGGTTTCATGAATTGTAAAAAAAAAGTGGTGCCATCAGATGGTACAATGCCTCTAAGATAAGGTTTAGGCTTAACTTCTGAGACTTTTATAGCCTGGATTACCAGTTCCCTAACTTTTCTCTCCAATCTCATCTTTCCTTCCTCCTTTTTCTACCTACTGTCTACATTCCCACCACTAAGATCCTATCATAGACCATGTTCTCCCTTATTGCAGCACCATCTACACATGATGTCGCCTTTTTCTGAAATATTCTTCTCCCAAATCTTCATTTGAAGAACCTCCACTCCTACCTCAATTCCCTATATCATGTGCCTCAGAGAGTCTTCTTTGAGTATCTAGAACCAAGTTCAGTGCCACTGCTATTGCATCCCAGTTTCCTCATTACAGTACATATTCCACCTTTTGCTTATTTGCTTGTTGACTGTCTCTATAAACTTCAAGTTCTCTAAGGGCTGGCATCCATTTATTTTGCATACCCTGGGGCTTAGTTACAGTGTTTAGCATTAACAGGCATTCACAATTATCTGTCATATAAATAAGTGTATCGAAGCAGCCAAAGAACTAGAAAACTTCCTGAAAGACTTTAGTTTGTCGTGTGTGTGTGTGTGTGTGTGTGTGTGTGTGTGTGTGTGTGTGTTGGTCAGGACTCAGACTCCTAAGCAGTTATCTATACAATTATACATATTACAAGATAAATTTGACAGCATTAATATAACACAGCATTAGATATATTATGTCAATAAGTGCTCTAGACAGGTGCAAAGTATGTATACTCACAATTATGAGGAGCAAAAATAGTACCTCATTTGCCTAACATTCCTTAATATTTGGCTTTACTTGTGTCTGTCAAATTTGAGCATATTCCCACCAGTCACCCTTGGAGTAATATTCACAGAAGAGAACAAATGGCTCATAGGTCCTACTTTTATCCTGACTGTCCCCATGATGGCCCTGAGCTATTGGTTCCCTCCAGCTGAAATGTAAACATAACTAAGCAGTGCTCTTCTCTCGGGTGCCCCTGTCTCACTGTCCACTAATTAAAGCCTAGTCACACAGAAAGTACCTGTTTTTATTGCATACTTTTTGCATTTGACAAAAGCAGTATGAAACAATTCCTGAGCTATTTTAATTTTTGGTTTCTGAATATTCCACACAAGAGAGGGAGGAAGCAAATGCATGTATTTCCCTCCAGGCACCTTTCCCAAAGGAATAAACTGCCAGCTTTTCCCATTATACATGAATCAATGTTGAAGTCCTTCAGCGCATTCACTTTCCAGAAACCACATGGGCCTACACTTGAAGATGGCCATTCTTAGAAAGTGTTTTGACACATTACTATGAAGAGCAGATGACAACATTATATGACTAAGTTTTCTTGAAATTTAAAACTGCCTCATAATCTGCTATTTTTTTTTCCTTGAAATAAGATGCAAGGAAAAACTCATGAGGTAACTTAAATCAAGCAAACAGTACTGCCAACCTTACTCTGGGAAAATAAATTTGCATATCCAGAAAAGAGTGTGTCTGTGGATAATAGATAAATCCATCTTAATAACTAACCTCTCAATAACTGGATCACCATTCCTAGCCAGCAAATGCTAGAGCTCAATATTTTCCTCTTTCTCAAAACCTTCTCAGAGCCCCAAAATAGCACATAGGGAAGGCAGAGACTCCATGGCTACCCCTGCTCCATCTGCTAATGTCCTGCTTTGGGCTGCCATGGCTCTGAGGTAACTCTAGCAGTGTATAAAACACTGGTTCTCTGGCCACATGGTGAGACCAGTCTGATCCTCCCACATGACCTCACATATCTGGCATCTCGGCTACCATCATTCTTGCCTACTCACTTGAAGGCATGCATTCATTTTTGCCTCCTGGTCAGAAAATGTCTTCCCATATCACATGCTACTCCTGGGTTGCTGACCTCTTAGCATCCACAGGCTTTGGGGTCATAAATTGTCTCCAATACCATCCCCTACAGTGTCAGTGTCACATATTTTCGGATGTCTGGCACTCACATCTCTTCATCTCTTTCCCTCTGAAAGGAAACATTTTGCCTTTCTCACATGTTGCTCTCTCACAAGTTCACCTTTACTGAGTCCCTTTGTCAGTTTTAACTCTCAGGTTTTTTTCTTTCTCAGAATATTTGGGTGACTGGCATATACATCAAAGAGGGTTCAGATATATCTTCTAAATTCCGTTTGGAACCATGGCCCTTCTCTTACCCAAGACCTATTGTTAAGTCTGGTTCACCAGGCCTCCAATTCAAGGACAACTTCGCTTCCAGTGAATTTCTCTTACCTCTCAAGTCTATCAATCTCCTGTGGGAGCAAAGTTACAGATGTTCATTCCTAGAGACTTTGGGGTCCCATGAAAGGCACTGGATACGAGTTTTTCACATGGACTTCTTTAAACACATTGACACATACAACATCTTGGAGTTTACCCTTCTATATACCTAAATGACACATCTATCCTGTCCCTATAATTAGAAAAATCCTTGAAAAAGATGCTAAGGAAACAACTCATAAGTAGAGAACAGAGTTTTATTCTGCCCCACATCCCTTTATTCTTTGCTCATCTTAACTACTTTCATTCCAAGTCTTCTGATTGAACTCTCATATGTAAGACCTCCCACAGTGAAGACTCGCTGATGCCCACATCTCTTTGCTCTCTGCCTAGTGGATAATCACCTACATTACACATTTGTCCTGACCACTGAATAAGTGGGCAAGGTTCACTGTGAGTGAGACACTTCCAGTTTTGTCGAAAACATACAGTTGACTTAATTGCTGTGGGTTGGGGATCACCACTTCGTTGAATCAGGAGCTTCTCAATGTCCTTCCTTTGCTACACGTACTGAAACTACTGGTTGCTCTCAGCAAATGGCAAGAGAAGGATAGTGAAAGTAGAGTAAATAACAGCCTGAAGCCACCATCAGCTCACCCCATCTCTGTTGCCACGTCTCTGTTATAGGAGTTATCATTGTTCTTGAAAGTAATAAATAATAAATCCCCTATAAACAGAAATAAATTATTGCTACTTTGTGGTTTAGCAAACCCATAAAAGCAATTAAGCCCAAATGGTTGGGAGAAGATAAAATTGATGGGAAATGAACATTTAGAATTTATATTTTTGGACTTGAGTTGCTGGGCTGAATATTGAGACAATAAATGGCGTCTTCTCTAGCAATTTAGTAGAAGTTACAACTGGGTACAACTAATTTGAACTAGCCAATTGCTTACCTGAGTTTTAGCTTTAACCCGGTTACTAGCTATAGGTCCCTCAATATGTGACATTTCAAACTGATTTTTTGTTCCTTTTCCCTCTTAGTAGTACAATCTTATTACTATACAGAAATGATCAGAAGTTATTAATTTGGGGAATAGTCTATGTAGCAAATATGAACTAGGACTACAAATAGCGTGATGATCAATCTGGAATCCACCATTATCATATAATGTTATCGATTTTATTATATGAAAATAGTATTACTCAAACCAGTAAGTAATGTCTATCCTTGAAGTAAAAGGAATGTGACTGTGTTGATGTGATGTTTAACATGTGTCTGAATAAAGAGTAAGGTGAATGAGAAAGAATGCATTCCTAAGACTTTACAGGATTTGGTGGTTATCTCATCTCCATAGTAAGTCAGTGTCCCTTGGCAATTCATTTAAAAATTCTAGGCCTCAGGGGCACCTAGATGGCTCAGTGGGTTAAGTGTCCTGCTTAAGCTCAGGTCATGATCTCACAATACATGGGTTTAAGCCCAGTGTTAGGCTCTATGCTGACAGCTCAGCCTGGAGCCTGCTTCAGATTCTGTGTCTCCCTCTCTACCCCTCCTCCATTCATGCTCGCTCTCTCTCTCTCAAAAATAAATAATAAACATTGAAAAAATATTAAAAATTCTAGGCCTCAGTTTCCTCTTATGAAAAATAAGGTGTTTCAATATTGATCTGTAAGGTTTCTTCTTCCTTTGAAATTATGATTCTACAGTATTTTTCCTAACAGATTTCATGTTGGTTTTTTCTTTTGTATGACAAATAAGCTCATAATCTTATAAAAAATGTTGAGGTTGGCTCTTTAGTTCCAATTTTATAAATAATACAATTGAAGTTCAGTGAATAGTCATGATTCACCTAGTCACATAACCAGTGTAACAACTCAACCATATTTATGATGGAAATTCCTGGATTTTCCTGGCACCTGTGCAGATATACAAAAGGAAGGTCTAGACAATAGGACACTCGGCAAATAATTTAACCACTTAAATTGTTTGTTTGGTTTTGTTTTTCATCTGAAAAATCAAAAGCATAATATCAATCTGGCTATTTTACCATGTTAATGTTAGATTTAAATGAGTTGGTATATGGGAAAGGATTTTGAAAGCTATAAAATGTTATTCAAATATATTAACCAGACTACATACTGATGCTGAAAGCATCCACATCATTTTTAACTGAGTTGTTCTATTTGACTCTATACATTCATCATCATAACTGGATAATTGGAAATTCTTGCTTCTATTTTTTTGCAATATAGATAAAGCATGTAATATGTAAATGCTATATATTTTATATTAGGTTTACTTGAAGTTTTTTTGGTGAAGTCAAAACTCAGATTTATTAATTCATTCAGCATGTAGTTACTGAGCACCAACAACCTGCCAGAGACAGTTTAGAGAACATAAAGGTAAATAATGGGACAAACATCTTGTGTCATGAAGTGTAGAATTTAATGAGGGACGAAGAAAAAAATATCAGATATTGATAAATTCTTTGATTAAAAAAAAAAACCACTGTAGGGTAGTGAAGGTACAATGTGCTGAGATTTAAATTTCACTAAGAACCAGTTAGGTGAAGTGGATTATATTGTGCTAAATATATATGGAAAAATTACCAGCTGACTAGGGATAGCTAAAGAATACTAATGGATTAAAATTAATCTATCAAAATGATTATAGAAACAGAGGTGACTCTTGTCTTTAGTCCTCTTTCATTTAACAACTATACCAATATGCAAACTAATTTGTTTTATCTGTATACTTATATAATATAAAATCTAACAAACTAATATCATAAAAAGGAAAAGAAAAATAATAAAGGGCAACATAAAAGGAAACATACTACCAAAATATGTATGCAAATAAAAACTATAGGTAATTACCGTAGACTTTTATTCTGAGCCTTCTAGCAATGAAGGAAAGGATGAAATTCCATGGGGTATATAACTCTTATTTTGTAATTAAAGAAAAATATTTCCCTTTCCTCACCTTTCCTTGTTCTCAACCCAGAGAACGATTTGAAAAGTACAAATTTCATGTGGAGACCTTATGCAACATAACAAACAATGCTGTTACCATGATCTTTCCAAAAACATGTGTTCTACATGTAGCTATCCCTTTGTAAATGAAAGCCAGAGAGAAGAGGTTAAAGTATATCTTTTTTTTTAAATTATATCTTTACAGAGCAACTTGAAGAGTCCTTGTGTGGGGTGTGTGAAGTGGGACCAAAAGAGATAAAGTGATTTTTGATATGCATCTTTCTGATGATTTAATAAAAGGCTGAAAATTTAATGGAGATATTGATAGAAAACAATGAATCTGCAATTTTTTGATGGCTTAAGGATTTAAAAGCAGAAAGTATGCTGGGTGGCAGAATCAGGATCCACTGAAACTATAATATATGAGCTGAATATAATGAAGTAAAATTTAACAGGTCTAATGTTAATGCCTAATGATCTAATGCCTAATGTTAATGCCTAACATCTAAGATTGGAGCCGACATCCAGTTACACAAATCTAGGAATAGTTAGAGATGGGGTGAAGTAATATTTAATATGAAAAGTACAATTCTTAAAATTGTTAAAATGCTAACTGAATCAACAATAAAACATCTACAAAATCATAAATTAGCAAAGGTTGAGAGTGACATTCATACAGTATTAGAGGATAATAATAATCTCACTTTATTCTTTGCTAAAGAATATTTATTCAATTATATATATTACATAATTCTCAGCCCTAAGTTTAAGAGAGATAAACTAGAACTTATTCAAATGATGGATAATGGAAGGAACTGAATTGATTACCTAGGATAGTCAATGAAAGGAATTAACAAAGTTCAGCTGGGAATAAGGAAGATTGTATGAAGACTAGTTGACTTCAAAGAGCTGACAAAGGTTCACTTATTCTATTTGACCACAAGAAGCCTGATGTGTAGAAGACAAAAAGAGCCTGATTTTAGTTCCACATAAAGAAACTTGTCAAAGATATAGTATTAGATGGGTTGCCTTTGGAGGCAGGGGTTCTCTTTCCCTAGGGTCATTTGAGGTGAGTGGAGATGGTGTGAGAAATGAGAAGTAGTTAGTCTATAAACCATTAATGTCCAAACCTATCCTTAATATTTTTTTCTACCAAACATAGATTTGTCATTTTTTTTTAAAGAAAAAGCAATCTTTACAGGAAGAAAGTGAAATCTCAGGAATCTCCAAGTTGAATCTGAAGATGTTTTATTAGAAAGTTATAAGCCTTTGACCTTGCAAGGGGGAGGTGATTTTAATTTCTACAAATAACCTTTGGTATTTTATTCTAAAAGTTAGTATAGGCATGCATCAACGTGGCTCAACAATGCTAATAATAATGTTCTTCTTTAAATAAAACAGTTCCTAAAATCATTTGGGTTTGCTCTGATGAAATATGCCAATGAGAGTAAAGAAAAATGATCACTGTAGCATCCTTTTTTAGATAATGAACATTTCACTTGCTACCCCTGCTTCAATCACCTGGCAATACTGTTCTTTCACTTCTCTCCCAGCAAGTCTGGCTTTCTGTAGGGCAACTGTTGGGTAGTACAACAGCTGATCTCAGCTCTCAGAGGGTTCATGCTGAGCAGCTGGTTGGATTTTGCTTTAAACTTGTTTGCACAGAGCTGCTGTGTACAGCTGTTTACCCCATCAAGTTTATCTCCCAAACACAGCACAATATAATTTATTTTTATAGGGAATTCTTCATAATAGGGGATCACAAATGGCTTCTTAGGGAGAGTCAATCATAGAATAAAGAGGAACAGAAGAATTGAAGGGGAGTTGTAAAGTGAGAAAGTGACACATGGGAAGTGAATATTCCAGGGAAAGCAAGAATTCCAGCAGGCAAGAGGAAAGACCACACAAAAAAGATGGGAAAGGTGATGAATGGTGGTGGAAGAGAATGAGTCAAAGTGGCAGGGACCTTGGCATCAAAGGAGGGAAGGTAATGAGAAGCACCTGTGAAAAATTCTCAGCTCTATATTTTTACTGGCTTACCTTAGGGCTGCATTGACAATACCAATGGAGAGCAGAGCCAAGTTTTTAGTTAAATGACAACGTTTTGTTTACCAAATGTATTTTCGCATGTAAATTTGGGGAACATTGACCTAGGGATTACCTAGAATGTTTGTTATAAACACAGATGCTGTAGATAAGAGAACGCATTGGTGGTTGTCAGAGGTGGGGGCTGAGCAAAATACATGAAGGAGTCAAAAGGGGGTTACAACTTGTACTTATATAATGAATAAGTCATGGCATATAATGCATAGCATAACTATGCTTAATAATACTATGCAGTGTATTTGAAAGCTACTAAGAGAGTAGATCTTAAAAGTTCTCATTGTAAGAAAAAAATTATAACTGTATGTGGTGATAGATGTTAACTAGATTTATTACGGTGATCATTTTTCAATATATACAAGTATCAAATCATCATGCTGTATGTTAGTCCCCTTTTATCTGTGGGGGATACATTCCAAGATCCCCAATGGTTGCCTATGACTGGCATAGTGTTCAGAGAGTATCAAATGTATATGTCATACACTTTTTCTATATATACATATCTATGATAATGTTTAATTTATAAATTAGGCACAGTAAGAGATTTACAATAGTTAATAATATAATACAGTTATAATAATATACCATAATAAAAGTTATATGAATATGGTCTATTTGTCTGTCTCTCAGAATATCTTATTGTATGGCACTCACCCTTTACTTGTGATGCTGTGAGATAAAATGCCTAAAATTTGGTGAAATGAAGCAAGGTGAATGACATTGGCATTGTGACATACTACTGACCTTCTAACAATGCAGAAGGAGGATCATCTGGTTACAGACCAAGGTTGACCATGAGTAATTAAGACCACAGAAAGTGAAAACTTGGGTGGTGGAGGGCCAGTGTACACCTGAAATTAATGGTTAGTTCAAGACATCCTTGGGAGTTGCCCTTTGTAATCTGAAAGTGGCCCCAGAATTTGGAGATCAAGGAGAGATTGAAGAAAGAGGTAGGCCATTCCAGATTGGTAGGTGGCAGTTTTAATAAGCAAGGGAACTTACATGCAAGGCTTATCTTGTGTGGCTACAATATGAGTAAATTTCTGTATCTGCCCACCAAATCTCAAACTTTATATAGAGGCCTTGACTGGGTTCATTCATATATATCATCCAGATGGCCTCAATGCCACATGACTATCATAAGGATATGTCCTTGGAGCAACTTCTAGTAATGGGTAAAGCAGTAGAATACACATTCCAAGGGCAGGAGAGGGAGTAGGGAGCCTCTGATTGCTGAGATCCAACTTAGAGATCAACCAGGGTCACATCCCCTTGATGACCTCCTCCAACACTAATATAATGTTTTATGTCAGTAATATCTTAACAATACTACTACTACTACTACTAATAATAATAACAACCACAGATACCAGCTCTGTTCTCAAAGCAATTGTGGAATTTCTGAAGGACAGGCCTGGAAAACTTTCTGTTGATCATTCACCCTTGACTCTTGAGTAGTACAATTTGTAAAATGATAATTGAGGAACACAATTGGTTACAAGCAACAAAATAGTTACCTGACAAAAACTCAATCCTATAAGTATTTATTTATATATTTACTGATTATTTTTACCCAAGTAGTCTGAAAGCAGTTGGCCATTGACAGTAACCCTTTTGCTTAGAGATATTAGAGACCTAGGTACTGTGATCTTCCCTCTTCCCTGTCCTATATTGATGACTTTTTGCCTCATATACTTTGAATCAGAAGCTATTACAAAATGGCTACCTCAAATCAGCTTAACGATAACCCACAACCCTCCGACCAACTTGGCTACATCAAACGAGACATGTGGAGTCTTCATTGAAGTCAGGAAAGAAGAGAAGAAAGAGAAAACAACAGGGATATTGTTTCCTTTTCTCAGAAAACCTGAACTTTCCCCAAAACTTCTTCAGCAGTTTCACTTGGGTCCCATTGGGCAACACAGTATGATCGGGCCACTCCTAAATTAGGAGGAATACAGAAAAGCAAATATTAAACCCTGTCTAGTAAATACAAGCAAAGGAGAAGAAAATTGGGAATAACATTGAGTCAGGCAAACTATAGTGTCTACTACACAGATTTAGATCAATTTTAGAATTTTATAGTTGAAGAGTCCTGGATTGCTAGATGATGTGATTTGTTTGCAGCATGGAAAGGATTACAGTTACACTCTGTTGGCTCCAACTCAGTGAATTATCCTCTGAGCTACCTTGACATCACACCTGTCTTATAAAGGTTTGCAAGAGTATCCCATAAGACCTATGTTTTTCTGATTCATAGTCACAAGTTTATACATACATTGGCATTAGGGATTCCTGAATCCAATGCCAGAAAAATAAAATCACAAGAATGGGAGTCAAACCTGGATATTTTTAACACATGTTTATGAGTTTTTCAAGCCTTTGGATGAGCTGGCACTGTGAGATTTCACACAGAGAAGGCAGAACCAATCAACCCCTATTTTGCATCCATTAATGACCACAGAAGAAGGATCTTCTTAAAAGATCTTTAAAAGAATAGGATAGACTTAATGAAGAGGAAGTCAAAACCTCAGAAACTGTGGAAGGGAGTTATGGATGACTGTTTTAAATAATTTCAAAGTTCCAAGAACTAATGGATTATATCATAAGAAAAAAAATCAGTAAAAAATAAAGATTACTAATTCTGGGGAAAAATAATAGAGAATAGATAAAGTGGCTAACAAGCAGACATGGGAAATATTCCATAAGTACAATTTTCCCAGAGTTCACTATTTCTCATTCTTACCACTGATAGTTCTGAAAAAATATTGACCTGGAAGTCTAAGGAAGATTATTTTGAAAACAGTGTAAAAAGACAGAAAAAATTTAAAGAAAAGATACCCTAAACACAAGATATAGAGTTTCAGTCTAAGTTCTTCTGAAATGGTACAGAAGCCAGGGTATACAAAAGCAGTGGCAAAGCAAGAATCTGGCTTCTTTATCATCCAGCTTCAAGACCCTGCCTGGCGGGAGAATTTTCAGCGGTGGCTTTCCTAGAAGGGAACCCACAGCAGTGGTAAACTGCACTAATGCAGGGTGTGCAAGCTCCTTGTCTGTGCTATCACCTCACTTTCCTTCAGTTCTGCATACTGGGTACATAAATTATATCCTCAGAGTAGGCAGCATCTCGTTTCTCAGCTCTGCAACCCATATGCAATGCTGCACAGTATATCATGAACATGGTTTTGTGAATGGACTTATATGTTTGCCTTGTAGGGACACATACTACTGATTGACATTCAGGTAATTTTCAGGTTTTCTTTATTACGATAATTCTGCGTGAGATTTTCTTGTACATATGTTTATGTATCCACAGGGCAAATTCCTAAAGTAGAGTAGCTTATATGTTTGCAAATCATTTTAAATTTTAAAATGAGGTATGCTCATTTTAAATTTTGATATAGACCCTATGTTTGATTTGTATACCATCATGAAATAACACAGATTGCAAAATATTTAAAAGAAGACTGCCTTTAGATGTTGTACTATATAAGTGGTACATAGTTAACAAATTCACATTTAATAAAATTGATAAACAAGCTGAAATATTCCACATTACTACTGAATATTCACCATTAAAGGCCACCACTTATTTGCATTTTAAGTGCATGTATGACACATTTCTAAGCCCAATTAATCAGCTGGCATCTTTGGTTAATGTTGATTTTAGCTAAAATGTGAAATTCCCTCATAATAGCACAAAGCTAGACAAATAGAGAAACATGTTTAGCACCATGCAAATTAATGCAAGGTCATAGGCAAGACCCACAAAATAATTAAACCAGGTTAAGGGAGCCATGATTTGGGAGACTAAGAATTTTAATTAAAACTGTTATTGAGTTCAAATGAGGGGGTTCTGTCTGTAATTAGTGAGTAATATCTTTCTACATTAATCAACGTCACCAAAAACTGCCTAAATTAACACTTTGCTTTTCTCATATTGCTTCAGGTTTGTGGGGTTAGTAGGGAGTAAGTTTTATAAAAAAGTAATTAAGATTAGAAGGACACTTTAAAAAATCTTGCTTTTCTACCTGATTTAATCTTGGGTACCATACTTGACAGTAGTGAATTAACACATATTTATTGAATACTGGCTACAAAAGAGTCATGGTAGGAACTATAAAGAAGGTTTAGCTCCCACTTATAAAGGATTCATGATGTGATAGTCACTGAATTAGGCATTTTATAACTATTGCCTTATTTTATTTTTCCTCACAAGAATCTTTTTTTTTTACAGTTGAACATACCTTTTTTTTTTCTCCAGAAGAAATAAGTGATTTACCCTAGAACTTACCAGTAAATTATAGTGGAGATCATAGTCAGATTGGAGAATATGGTTTGGATGTGCAGTCATAATGGAGCCTAAGCAGGCATTGATCTGCCCCACCAGTCTCTGTCAGGGGTGGGCACCCATAATCCTTCCAGTCGATCACATGACGGACAGCAGACCAGAGCACACCCTCTGACAGTAAGTGGATGTGAGAGTAGGAGAACTCTCTGATGTGACTGTTCACCACACAGGTGACTCATTCCTTGGGGAACACTGATAATATGTAAAGCAAGAGGGCAGGAAAGTTGCTGTCATACATCCTATGGAAATTTGAGGCCAAGAATATAAAGCACATCACTAATAGATTTTGGATTCAAACTCAGTGACATGCAAAGTCAATGTTCTTCCAGTGTACGGCTCCCTGTCCACAGGGCCATACCATCCTCCAACAGGAAAGAAACATGCACACAGATCTCATTCCAGATCCTTCTGTTACATAGTGCACCTCACCTTCAGCTCCTACTTAGTCTCCAGCTTGGGGGCCCAATTTTACAACTAGTCGGGCAGATGCTAAAGTGTCTGGGGCATAATAAAGAAAACTCTGGAGGATTACAGGGGGCTAGAGTTTCAGGATTCGCTTACTGAAAAATTACTATTGAAGGGTTTTTTTTCTCCCCCAGAAGCAACATGGTGCTTCACTTCACATAACTGAAATAACTCACAGGAACTGAAAACAAGAGTCTTTTTTCCTTCCCTCTCCCTGCCTCCCTGTCTCCCTTTCTTCTTTCCTTCTCTCTTTCCTTCCTTCCATTTACTTAACAAATATTTACTAAATGTCTGCTATGTGCTGAGGCCAAAACATCTATTATAATATTTCTTAACACAGCAGCTCATTTTTTATGAAGGCCTGTATAATTTCTTATGAATCCCAATATTTCTCCTCTCCACAATAATCTCGCCTTTGTTATTCCATCAAAATCATGGGTTTCTTTAAACAGCTGTTAAATTGTTCAAAACCCTATAAAAAGGATTGTAAAAGTGGATTAACATCAGCCCATTTCTC
>NC_043713.1:30916884-31049081 GCF_006229205.1 Suricata suricatta | reverse complement strand
TATATATATATATATATATATGAAAATTTATAAATTGAGGTGTCTTATTTTTTGCCGGCACTATCTCTCTGCTTCATTAAGGCTATATTTCTTCCTCTTTGCCCAGGAAAACTGCTCCTATCTCCAAAGGCAAGTTTGAAATTCTATTAAACTTAAATTGCTCAGTTACTGCAGGGTCCAGACATGCACACACGCACACACACACACACACACACACACACACACACACACCTCTCTCACACACACATATATTTTGGGGAAAAAAATGAGGACCAAGTGGTAAAAAGGCATAATACATAAAAGAGAAATTGAAATATAAAAAGAAGAGATACAACCTGAGAAAAGGAGCAGCAGAGAACAAGGGTGTGTTAATGCATAGTCAGCTTTTGAATTGGGAAGTCTGAAAGAGCAAATAGCTTCTGAAGTGAATACGCATGACACTATTATAGATTTCTGGATAATTAGGCATGAGAAATGATAAGTGATATATTCACCTACTGCATTTATGTTCTTTTTAAGGCACTGAGCAATTTTTTTTCAGTAGATAGTTTGAAGCTTGGAAGTTGGGTGAGGATAAAACTAAAAAGAGTGATAGAGATTCTCTAAAAAATAATTTTTAGCCAAAAACAGATCAACTAATTTGACTGCTACGGTTGGCCTCCTGAGTTGCACTGAGTACCAAACACAAGGTACAGAACTCTGAAAGGAGTCAGTTATTTATTTTTTAGTTTAAGGAACATGGCAATACTGAGTACAGATGAAAGAGCTGAGAGGCTTGGCCTCACTGTCCATTAAAGACTGGCTGATGTCAGAGATTTGAAGGCTAATTGGTTTCTAGTCTGGGCACCCTCACTACATGCCATATGACTTCTTCACACATTGGAGGGTAAGGTACAGAATCCTGTTCCTTTTATGAATTGGTCATTGGTTTGTTGCTGTTTTGTGAGCTTTTCCCCCCACTGGTGACCTGGAAATATTTACTTCAGCAAAGTGTCCCTATATTAGGTTATCTTCTGTATAAACACTCTGTGGCATATTACAAAATAAATATAACAAATCAATCATGCTTTTACAAAATATCTATTATTGTTAATTGGCCAGCTCTATCCTTGAATCAGCTTCATTATGCTCAACATACTGGGAGCTCTACTGGATAAAAAAGAACATGAAAATCTAGTCTTCAGAACTTCCAGATTAAACTCTTGTTAAAGAGATCTGAGTAGGATACAAGACCTAGACCAAAATGAATGCTAAATAGTACTGAAGAATTTCGGACAAGCAAGTGGAATAGTCATGCAAAGCCTGAAATCCTTAGTGTTTCCAACAAATGTCATCTGGTCATTTTCCTGGGAGATCTCGAATGGCACCAACCCAAATATCTGGTCTAAATGCTATTGCTTTTTTTTTTCTCCAGAGGCATCAGATTGGGAATGACACTCTCATGGGAAAAACTAGCCATTCCTACATGTTGTTCACTTCTCCTCTCCTGCCCATCAAGTCTGAGCCTGGTTTTTAATGCAATTCAAGCCTCCTAGGTACATTTCCTGAAGTATTCCATGCTGTTCTCTCCTTTTCATGGTTCTGGGCCTCTTTGCATAGCTAAGATCTTTCCTCAGCATAGAGGAGTGTGTTGCTCCTAGGGTAGAGCATTTATTGTCTCTTTTCTCTCCTCCTTTCATTCACATATGGATACATTCATTCATTCGCTCATTCCAGGAGCACTCATTAAGAGTCTTCGATAAGCATGCACTATTCTAGATTTTTGGGATACAGCAGTGAACAAAAAATATAAAGAGCTCTACCTTTGAGGAGCTGAAATTCCTCTGTTAATAAAACAAAAATAATAAGACTGTTATTAATAAACATACTAAAAGATCTACAAAACATGGAGACTTGAACCATTTAATGGAAAACAAATGGGTGGGGAAGGAGCAGAGGGAGGAGAAGGGGAATAGGTTGCATATTAAATATAAGGGTTGTTAGCAGAGATCTAATTGACAATCTAAGATCTGGGTAAACAGAAGCAATAAGAGGCTAGGAGGGCTGGAGTGAGGTGAGCAAGGAAGAATGCCATTAGAAACGAGGTCAGAGAGAGAAGCAAAGAGGCAGTTCATGTAGGACTTTACAGGTCATTGAAAGAACTCTGAATTTTATTTTCAGAAAATTTGCTTAATCTATGTATCAAATTATGAAATAAAACTTTGGAAAAAGTCATACTAACTTGGAGAGGGCTAACAGAACTAAATAAAAATATTTGACTTCTTTTCCTTTTGATTTGTGACATGAACTGATTTCAAAAACCTATACTCTGCATCTAAATTAAAACATTTACACGTATTTTTAACCTTTTGAATTTAGGAAATAATAACCCTAGATCAATTCTCAAAATATTTATTCTTTCATCTCTTCAACAACGTCCAAGAGAAGGACTGATTATACTAAAACTTGTGCTTGACCCTACTCTTCAGCTTAAACTCCTACAACAGTTGTCATGATTGATTTATGGCTCTGCAGCTCAAGTAGAAACAATGGGTAAAAGTTACATGGCCAAAAGTCACAAGTGAGCATAGGACAAGGTACCTCAAGAGGTCCAAATATGGACCAAATATGGGAAGATCCCTGCTTCCCACTACTGAATATATTTAAACAGAAGTGTGGTGACCATCTAACAAAAATCTTTTAAGGATGATTCCTGTTTTTCCAAATGGATAGAGAAGACCATCTCTTAAGAATTCTAGAACTTTGGGGTTCCTGTGTGGCTCAGTTGGTTAAGCGTCCCACTTCAGCTCAGGTCATTATCTTGGTTCTTGAGTTCAAGCCCCATGTCAGGATCTGTACTGACAGCTCAGAGACTGAAGCCTGCTTCAGGTTCTGAGTCTCCCTATGTCTCTGCCCCTCCCCTGATGGCACTTTGTCTTTCTCTCTCTAAAAAAATAAACACGAAAAAATTAAAAAAAAAATATTTCTAGAACTTCAACAGCCTTTTCTTGACTACTACTTATTATGAGCCAGATTTTCCAGAAGTATTTTATATAGATTATCTCATATAACCCAAACTACTCTCAAAACTTTGAGTCTGGATTTTATTGTGCTCACTTTATAGGAGAAGCAAATGAATCTGTCCAAGTTTATAAAACCAGTGAATTAAGGGGGCAGTATAAAAATTCCTATTAGTTTTATTCTAATTCCTTTGTATTTTTGTTGTTATTCATTCCATCACAATTCTCAGAAACCAGAATCTTAAAATAGTCCAGACACCAACTTTTATGTCATTATTACTTTACTTATTTCCAGAATCCAGTTGCTCAGCAGTCATATATTAAGTTCTTCACATGCTCAAGGCATTGTTCTGGTGCTTTGAGACACAACTGGAAGACACAGACATGGAAGATGATCATTAGAATTAGATAATCAGAGAAGTAGAACCACCCCTTGGGTACTGTGATCTTGATCTTAATTCTATTTCCTGAGTATACTCCATGTATATATTTTTTCTTTTTTTTACTTCAGTGTCTTTGCTTTTTTATGCTTTATTACTCAGCTGTAAATAGAAATATTACTGAGCCTAGCTTCAATGAAGGCAAACACACAACTAAGGTCATTTACTGACTTATGTAACTAGAAGGGCAGAGTTTGAAGTAGTCTCTGAGTCACTGGGTCCACCAATGAAGAAGGTGTCATCATGTCCAGCTTCATGTTCACTTTCCCACTCTCTACCTAGCTTAATTATTTTTTATTATAAGAAAACACCCAGGCAGCAAGGTCCAGCTCAGGCTTCACCTCCTTTCAACTCCTTGTCCTTCAAGATAAGGCCTCTGATCTTCCAGGTCTAGATTTAAAAAATATCCTAAAAGACGCTAATAAGCCCAGTGTGACCTGCTGGGTAGGGTAAAAGTAATGGGTTGGATATAGGTCATGGAGCAAACATGGGTCACACAGTAAACATGAATACAAAGGCCTTAGGATTGGAAATCCCACCAGAATCACATGTTTAAACCTGTAGAGAAACAGCTCCTTCAAGGAAAGTGGATGTAGTAGAGACCAACAACTAAGCAACACATGTCCACCACATGACTCACATGAAATGCTATCTTCTTCACAGTGTCTTCTGAGCCACACCACATATATGATCTTTCCCCTTCTAAAATCCCTGACTAATTTGCCATCTAGAGTTTCAATGGTCATTTAGAGCCATGTTTATACCCTAAGTGATTTAGATCTCTTATATGAAGTCCTCTGCCAGACTCATTGAATTCTCTGAAACCCATAAAAGAATACCTTTCCTGAAAGCAGTGTCTCACAATCACATGTTACTGGGAAATAAAGAAATAAGCTTGAGCTGGGGAATAAAGACATGAACTCTTATTGATCCGCAAATTCATTTATTCAAAAATCTTCCTTGAAAGACTACCATTTACCTGGCATTCTACTATAAGCTAATGAAATAACAATGATACAATGTAGGCATTGTCCCTATTTTCCTGGTGCATACATACCAATGCAACTAGATATTCAGAAAACAAGAAAATAAGCACAGAATGCTGAAGTGTCTTTGGAATTAAAAATAAAAAATCCTAGAGTGCTATGTGAGGAGTAAACAGGACATTGAACTTGAATTGTGGGATGAAGAACACCAATTTGAGAAAAAGCAATTTGAGCCAAAACCCCAAAAGCTAAGTAGTAAATACATAGGTGAAAAAAAAATAGGAAAAAAGTGGCCTACCATCTGTGAAAGCTTAAACTCTTTCAGCATTTTGAGGAAACGTGTGGTCGGTGCTCTTGGGAGTGGAAGCACACTTCATTTTATCATTTCTTTACCCTTCCACAGGATGAGTTTTTTCAGTCTTCCCCTGGCTTTCACAGCGAGGGATCTTGAGAGCTGGGGTCACCTGAGAAAGAAGTCCCTGTGGAAGGAAGGGTGGCAATAACAAGTTTGACTGGGACACCAAGGCTCTCTATTTGCCAACCCCACTCTATTGCCAACAGCAAAATGACAGGTTCTGGAAATAGTACGAAAACAGGTACAGGAGACTCCATTTGACAAACTGGACATCTAATTTATCCCCTTTAGAACTGGGGCAAATCACTACCTGTACCTGAATTTTCTGTTCTTGTCTATAAATTGGGGATGCTCCCTTACAGAGTAGTTTTCAGCTTTACATGATATGGCGCACTTGACTTTAAAAGATCAAAAGTGAGGTACGCCTGGGTGGCTCAGTTGGTTAAGCTTCCAACTTCACCAGGTCATGATCTTGTGGTTCATGAGTTTGAGCCCTTAAATGGGCTCCGGGCTGACAGCTTGGAGTCCTGCTTTGGGTTCTGTGTCTTCCTCCCTCCCTGCTCCTCCCCTGTTCTCACTCTGTCTCTGTCTCTCTCAAAAATAAATAAAACATTAAAAATAAAAAAATAAAAGATCAAAAGTGATATGAAAGATAAATACATGGTACTCATGTTTTATCTACGTAGCATTAAAGTTAAACCCCCGCACACTGCTGACTCTCACAGCCACATCCCTGGTACTCCAGATCTGGTACAGAAGCAGAAACTTGTGTGTGTGTGTATGTGTGTGTGTGTGTGCGTGTGTGTGTGCGTGCGTGTGTGTGTGTGATCTAATATGCATTGTATGTGGTGAATTCATGAGCTGCTTGTGTGCTGGCTTGTGTGGTATATATGCATGTATGCATATGTTTATGATGTGTGTCCAGTATGAATATGTGATGCATATGTGTGCATATGCTTATGTGTGTGTCTGTGTGTGTATGGGGTAGAAGACAGTGTGGTATGGGGAGATGCAAATGGACTAAAGTCAGGAATCATTATCTGAAAATATCCAACTTCATTCTACGCTCTGGGCGTATCCCAGAGGTGGCACATTGCTAAACCCACAGAGATTGCCAGCTTCAGAATAAACCTAAGCTTTTGCTTGCTGATAGTTTGGCAGGGGTCAAACCAGAATCTGTGTCTGGGAAGTAACAGAGGCTGTGCTGTCCAGGCTTGGAGTTGCTGCCAGTCCTCCTAAAACACTACCAATGCCTAAATGGCTGTACCAGGAAGAGAGGCCATTGGCAGGTGTGTGCTCTCAAGCATGCCCTGTAGCAAGACCTCTCCAGGCCAGTCTTGGGCCCCCGGAAGCTGGGGAGAGGAGACTATGGTTTTGAAATCAGCTTTTGTGATGCCAGGCAGAAGAAAAGCAAGTGTATTCTTTAGGTTTTCTATAATCCCCTTTTACTCAACTGTGTAAAATGGGTAAAATACTAGAGTAAACATCTAGCATCCAGGTTCCTACATTTCCTAGATTTGGGGAGAGTAAACTGGAAAACTACATTAGACATAAAGCCACATGCAGCACGTCTGACTGCTTATCCCCAGGGCTGTTTGTGGTGGAAGGCGGCACTCCAGGCAATAGTGCCAAGCATGACCTCACATACTCTCTCGACATACACTGCACTGACTGCATCTCCAGAACAAACTAGAAGAGGTTTTTTAATCAAAAGCAGTGCCCTCAAGTGATATTCACTGTATACTAGAGCACATGCCTATCTCTGCAGGGAAAGAAAGGAGAAAATGAAGTACAGTTCTTCCTTATAGAAAATTCACAGTCTAATGGAGAGACAAAGAGTTCCAGCTAGCAAAGTATGATTCTGGATTAAATTCTCAAATGGGAAGTATAGAGATGGAGGAAATCCATTAAGAGCATCTTTATGAATGGGGCTTGAGTTTGGCCCTAAAAATAGGTGTATTTTGCGAGCCACGCTGGCTGACAGTGGAAGGAAGCACACAGAGAGAGAGCGTGCTCGGAGGGGGCCGATTCGGCATTTAGGAAAATGTGAGTGCCTGACACAAAGTAGTTACCCTTTAGGTTGTCTAGTTTTCTATGAGGTTGCCAAGGGCCTACAATAGATGCTTGAGACCTAAAACTATAAATATAGACCCAAAAACTAAAAAGAAAATTAAAAAAAAAATCAAAATTATAAATATTCCATCGTCTCTATAAAACAGAACATATTTTCCACTAATCAGCTGCATCTCAACATATAAATGTGATGTTTGAGGTAGATGTTTAATATGATGAGTGGTGAGACCCCCCCCCCCACCGACCACAAGAAAAAGTGGTCAGGACCCAGGTCTCAAATAGGCCCTGCTTTAAACGATAAGACAAGGGAGGTACACCTAGAAAATGTTACTTTTCTAGACATTGCTTTCTTTCCCTTATTTTTAGAGTGTGAGTGAAGGAGAGGGGCAGAGAGAGGGAGAGAGAAAGAATCCTAATCCTGGGATCATGACCTGAGCCAAAATCAATTTTTTTCTTTATCTGGAAAAAAAATGAGGTTTCTCACTTGAGCTTTCCAGAGGCCTGGGCATCATAAAATCATAAATGAGCCACAGAAATTTTACAAATTTACATAGAGATAATTCAATTCAAATCTTAGAGTAAAGCAGTCAGATTACATAGTATTTGAGGATTCTACTCAATCACTACTATGTGGGGGGAAAAGTTGTATAATGTTTATATAATGTATACAGAGCCTGCTAACTTCAAACAGTCTACACAACCTAACCAGCTGTACACTGCTGTTTCAGTCAATGTTTTATGATGAAAGTGAGAGTTACAAACAATGGAAAGAACTTCAGTGATATATTTAGAATTGTGCCAAAGCCAAGATCTGGAGATATAGCAGTACGTCACAAATGTCAGTGTTCTCATGGCTATTTAAAAACTGCTCCTTCTGAAAGTTCTGTAGCTTATCCGACATGTTAAATACTTTTACCTGGATTTGGCAGATAGGTCAACCAAATCTAAGAGGTAGAATGGAACCTAAGGTCACAGAGCTGGTTTTAAAGGAGGAGCTAGTCTCTTAACTACTAATTCCCTTTATTCCCATTATGTCCTCATGTTCCAGAGTTCTATAGAACACTAAATCTTTCTGTTGATACTGTGTGTGTCTGTGTGTGTGTGTGTGTGTGTGTGTGTGTGTGTGTGTGCATGTGTGTCCAATAGACTGGCATGTCTGTAAATTTTTAGGAGTGATAAACAGTATATACCATTTCCCAGAGTTATTTAAATAAAATTACTTTTCTGGGTGCTCAAAAGAACACATCTTAAGAATTTTTTATTCTTCCATGAAATCTCTATTAATCTCAGAAGAAAATAGGCCCCTATCATAGGCCTTACTATACATTGCATATTTGATCATAATGTTGATAATGCTACACAACCATTTCAAATCTGTTATCTTTTCTCCAAGAAATTTGCAAAACCAAGTAAGAGATGCCTAATGCTGTTTGTTTAAGAAAACCTGATTAGTGGTTCAGACAGATGCTTTCTGGAATAACAACCAGTGAGCTGTGACTGGAACGCTATGAAATGTTTTGCACATAAAATGAATCCTTATGCATGGAAAGTCAATATCTGTTGTGAGTGGTTATCGTCTGGTGGTTAGTTTGAAGAGTTGGGAGTTAGAGCAGCTCATTCCAGCTGAGGCTTTCACTCCTCAGCGAAGAAGCAGGTGCCAAGAAGTTCACACAAACCCAAATGTGTTATGTTCTGGTCTGTCCCAGGTTAGTACAAAACGCACAGCTCACACCTTCAGAGGACTTGCCATACACAGAGTAAGCTTTGCCAGAAAGAGAACAGGATTTTTCTTCAAAGGCAAAGAATGTTTTACAGTATCCCCTAAAAGAGTCTTGATATTTCATCTGCATAGAGCAGGGAATATGATGGCCACTCAATAAATCTACTTAATTAGATTGAGTAATATTAACTTTTTTTATTGAGACAGAAAAATTGTTTTATGGCCATCAATGATTTTCTTATATCAATGAGATACATTTTAGATCAGAAGTTCTAAGAAGGCAGAGACCATGGGGTCTTCCTGACATCAAATCATATACTAGATTGAGTTAATTCAGAAAAAAAACAGCAAGTCCATTTATATGAAATTTTGGAAGTCAACTAGAGTTATTCAAATCATTCTCAGTCACGAGTTAGATATGATGAGGAACTTACATTCTTATAAGTAAGCAACTACATCAAGACTTATCTGTTCAAAATAAAATTTCTCCTAAATTTTATTTATGGAAATGCAGAGGTTATTTCCTTATCTTTGCATTCTTTTTAATGGGTTCTTCTCCTTACAATAGTTCTTTGTCTCTGTGAATTTCGGCTATCTTGGTGGTGATTTGTCTCTCTCTCTTCTTCCTCCTTCCACCCCACTTCTCCCTCTCCCAATTTTTGGTGATGGTTAATGGCCAATCATTGTTGGGTTAATAACATGAGAAACATGCCTAGGAGAGGAGAAGGAATTAAAGAGGACATTTTTTAAAAGTAGCCAGTTGTAACTCCCTTGTGGTCCTGTGGCCATATCCTAATGTCCTCATATTCCGTGTATTCACTGAAGGAAAGCCATAGCTTTTTACCATCATTAATTTCAAGAAGGTGTTCTGTAGTGCTGAATCTGACCTGGATAGAATAACGGAAAATCACAGAACCAGGAAGTAGATGAGTTTGAAGGAACTTTAGGAGACATCTAATCCAGTATACATGGTGCTTCGGTTACAAGTATGGGCTCTTGACTGAAGACTGTGTTCAGGTCTTCTCCTGTTATTTCTAGCTCTAGGAAGATGACATTTTATTTGCTTTGGCTTCATCTACAAAATGCAGATAATCATAGTACATATTTCAGGAATCCCTATGCTGATTCAATGAGTATAGCATCTGGCATGCAGCAAATATCTCATAAATATTGATGCTATTATTATTATTTAATAATAACAAACACTTATTAATAATAATAGCAGCAGCAGTAGTAATAGTAATAGTAGTAGTAGTAGTAGTAGTAGTAGTAGTAGTATAGTAGAACCAGCAGCAGAAGTGTGCTATTTACTATAAAAGGAACCAAAGTGGACAGAGGTTAAACAGATTTTTTTAAAGTCATAAAAATAAGAAGGGACAGAGCAGCAAAAGCCATGAGTCATCTCAAACTCATGTCTAAATGTCATCACTCGGCATTCCCCAACTCTGCCATTGTTTTCATTCAGGAGCCATGCCTGACTTGCATATTTGCAACCTCCTAGGTCTGGGATACCGTTGTGATATGGCAGGAGGTTCTCACTACATATACACGAACAGTTAGAGTGGCACATTCGTCAGAGTGTGTAAGGGGTCAAGAGAGTAAGGGGTAAAATAAATCCTGATATTGTACCCAGAGGACTTAAAATATGTATAATACTTCAGATTCTGAGGATAGAAAATTATGATACTTTCTTGGAATTTTAAGAGTTTTATTTAATTTTTTTTAAAAAATGTTTAATTTTGTTTTATTTATTTTTGAGAGACAGAGAGAAGCAGCATGAGCAGAAAGGGTCAGAGAGAGAGGGAGACACAGAATCTGAAGCAGGCTCCAGGCTCTGAGCTAGCTGTCAGCACAAAGCCTGATGTGGGGCTCGAACCCACAAACGGTGAGATCATGACCCGAGCCAAAGCTGGACGCTTAAATGACTGAACCACCCAGGTGCCCCAGAATTTTAAGAGTCTTAGAGAAGTGAAAATAATGCAATGAAAACATAAGTTAAAACTAAAAAGAGAGTAATAAAGAAATAATGGGAACTTCTAGGGCCCCAAAGTATCAAAATAACAGTGATACAACACTGATACTGAAAAGAAAATATATAAATTTCAGGCAAGCCGGTATTAAAGAGTTTGTGCTTTTGTAATAACAAAATTGAATGTATGTGTATAATCCATTCATGCATATAAACTTTGTTTAGCTAATGGTGATTGTTTTATAATTAAGACTTTTAAATTTACTTTTTTCATTTTTCTTAATATATAAAAATTTGTGAAAAAGGACTGTGTCTTCATTTCAGCTGTCTGATTTTAACAGTAGCGCCTACATAGGTCAATTTAGTTCTAACCAGTATTTTATTTATCTTTTAATATGCTGATAATAAAGTAAAGCAACAGTCAATTAAATATGTTTAAAAATTAATTAAGCAAAATCCTCCATACTGGATTAAATTGTATTCACTTTTTATAAATACCAGAAAAATATTTGTTACAGTTAAATGAAGAATAGAAATGTAAAGAGTAAAGATTTTTGTTACTACTCTGGGATCTATATATTTGAATATTAAGACTGTTTTCTATCACTATTTAGATAACTCTAGAACTTTCATTCTCAATAGAAGTGTAAATTGGTTCCTGGGGATGAAAAAAATTTTTTACTCTTTCTATGTATAAATTACAGATATACATATAGCACATACACAGAAAACAGTATTTTATCAAATGAACATTTATGGGGAGCGCAATTAGGAAAACATCTCCTAAAAGGCTCCATGGAGGGGTAGGCTAATAACCAAAAAAGATTGAGAAATACAGATCTAAAATTTCTGTACTACTTTGTTTTGATTCAGAAAAAGAGCAGTACACCTCCTAAACGCCCTTCCATCATGCACTAGTTTGATTGTTCTTAACCTATGTTAAGTTTATCCGTGTTAAAAACAGAGCTTGGGGGAGAAGAAATCTGGGTTTGAATCCCACTTTCGCTAAGCTCTACTTGTATATACTGCGCATGTAATTGACCTTCGTTTGTATTTTCTTTAAATCTGCACAGTGAAATAATAGCACCTACCATATACTAATGTTTCAAAGAGTTAACTAAGGTACTATAGTCCAGTCGCTTAGTTCTGGGTTTGGTGCAGGCTGGGCATTCTGGGTGAGTGGGTGTGACTGTTAGGACTGCTCTGATTTTTAGTCCTGGATTGCTATTTCCACGTGGAGGCTGTGACAACCCTGCTTTTGAAGCCCAATCAAAACCAGTTTAGAACCTGCCCACTGAATGAAAGGTGACGGCATTTTATAATCTGGCCCTCCTTCAACCAATGCTCTTTTGACAATATTTCAGTCTAAACACATTACAAAATAAACCAACACATACACGCATATGTATGTATAGGTACACATGCAGATGCATATATATCTAAGACAAAGGTCAAAGAGGTGGAGCACTTTGTAGAAATGTGATTAAAAAAGAAAGTTAATAGGCATTGTTCAAAAAAACTCCTAGGTATGGCAGAAAGATAGGATTAACTGCCTGTTTTCTAATTCCAAATATGAGTATACCATGAAAAAAAATACTAATCATACTTCATTATAGCAATATTGCAAAAAATTCAAATTACTTCATCTTGCAATGATGTTTTGCTGTAACCATATTTACCCTGGGCATGATCTGGAGCTAGAAAACAAAGCAAAACAAAACAAAAAAATCCATCAAGTATTTACAGGGCACTCAGAAATTTATAGTGACTTCAGAAATGAGAAAATGTTTTCTGATATAGTTACCTCCATATTTCCTTTCTTCTTCCAAGATTACTTGTTTATTATAATATCATTTGCAAAACCTTTTATTTCTCTGCTAAATTGGCAGCAGAATGGTGGTAGATGAAAGCTGGAAAAGATTAGGAGGGTTGACTAGTATGCTCAGAGAAGAAACCAAACTCCGAAGAGCTGGGCTAGTACAGAGATGGAGAGCATGCCTTCTCACCTAGAGTTATAACAAAACATACTCTTCCATCAACTGCTTTTTTAAAATAGTGATAATTAGACAATAATTAAGCAATAAAAGAACAAATGTTTTATTTTAGAGACTGCATGTTTTATGAACAACCAAGAAAGAAAACATTTATTATACAGTGTCATTAATTGTAGATTATTTGTGGTCACCAGATCAACAAAATGCTGTTACCATAGACCATTCCTCCTGGGATACAAGAATGACTTTGTTATGCAAAATATCTCTCTGTAAAGCTTTATGCCAGAATCAGATTTTACTATGGCAGCACTTTATTCTACATAGCTAGCAGCACAGAGCCCTGCTCTCTGACCTGTACTGAAAACATGAGGGGAAAGAATACTTATTGCTCCCCTTGCTACTCTATGAGAAAACAAAAGGTGTGCTAGCAGAACTCTGAACAAGAAGCCTCAGATTCCAGCTTCACAATTAACCTTGGAAAATCCACCTATCATACTGCACTTCAATTTTCACATCTGCAAAATGTTGAAAATAATTCCTGATTTAACCACTTCCTAGAGTTACTGTAAAGCAAAAATGTTGAATAAAAATGGTTTGTCCCAAAGTATGTAGTGATAGACATTTGTGAGGAGCTAAGACAGTTCTGTTTTTGAGTAATGACATGGATGGGACAAGGGTAAGGGCCAGGCTGCCCATCAGAGTTGATATTAAAAATACATAAGAGGCCAAGCTGCAATGCAGATAGAGTGGATGCTGGAGAGTTGTAATGGGAAGAATCATCAGTGCCCCGGCCCTGGCACTTTTTGCCATTGTAGCTAGCCCATTCAGGACATATTCTGAGCTTCCCTTGAATAATCAGTCTCTCTAGACATCCCTGTCATCCCTTCTCCTTTGGGTGGGGGAGTCATCTCCTTCAGTGTCTGCCAGACAGAGAGCTTATTACATTACCCTTATTAAATTTCCTTTTGCTCTTCAACTCTCATTGCTTATGCCCTCTCATTTCTATCAGGCTTATAACATTTAATTTCTCCTTTCCTCTGCTATTATTGAGTCCAATTTTCATCCCAATTGTGAGGCTACAGGATGTAGCTTCCATTCCAGTGGGAGTTCTCCATGGGGGTTTTTAGAGTGACAACCTGACTTATTAATATCATTACCGATTAATCATTTTAAGTGCAAGAAATATGTCGAATACTCTTGTTTGAACTTTCCAAGTATCTGTGGCTCCTGAATTAAATGAGACTTGGTTTTACTTCTCATTGGTAAACACTTATTTTTTATTTCCCTTGGCCACATCTCCCTAGATTTGTGCTCAAGCAGTGACAGTGAGCTCTATAATGGATTTAACTGTAGATTGGTCCTTTCTAGAAACCTAAAACACTTCTCCCATTCCTTTGGATATAGTTGAAGATTCTCTGGCTAGCTCTCAGGGTTCTTTATGAGGAGTTCAACAAAACAGTAAGAATCTCTCAGGGATATTCTACCTCGTCATGTTTATTTACCATTATCCTATTAATTTAGTTAGGATTGTTCTGCAGGCTGTATCATTCTCCTCTTAGCATGTTTTCATATATTTTTTTTTTCCTTTCTTCTTCTTTTGCTTCTCCTTCTTTTAATGTCTTCTCATCTCACAAAATCCTACTCAGCACCTCGGGGACTGCTGAAGTATCAGTCTTCCCCACATAGTTGAGGCAGCCTCTCTCTGCACATCTTTGTACAACATTCAGTACTATCATTTATTGTCTTGCTACATTAGCTAATTTGTCCATTGGGGTTGCTTTCCTCACCTTACCCTGTAATTTATTTGAGCCTGATTTATGTGGAATAGAATTTTCCCCTGCCTTACAGGTCTCATAGAGATGGGAGGAGATAGCCCAAGGATGCTATACACTTACTATTGGTGCAATAAAGTGTGACCATCAATGTTTGTGAAGCATTTGCTTTGAAGATTGTCTCCATATCCTTAACTATTAGACAATTCTGCTCCATAATCACTACATGTTAATTGCTGAGTCTATTTTAAACATTTGCATAGAAGCTGTGAGCATATTTATGTCTAGAGCAGGGTCTTAACCTCACCTCCAAGAATCTCTAGGGTATTAAAGAATAGGTTTCAAGGATTTTATTAACACATTAAAAATTGGATACAAAATTTTGTGTGACTTGATTCTGTCCCTTATCTGTTGCTCTTCTCATCCACAAGAATTTACAACTTCAAACCTACTCTTCAAGGAGCCCATGACTTCCTAGGACATTAGGAACCTTGATTCTGAGCCTAGGAGGACACTGCCAAAGCCAACCATTGCATATGCGGCTGTTGAGGGTGGTCAATAGGCAGCAAAACAGATTGCAAAAATTATTCCAATTTTGTCCCAAACTCTAGCCTTATTTCTTAGTGAATTTAAGCTGTTATATCCAGGAATGCCTGTCTAGGTCTCTTAAAACAGATTTCTATATTTGTCTAGGCTAAAATGTTCTTATTTGCTGGTCCCCATCCTTCCTACAGGGAGTCTTCCTCCCACTCCAGTCCACTGTCCAAAGCTTATCAGCAGAGCTGTGCCCCGGGCTGTGTACTGGTGGGAGGGGGAATGCCTAAAGCAAACCCAGAATTAAGGAGTTCCACAGGGAGTGCCCCTGGGGGGGCATTAAGGAAACAGGGCTCTGATTTTCCCTCTAGCAACAATCCTGTTTCCCCACCAACCCGTCAGGGTGAAGAGGAAGGCTCAGCGTGAATTAGTATCTCAAAGCAAGCCTGCCAACCAGGTCCACAGTAATTGTCTTCCTTCTTGTTTTAGGAAAAGAAAACCTCATTTCTGATTTTCCCCTGGACTACAGCTTTCATTCTTCTCCTATCTGACTGGGCTAATACACTCCAAAATTGCTTTTTTTCTCTCAGACTTCTGATGTTCATCCTTTACTTGGCCTCCCTCTAGGTTAACACTGACTTTCTGAGGGGCTAGGGTGGGGGAGGGAGTGGATGCATTATGCTAATAAAGTCCTATCTTTCCTCTTAGAGTAGCAAATCCCAGTTCTCAGGAAGCCTCTTTCACAAGACTTTTAAATACCTGAACTGCTCCTTTGAGGATCAGTGAATGTGGAACACAGCCTTAGACTATAAAACATGGAAGCAGAGACAAAGTAAAGTTTGCAAAATGTGTCCTGTTAAACTTAGATGGGAGGTTTGTTTGCCCTTCTTCACACCTAGTCCTCATTTTACCTCTAGTTCTTAAGACCTAAGGTGCTTCCAGGTCTGAGAATTGCAGGCCTCATGAGACACTGGGTGACTTTCACACTGCAACTAGCAAGAATGCAGAACATTACAGTAGAGTGTGCTGTCCTGGGTCCCAAGGTCAAATGCACATAATTCCCTATGGGAACAATAGGTTAACAACTCTCTAGGCCCTCTTGTCCAAGCCTCCCAAGTTCTCCAGTGGCTCTATGGTGTGACATAGAACCACAATTCAAACTCACTTTCATCAAAACATGGGGTTATGAATGTTAAGTTTTAGGGGTGTCTGGGTGGCTCAGTCGGTTACACGTCTGGCTCCTGATTTCAGCACAGGTCATGATCTCACAGTTCATGGGTTCCAGGCCTGTGTCAGTCTCCATGCTACAGTGAAGAGCTAGTCAGTAAGGGATTCTCTTTGTCTATCTGTCTGTCTGTCTATCTGTCTCTCTCTCTCACTCTCTCTCTCCCCCTCCCTCCCCTGCTTGTGCTTTCTAGCTCTCTTTCAAAATAAATGAACTTAAAAAAAAACGAAAGAAAAGGACAATCTCTAAGAGGATAAGTACTTGCTTTAACCTATAACCATTATTGCCTGCTAAACTTCAAACACTTTTCCTATGTGCTTCCTCTGGCCCTATTTACCTCTCCCCAGCTATCGCCTGGCCAGGCCTCTAGGACTCATCTGGGCACCTTAATATTATGGCTTGTGTATTTGCAGCCATTTTCCCCTTAAAAAGTATCTTTCCACATCAGATGATGGGGAGTCATTTTAAATATGGGCAAGTATACACGTAAGAAGATAAAAACAATAAAATGTTTATGGTGAGATAATACTTTTGGGTTTCCATGTCTTACTGGATCTGTTTGAATCAGGGTAAACATACAAGTTGAATATGAGTTGTAACAAAATAATCAAATTGACTGAAACTCATTCTAGTTCTCAGTCTATTTTTGAAGTATTTACTAAACATTGACTCTGGTTCAGCTCTGAAATGTTGAAGGAATTCCAAATCTGCAGACAGACAGCAGAATCTTCTTCTCAAAGAATTATACCTTTGCTTAGAGAAAAGAAACTATATAAATTAATGGCTAAGGTATGTACTTTTCAAAAGAGTCAAAATTAATTCCAATGAGGACACAGAGACAGACAGGATGCACGCAGAGAAAACACTATGTGAAGATGGCAGAGGTCAGGGTGATGCTTCTATAAGCCAAGGGATGCCAACAATTGCCAGTAACCACCAAAAACCAGAGGAGAGGCATGGACCAGATCCTTCCTTATAGCCTTCATAAGAAACAAACCCTGCTGAGGTCTTCATCTTGAACTTCAAACCTACAGAACTGAGAGACAATACGCTTCTGTTGTTTAAGCAGAAAACAAAACAAAGCAAAAACTTCCAGTGATATTGATGCCTTAAATTCAATGTCAGCAAATTCTTGAACTACATATAAAAACATTTATTAAGGGATTTATGACCATACCCTCAATGGCTAAAGCTTCTTGATTAATAATTATTTTACCCTGTTAAACTAACAAAGAAAACCAAATCACAATCCTTCAGAAACTGCCAAGAGCTCTATTTTTGGCTGTAACTCTCCTTCTAAAGTCTTTACACCATTTGGAATAGGTATGTAGGAGCACAAAAAAGTTGTATATGGGTCTATAATATATTTGAATATATTGCCCAAAAAACCCAATACATTTAAGGCATATCCTTATTCATCTCTGTTACTTAATTTTTAATGTCCTTTCCCAATTTAATATGGCTTTAGGACTTAGGTAAGAATTTGAATGGGCAGGTGACCAAAGACTAGAAGTCATCTTTGTAATGTGCAACATGTAATGGGCTCCTAGGGCAAAAAAGAATCCAGAATGAGTAAGGTTAAATTTCCCACCATTATGACAAAATGGTGGCTTGGAATTCTTACTAAGTTGAATTGTAGGGGGGAAATGCATTATTTCCATACTGTTCAGTTTGTGGACTAAGATTACACCGCTTACCTGAGTATCTCTCAAGTCGCTCTACATGGCAAACTTTAATGCTACTCTTGACAATAGAGTATTCATGTTTCAATCTGCCTGCATCTTTAATTATGTCCTGCCAAACTCCCATGTAAAAAAGTACCATGACTTCCCCTCTTTCTCTTATTGCCTAAATATGAAACAATGTTGAAAAGGCTGACTATGAGGATTCTATAAAAGTGGTAACTCTGAGATGAGAAAATAATAAAATTGTAGAGTAATTGATATTTTCTTATCCAACCTAGCTGCTGAACAAAACTATTTAGAACAACAAGCCAGTGCTGGGAGCTTAGAGAAATTCGTATAAGCTCATTACCAAAAGTCCGTTTGGTGAGGGAAGAGCTGAGCTGAGCAGAGGCCGTGATACTGAATGTGGCTCTACCACTCTAGATGAGCAGAAGAGGGTAAGGGTCAGAGCAGGACCATGGTCCATGCCGACTTTGGGAAGGACACGCTGGCCCTGGGGTAACCTGCTGCTGTTTCTCTTCTCCGTTGTCTACTGTCACTGATTCATCCCCACGTCTAAAATCCAGTTTGCCAAAAATTAACAAAATGCCTATGCTGATGTGAAGCTGCAAAATTGGAAGTTTGCTTTTTCACCCACCTTCCATTTTGACAACTCCATCTGTCTCTATGTTCTATAGGTTTCTTTCATGTATGAATAAATGATGAAATGTCTCAGGTTCTCAACATTGTGTTCAAATTTTTGATATATGCTATGGGGATATAGGTAAGAATAGGGCATTCCTTTCATGACAGGGAAATGGAGAGCTGTATGTTATGTGACAATATTCCTGATACCCATTTTGAAGATGAATAGAGAGAGTGTGCTACCGGAGGGAGGGAGTAGAAGTTACAGGAGACTGAAGGGAACAGCACCGATCCAGGGGTTTCCAGGACCTGGTCATGAGAGGAGAAGCATTTATCCATGGCTGTGGAGTTGGCGTCACTGGGGGCAGAACTAGGAATGCTGGTGCAACACATCAAGGATAAAGGGTGAGGTGAGGTGATGCTGGAAAGGAGAGAACAGGCAATGGGGTGGCAGCTGAGATGATCAAAGGCAGAATGGAATGTGGCACACACAAAAAAATGGGTCAAGACCAATGGTTCAGAACTAAGGCTATGAACAGCCAGAAAGAGCTGGAGTTCACCTTTTATGTGGTGGCCCAGGGTGTGGCCGTGGTGTGAGGGTGGAAACTTACAGCAGCCATTAAGTACTGAAGCAAAACACATTTATCATGTGTGCTTAAGGAACAGACCTTATGACAGGGCAAATAATCATTATAAATATTAAAACACATTATGGTACTTTTGCTAAATAATTTACCAATAGATTTATACATGTGTCCTATGCAGGAAAAACATTTTGATGAAAATTAAACAACTCAAAGATCTTGGTTTATTTGCATGTTTTGTCTATAGTAATTCTCCCATTAAGGCTTACCTGCCTATCAAGAATCATATTCTTAGGACTTGTCCCAAACTGCTTCATACCTCTCTGCACTGCAGGGTATTTTCTCACTCTGTATTCTATCCTTCATATCAACTGATTAACGTTTTTGGATCAAAAACCTTAGCTTTTGCCCCAGTCTGTAACTGGTTTTACTCTTTGAATGGTTCTGCATTGAATGCCTGGTAAATAAAGTCATTTAAAGAAATATGGCAGCTCTAGAAAGCCCTAGAGGGTCCTTTTGAGCACTGCCCAGGAACCTAGGTCATACCTCCTTGACTGGTTCCAGCATTCTTCAAAATTTTAGATCCTGTCTTGATATCCTCCTTTTCATAGCGTTACTCAATCTCCACCAATAGTTTTGATACTTTTCATTAGATAAAAATGTTCTTTCTTTACATCAATATGAGAAAATAGAGAGTGAATTATATCAGAAGCATTTTCCACATTTAAAAATCAAATTACGTCTATCTTCATTAACTATACCCCAAATCACAAAGAACTACAAGCAATTCTATTTACAGGTAAGACTGCCACACTTGCTCAACCAAATAGTGTACTGCCAGCATAGGCACTGTACAGTCTTCGGTGCACTAAATTGAATTGGCCTTGTAAAATTACTTTTTCAACACCTTTCTTAGGTAGAAAGATAATATGTATGCATGAAAAGTTAAATAATAATATAAGGAAACAGTATGAGCAATGTAAGTAGTATATGATTAATTAGCCAGCGAGCTCTATAAGCCACGAGTCTTACAGTTCAGAGGAGAGATTAATCAGAACAGGGATGAACTAGAGAGGCTCACTGGGATGGTACTATATGGTTAGATCTTGAACCAGGGTAAGAATTGTTAAAGGTGGAGAGGCAGAAGGGAAGCATTCTGGGAGAGAAGAGCAGGAGACATTCATGGAGGGGAAAATGTAGGTTTAGAGGCTGCAGACTTGCTTATAAAAGAAGCTGTCTGAGGCACCTGCCTACCTCAATTGGGAGAGCATGTGACTCTTGATCTCAGGGTCAGAAGTTCAAGCCCTGTACTGGGTGTGGAATCTACTGAAGAAGAAAAGGGAAGAAGCAGCAGCAGCAGTTGTCAGAAATGTGGCACCAAATCTGCCCTCTTCTCTCATAAGGAAGATTTGACAGGAGTGTCTTTAGCAATGCGCAGGGCTATCCTCTGTGTATAAATAACACTACCTGGACATCAGATGTTTCTTTTTTTGTTGTTGTTAAAATTTTTTAATGTTTTATTTATTTTTGAGAGAGAGAAAGCATGAGCAGAAGAGGGTCAGAGAGAGAGAGGGAGACACAGAATCTGAAGCAGGCTCCAGGCTCTGGGCTAGCTGTCAGCAGGGAGCCCGACACGGGGCTCAAACCCATGAACCATGAGATCATGACCTGAGATGAAGCCAGAAGCTCAACCGACTGAGCCACCCAGGTGCTCCCAGATGTTTCTAAATAGAACCATCTTACCAAAGTAGTGTGGTGAGCAGTGTCTCCTACTCCTACTGCACTGAATGACTTTGCTTTTCCCTCCTCAAATACCTGCTCCAAACTACTCCCTTTCCAAGCAACTATGCTAACCCTATTCCTTCAAAGAATCTTTGTTTCATTTGAAAATTAACTTAATTTGGTGGCATCTAGTAATGGCAAAAGGTTTTATCTTTCCAAGCTCTAAAATGATTCATAGGTTTTCTATAGAAATGCTAAGATACTGACTGCTTTTTAAGGAGATTCTAAAGCAAACATACCTCATAAGAAATATCACTCAATTATATAACATCATATGAGAGAAATAAGGAAAGAGAATATTTATTCTTTCATTTAGGTAATACACCAAAAGTAAAGGTTAGATATACCAAAAAAGAAAATATGATGAATCCACCCAAGAACAAGATGCTCTGAATCATGTGCAAAGATTTGACTGAGTAATAAAATGGGACTAAATAGTGCCCTGATTAGTGAAAGGCAGACTGCAATTTATTTATTGGGTAGTGTGAACAGGTATGTGATTTTTCAAAGGCAAATAAAGGTAAAGTTCTATCCCTGGGAATTTCATCATATATGCAATAAAAATTCAAATATACCAATAGACAGCTTAGGATACAAAAACAATACCATACAGGTTATAAATATGGAAAAATGATACTTCATCAGAAATACAAAAAACACTCTTCTAGCCTCTGTAGGCAAATAAGGTCTACAAGCAATTTTTCAGCAGTGGTCTATAAACTTCATGAATCTGGACTGACAAGAAATACTATCAGGATGCAGATAGTTATGAAGACAATGCTGATCTACTGTACAACAGTACAAGGTGCCGATAGCAAGTCACCTGAAAGGGCTTTCTATCTCTTTGGGGAGAACACAACCACTGCCAAATGTCAAAGAGGGAAATAAATTTTCAAAAAAATAGCCCCAGTTCTCTCTCTGCTCTTGCCCTCTGATTTTCTGCTAAGTACTTCCCATTGACTAAATCCAATCAGAAGGGAGCAAGGCAAAGCAAGCCATAAAAGTCAGTCTCTTGGGCCAAAAAACAAAGGAAAGTATAGGAAATGAATCTGGAAGGTAAAATAGGGATATGACATTGCAGTAGTAGGAGACAGAAGCAACCTGCTTCTTAGCAACTCATATATTCAGAAAGGTCAGAGAAACCTTTAAGGAAATTGCACCCTGTAAAGTCAAGATGCTGTCCTACAGACTGTGCATCTGACCTTGAACAGATAACCAATACATAGTATCATTACCCCTAGTAGCCAGGCGACTCAAGGACTTGCTTACAATTCCAGTAACTCTAGACTCAGTGAACTTCATAGATTGTATTTTCATTCACAATATTATCTGATTGCCCTGAGTGAGGATTATGGTTTTCTGTCCTATTTCTACCATTCTTGGTCATGTGACTTACTTTGGCCAATTAAATGTGATTAGAACCAGTTCCCAATTAAGTTATGGGAGGCACAAAGAAGAAATCAAAAAGCGGGAGAGGAACAAGTCCCTTCCTTACCCTCTTCCTTCTGCTTCAAATCACATCTCTGGCAGTGGCTGCTTCTATCCATGACTGCAATCCCTTATGAGCAGCTCATTCTCCATGGTTGCAGCTCTTATTATGTTCTCTTAACACTATTTCCTCTTCCTGATTCTTCAAGCCTGAAATGGTATCAGCATCCAACAACTGCTAGCCCCTGCATGCTTCAACATGGTCCCCTTAACTCCAGCTATACTCCTTCTGGAAGCACCCCCTTTATTCAAATATTTGAGTTCCTCATTTGGTTGATGCCTCCCACCCTTGACACTACATGCTTGCATAATAATGCCTCCTATGTAACATTATGCTTCTAATGTACAAACACAAACATTTATGTAACTGAAGAGTTTAATACTTACAGGGGATTTTTGCATGGAGGTAAATACTGAACCTAGTAACTTGGTTTGAAATCCCCTTAATTTTCTGCAATGTCAATCTTCTGAGTTTTAGATTATTTCTGTAATTCTTTTCATGTTCTCAACATTTTCCCTAGGAAGATAAGCCATTAAAAAAAAACAATATAGTGTTCCTTGGGAAGAGACTACCTAGCAGCTGGATGACATTTCAGATATTATTTTAATTTCAGATTCTTGACCCTTCTTTATATTATCCTCCTATTAAAACCCAGCCAAAACCAAAAGCATACCCAAATTTAAGATGTAATTTGTGAATTTGGGTATTTTCATCAATTAGCCAGTTATTCAATGAGTTATTTGTGTGAATTACATTCCAAGGATTTTCTTGGTGATGGATGGTAAAAAGAGGAAGATGGGGTGCTAACATCAAATTGAACAAGGCCAATACACATGAAACAATTAGTTAATAGTACAAGATGGCATATGGAAGCTTTCTTAATGGGGTGATACAGACTTTAAGAGCTTTGGGAACTTAGAGAAGAGGGAAATCAATAAAGCATAGAGTATTCCAGGAAGGCGTTAGCTTGAGGGAGCATGCAGTTTATAGTCTGCAGTGGAAGGTTTTAAGGCCGTGTTTATCCTGAGGCATTGGCAGTGTATATCTAAATATATGCCACTCACTGGGTGGAAGAGGCAGGAACACACAACAGTGTCTACTAGCTGTCTATCTTCCATAATACACAATGTTGACACTGTTGGGGAGTTTCCCAACTGGCATCCATGTGAGCCAATGTACCAATATCATAGAAAAATGACTAGACAACAAATCATCTTTGTGTCCTTCTGTGCACATAATAAGAATAAATAGTAGCAACCTTCCTTTGCAGGACTCTCCTTAAATGGTTCTAATACAAATCACATTACACTGAAATCCTGGCAGGGTATTCATTAGAACACCTCTAAAGTCTGTGTGAGGGCTTAATAGGTAAAACAAGTGATAGGAATTACCCAGTCATTCTATAACTGAACTCACCATGAATCTTTTTCTAGATTTAGGTAAAAATTCTGGAGACATCCACTTTGCTACACAGTAGAATACCACTCAGACTTGCATATGCCTTGTCAACATTTAGAGTTTCCAAAACGACATTTATCTGGGTATTTAACAAATTTTTATTTATAATGATGAGAATAGAGATTAAGTCAGATTGGAATTAAACAGCAAATACTATAAAATTTGGATTAAATGAGATTGACTCTCTGCACAATGAAGTGTTAAATATGAATCTTTTTCTCCTCTTTCAGTTCCTCTTTAGAAAGTATTGACCCATTTTACAATTGTATACACTCACACATGAGCAATACACACACGCATGCACATGCGCGTGTGCATGCACGTGCACGCACATGCACACACACACACACACACACACACACACCTCTAATCTTTACTGAGCAACTATTCTAAACACTCTGCTAGTCCTTATTTCTGCTTTCAATCAAGGCAGTTGGATGATCATAACTGCATCATTCTTTGATGATTGTGTAATCATTGGTTCATTCTGATTATCATAGCCACCTTCTGTCATTGTCAACTGAAAAGTGAGTAATAGGAGCACCTGGGTGTCTTAGTAGGTTAAGCATCTGACTCCTGACTTTGGCTCAGATCATGATCTCACAGTTCACGAATTTGGTCTCTGTACTGACAGTGGGAAGCCTGCTTGGGAGTCTCTCTCTCTCCCTCCCTCTCTCTCTCTCTCTCTCTCTCTCTCTCTCTCTCTCTCTCTCTCTCCCTCCCCCTCCCCCACTCATGCACACATGTTTTCTCTCTCACTCAAATAAATATACATAAAAAATTAAAAGTGGGTAATAAGACAGAATGGGTAATATGTCAAGGGAAACGTTCATGTGTAAACAGTATTTTAGGCAAGGGGAAACAGGTGACCATGCAGTGTCTTTGCAGGTGAGCAGGGATCTGTGAGTAGTTACCATTGCGAGGGGGTTGTGGGGACAGGAAAATGTACCTGTTTTCCTGGACAGGGAAGCCTGTGTCAGAGACCAGTGTCCTGCTGTCCCAGAAATGTAGTAAATGAATGCCTACTGTACTCACTAAAAAGGGAAATTTTTGACAGCAGAGAGTGTGACCATCAACACATATATGTTTGTTAACTCTGGCATATATGACATTTCTTTCCAAAAATCTGGTGTAGATAATAGTCTGAATAAGTAATGACCAAAGCCTACAGCCAGAGAGTGCATTTAACACAACAAAAGTTAAACCTCTAATGACATTTCTTTCTTTGTAACATGTCCCTTTCTATCTTAAAATCAGAACTATTGAGGAAAGAAACCTATTTGGGTTTCTTTCTATGATACAGGAGTATGATTACTGTTGATTTAATGTTGCTGGTGAGTGCTTCAGGCCTCCCTATAACACCGTCTGTGGTTCTGTTGAGCATAAGGAGGTCTTCAGCTCAAGGCCAAGAGAGATTACTACTGAAAGTAAACTTCCTCTCCTCCCTCTCAAAAAACCCACCTGGCTAAGACCTGTTTTACCTATAGTGTTACCTTGAATCACAGAGCCTGAGTTAATGGGAGAAAGCTCCCTAAAACAGATTTTCCCTTGCTTGTTTCAATTGTTTTAAATTGTTCCACATCTGAGAAAAGACATTTTAATCAAATCTGGAAAAAATTGGGGGGTGAGGAAATGAATTCTGAAATGTAGAAAAATAGACTTCCTTTGGGAACTGTCATAGGATACACTGAAACTATAGATATAAAGAAGCTGCTTATAACTGGTTAACTATACTTTGATTTTAGAGAAAACACCGTCTACCAGATGGGCGATGCATTTTTTCATACATATTCACATGCACAAATATATAAATATATATTTATATACTTATTTGTATAGTTATATATTTATATAAGTATATTTATGTATTTGTGCATATTGTGTATATATGGTATAATTTAGATAATTATATACAAATTTTGTGTATATATATTACAGATATATATAAATCTTAGATAGTTAAACACAAAAAATGCAATACTGAAGCCACTGATGTTAATATAGATCATTCATTACATCTCTCATTTTGAAGATGAAAAGTCAGGAAATTTGACTTCTGCAAATCACCAGGTCTCTGGATTATCAGTCACATGCTTCTTGTGATATTCACATTATTCTGTTATTCTGAATTATGGCAACTTTTCCCTACCCTTTGAAAAATTTTATGGCATCCATATATGCAGTCATATTATTAGCTTTTGGGACCAACTAAATGTAACCACTTGACTCTGTATTTTCCACAATTTCTTATGCCATCCCCATTGCCTCTTAGCTGCCAATGATTGCTCTGGACAATTTTCTGGTAGTGATGCTTAAGGGATGGATAGTGGCTATCTGAGACTATTTCTGGTTTTCCTTTAAACAAGCTTAGTGAAGTGTATGTCTTCTTCACATTAGTTTCCTGGTGAGGACAGAGCTGTCCCAGTAAGGCTGTCATCACTCAGATCTTCTGGCAATTCTAATTGTTGAGTTACCTTGACAGCCACTTCAGAATCCACCCAAGAAAAAATGAACACAACTGCTTCTCTTTCACTTCTTCTCTTCCCTCTAACATCTCAACTTTAATCTAGCCTCCTGCAATATGCTATTTGGATCTGTTATTTTTCATTAATTTAAATTTATTCCTTAAATATCTCAAATTATCTTCCAATACAAGGAAGCAAATCTCAGTATTATAAAACCACTTCTCATTATAACAGTGAACAGATTAGTAACGTTTATTTTCAAAAATACCTTTCAGTGCTTCTAAATGTAATTAATATTGTTGAACTCAGATATTTATTTCTCTGATGCTAGTTTCTGGCTAACAATTATGTGTTGGAAGTTGTTGGTTTACAGAAAGGTACCAACCTAAATTTTCCATAATATACTTTGAATGGTAGATAACTTAATTTGATTATTGTAAAAAGGAAGGAAGGAAGGAAGGAAGGAAGGAAGGAAGGAAGGAAGGAAGGAAGGAAGAAAGAAAAAGAAAGAAAGAAAGAAAGAAAGAAAGAAAGAAAGAAAGAAAGAAAGAAAGAAAGAAAGAAAGAAAGGTCTTACCAGCCTTGCCTTTTTTTCCTAAGTTATTTTTTGCAGAGTTCCCTTACTAGGAAATGAGAAATAGGCAGCCATAGCAGAGAAACTAAGAGCTTGTTTCTACTTGGTTCAGTTGAGCTGAATCTCCTTAGTGGACACTAAATGTATACATTCTCTGTATTCCCACGTTCCTAGGCTCTCAGGCCTTATATATTATAATTGAGACACCAGACCATCAGCCCCTGCATTCCCTGAAGTCAGGATACCTGAGCAGGATCTTCTAAATATATGTTGGATGAAAACAAATTTAATAAATTATTTGGAAAACATACATAGGAGCTTTTGAAACTAGGATAGTAATGCATTTACTTATGAGTCAAAAATACAAAATCAACTCTGAAGATAACAGATAGATGTAATTAGAAATTAGGTGTTCAAAGTCAAGGAAATAGAGTAATTATAAAGATTTGTGGCAAATCATTTAAGTAGAAAATCATGGTCCAGCAAAGGGTCACCTCTGTGCAATGTAAGAATTCAAGACTGGAGAAATTCCTGAGTTGTTGTAATGAGAAACCTTCCTTGGTCAGCTGTCCATTCATACTGGTGCCCTTTAGAGCCAAAGCACCCACCCAGCACTCTTCCACCATAATGCAAGCCATCTCTACCATCATTACTGTATATATGCCTTCGGTGCTCATTTGAACTACCTCAAAGGAGTAAGAAGAGTTGGATTGAGAGAATGTCATCAAAAGAGATCATGCTACCTCATCCATTTGTCTGTCTTACTTGTAGACCCCTATTTACCAGTGCAGGAGACCTCAGCCAGAGGCTCAGCTGCCGCAGTGTGCTGTCCGAAAACATAAACACAGTGCGTCCAGCTGCCTGATGGGGAACTCTGCTAATTGGAGAAGTCTGCTCGGTCCCCTGTCACCAGTTGGCAGACAGAACAGTCTGGGCTGAAGCTGATTTCCAGAGTCAGGCATTCATTTATCTCAGTGATAACAGGGTATGTGTGGAGAGAGGTAGCAAAGAAAGCCGAGGGCGGCTGCAGTTGAGGTGGGGACAATACTAATGCCCCAGTATCAAGGACGTGCTGTGTGTAGGCGCTTGGCAGTTTATTCCTCTCTCCAAAGTTTAATTAGTCACTAATTATAAACAACTCCCTTTTATTACGGATGCATTTGGCCAGTGCTGTAATTCTTTTAAGAAACATGTTCTCATCTCAACCAAGTTCCAAATGCTAACGTATCAATGTCAGAAACTGCAGTCAAGCACAACCTGTCCCCAAATCCCAGCCCCTTGAAACACGATGGCTCATTAATAACTTAAAAAGGATGATGACACTGATACTATTTATAGGACCCTGCCAGGCAGGTCTGCCAGCCTTAAAGAAATTAACATGGAGAAATTGTCAACTGGAAAACATTAGTGTTTATCAACAGATCAATCAAACTTCAACAACTGTAAACTGTGCTCTTAGCTAAGTGAAACATATTGACAATGACAGCCACTTACCCACCTTGCTGGGGAGCCCTATATTTCCAGGTCAGTCCCAAACCAGGCAGACTGTCCCCTTGACACTGCAGCCATGATCCCACTCTACAGCTGCCTTTTACGGAAGAGTAGGCCTGCCTCTCTCCCATATCTGGGGGCGAACTGGAAGGACTGGGTGGGGGTCTCAGTTGTGTATTAATTAGTTGTCACTGCCTGTTTGTAAGTCTCAGGCAGACTAAATTAAATACCAAGGTTAGTGGCTCCAGGAGCCAAATTCTAGATTTATGTATACTTTATTAAAGGAAGATGCTATGATTTAAGGAGTTTTTCTTGGTTCTCTCATCCTTTTAGAGCAATGCTTGATTCTCATTGTTGTATATTTAGAGATGGTTCTATTTTCATTTCTGGGCTACATCGGCGATGATGACATGGCTTCGGAACCTGAACAAAGCTGGAGAGCTCTGATAGGCTGCTGGTGATGTCATCCCTGTGCCTCTAATGCCCAGGAAAAGCACCAGGGACTGACTGTTTTCCTGACTTTTTCTTTTCTTTCTTTCTTCTTTTTTTTTTCTTTTTCTTTTTTCTTCTCCCCCCAACCCCCAATATGAAATCCCACTTTCATGCTAACAGTGCGTTTGGAGTTTCATATCCTAGCAACGTTATCACTAAAGGTGGCCGGTGACCGCTGCACACAGCCCAGCACTGCTTTGGTTGATGCAGTTTCAGCCCTCATGGAGAGGATTTTGTGCTGCATCACACTGAATGTTGCTGCTCCCGTAATTTCTTGTCATTATAGCAAACCCTTTCACGTGCTCCCTTCCTGTAACCCAGATGATCAACACCTGTCAAATTCAACTGCTCACACAAATCCTAAACACAGGAGCCTAACAGAGCCAGGAGGGCTTAAAAACTGGAAGAAAGGAAAATAAAAAATAGGGCCGGGGTAGCTCGCTTCAAAATTACGATAGCCCCGCCCCATCCCACAGAGTTCTTCTATTTCATAAGGCCTCACCAACTGCCACCTTTTGTTCTTCTGATGCATACATTCCTAAAACTGCAGGTACTGGAAATGGTGTTTTTACTGGCATCAGAGTGGGAAGGCCTGGGGGCACCAGGAGAGGGATAAAAGGAATGCTCTGGGTCCCTATTTAAAGGGGTTTATTTCTGTGTTCAATGCATCACAAATGTCATATTCTTTGAAAACAAAGCAAAACACCAGCAATCCTGCAATGTTAGTTTTGACATCCTAAGTAACACCCTCTCCGAGCCCCATGGTGTCATCTATGAAGTGAGACAATAAAACACACCTGACTGGGAGTTTGCGCGCATTCAATGCACCGCTGTATCTAGAGCACGCAGCACATAATAGCGGCAAAACCAAAATCTGCTCCTGCCGATTAGAATCCACATCTTGTGACACAACCAAATAAAGATAACAAGGGAAGTTAGAAAAGCAAACAGGAAAAAAAAAAGTTGAGCACTGCTCACCGAGGACCGACGATCTCCGTGGCAGGCCAGCGAGTCAGGGCATTCTCAGACCCAGCATCCTCCCCTTTTCTTGTGCCATCACAGCTGGTTTCACCCCGGAGTAAAACCACGCGGCTGGAATTTGAGGGGAGATGGAGGGATATTAAAGTAACTTTACAAACCAAAATTTTAAAAAAAAATCAGATGTGTCTCCACCTGATGCAAAAGAGTTTGGAGAGTTTGAAGCCTAAGAGCGTTTCTGTGCAGGAAATTTAGCAGATCCAGGAGGCTCTGAAGAGGGAAGCCAGCAGTTGTAAATGGATGTTTGTAAAACACCGTTCTGACTTCTCTGAAAATCACAAAGTATATATCTCACTCATGGACCTTGGCATCAAGACTTACAATCCAATTTTATCCTAACTTAACTTTATAAAAAGTGAACAAGAATAATTGCTCAGAATGCAAATATGAGTTCAAGATAACAGAAGACATGTCAAAAGGCAGCTTGTGATTAAATGTGAACTGCACTGTACATGTAATTATTTTACAGGAATTCGAAAGAGAATTTACCCTTTAAACAAAATGGCCAGAAAAGGTTGGATTAAAGATATGAGCTGCCCCACCCCCCACCCCCCAGGCCTTACGGAGGTTGGTTTGATGTGGATAAACAAGGAGAAGAGGGAAGGGAAGTTCAAGGCGGTAGGAAAACTGCGAGTGACAGCAGGCTAGAGGAGCGGCCGTCTTCAGGAAATGGCAGAAGAGCACAACGTGTGTAAAGCTGTGGAGAAAAATTTAATGGGCAAGTGCTAAGGGTTCCAGTTCGCCCTAGGAGGCAAATGTATGGATTTTGCGTTTAACATGGAAGAAGACAGGTAGACATTTGTTTTCAAACTCACTTTGACTTGAGGATGGGAAGCCTTCCATGTGAGCAGCATACACCCTGGCCCCTTGCTTTCTGGCCCTCGCATATCTTTGACACTATAGGTTGCTACCCACCTCCTTCTGGAGAGTAAGGCTGGGCCAGATTCCAAAAACTCATCAGTAAATTACATTTGAACATTTTCAATGTGTTCAATAATTGCACGTGCTAGTTTTCACAGATTGGTGTTAATTTTTTCAGAATGAAAGATGTCCATGTTTCTGTTTATTTCAGTGTCCCATATTGTTTTGAAGTAGGAAAAATGGCATTTTAAAAATTACCAAAAAAGTTCATTCAATGTAAACTATGTCACATGTGTGTATAACGCTGAAATAATGCACATTTTTTAAAAAATTGGCTTGATTAGGAGCTTCAGCATCGTAATTTTTTTTTCTCTACTCCCTTAACTTACATTCACTCTCTGGTTAAATGTCACTTAGTGTTCTATTCCTATGTAATCCATCTTTCCCACTAGAGCAGCATTGGGAGGTCAAGTTTTACAGGTTGCCAAAAATACTACTGTTCAACCCAGAGAACGATGGAGACACGGATGCCCACAGTGGGCTCAGGCAGACCACAAAGTAGACCACATTCTTGCCTCATTTGCCTTTTGAAATTTTCTAACTCATTTTGAAATCTTCACTGTTTGGACCAAGTCTAGATTTTATGCTTTGTTGCTATTTATTTACTTATTTATTTGTTTGTTTGTTTATTTATTTATTTATTTATTTTAGATTCACCCAGCTCTTATAATACCTCACTATCCAGTCAGACAAGTAGATCACTTAAATATGTGTTGGGTGCCTGAATGACCAAGACACTATCCACTAGGAGCCACATACTGTGTGTGCAGGTACAGTCTTGGTCTTAAGGGAAGAACCCCCAACATATGTGTCCAGCCAAATAAATTGTGTTTTAAATGATCATTCCTGCCACATTGGACAGGTGATTTTGAATTAATAGGATCATTTCAGAAGTAACTAAATATAATATTTGCACTGGCACATTAAATGTTTCCAAGCAGGAATCTTCAAGCTCATTAGAGGAAAAGGGATATGATCTTAGGGACAGTTAGTATTGTCAAGTGACCTCTGCTTTCTCCATATTGTAACCTGAGATGGAATAGTTTGTATATTAAAGTGCCTACAAACCACAAAAGCTACTTGACCCTATAAATAAAGTTATATGTGTGACTGGGAGAGAAGTCTTTCTAGTTTATTAAGAAAACATACTTTTTTCAAGAATGCCTTCCAATGTAGCCATTTCACTAGTAATGAAAGGTGTATCCATTCCTTCTCTCTTTTTTAAAATCCCTTCCTTCAATACATATTTATTGAGGGACTAATATGTAGCATCTGCTGTTAACATAGAGTGACAACTTTGTGAATAAAACAGCTATCTTCTCTGTTCTCCTACTTTGTTTTGTGGGAGCAAAAAGGCACAGTGATACAGAGAAGCAAGGAGAGGAAATAAGTCATGTTTAGTGCTCAGAGGGAGACTGTGAAGAGTGGGCATTAAAGTTACACACAAAGGCTGACAAGAAGCCATTCCTAGGAAACGCAAAGGGAACAGTAGGTGTAGAAACCTTGAGTTAGAAAACAGTTTAGCAAGTGTGCCTGAAGGAAGTCAGAGGGCTGTAGCAGAGTGGAGGGACAGAGAGGTAAGACATGAGGTTGGAAAGGAAGGCAAGCATCTAGTGGGCTAGGGTATATAGGTAAAATATAATTCAAAGTCAAAAAGGAAATGAAGAATTTTAAGAATGCAACAAGTTTAGGGATGCAAAATAATCTTGCAACTATTTAAAAGATTACTCTGTTATACAATGAATGTGATGCAGAGCCTAAGAATGCTAATGGAGGAATTGTTATGAAACGTGTAATAATCTGGGTGAGAGAGGATAGTCGTGGCTTGGAATTGGATTACAGCAGTGGAGACGTGGAGAAATATATGCATTTAAAATACATATGTGCGTGCATACTCCAGGACATGCAGATGAACAGAGCTGAATGAGAGAGAGAGAGAGAGAGAGAGAGAGAGAGAGAGAGAGAGAGAGAGAGAGAGAAAGAGAAGAGTCAAACTGAACAGATGGATAAATGGTGAAAACCTTTCTAGATTAGGTTTGGGGGAAATTGTATTGGAAAAAAAGAAAAGTTGAGAAAGTCACTTAGGTCCTCTCAACTTTGAAATTCTGTGACCCATCCAAGTGGTGACCTCCAGTAAGTGGCTGCTATCCAAGTCAGGAACTCAAAGAAAGGTCAGGGTGGATGGAAATGTGGGAGTCATAAACATAGAAATGCTACAAAGGAGGAAACGTTCTTTTTCTTTCTACCTTCCTAGGTTCTCCAGCTGGCACTCTTGTAAATTGAACTGACAAAAGACAAATTAACAAGAGAAAAGCATGCACATTTATTTAATATTAGTTTTACAATACAGAAACCTCCATAAGAAAGAAAATGAAGAGCCAAAGAAACAGTTAAATCTGAGTGCTGTTATACCAGGTTTGACAAAGAATGGAAAGTTGTGGGGGAAATGTGCTAAGACAAACGGGTAGTAAACTGGAGGACAGTCAGTAGGGCCTGTTTGTTCAGATTCCTCTCTACATCCTCTGTCTTCTGATACAAGGATGCTCATTCCTGCTCCAGGTAGGTACAGGGAGGGCACCTATGACATGAGGGTCTTGTGACCTGCTTCAGAGAAGATGACGAAGGTCAGAATCCTTCTTACACATACTGTTTCTCAAATTCCTTCAGCTTAAAAAATAAGTAAGCTAAGGAGCTATATTTTGGGATATGTGTCCTGAACCCCATCAATGCCATTTAATAGAATGGCAATGGATGAGATCCCCTTAGGAGAAAGTGCAGATCGGAAGCACCTAGGACTAATACTGAAGGAATTCTAATATTTAGATGATGGGGAAATAAGCAGGAACTGAAAGAGGCTGAGGAAAAGAGGTCAGAGAAGTGGAAAGAAAATTAGGCTTATATAGAGTGTCATGAAAGCCAAAACACGTAATGTTTTGAGAAAAAAAAGCAGTCAATTTGGAAGAATGTTCTGCACAGCAATGTAAGGCTAAGAAATTCCCATGGCCACAAGCCACTTCCGGTGTAGGGGTGGGGGCATAAGCCAGCCCATTGACTTGAGGCACATAAGTGATGTTCTGCCTCAGGTTTAAGGTCAAACTGAAAAATTCCTGTAAGTTTATGTCTTTACTTTATGCATGGTTATATAATGTTCCCTAGAACAGGTCTGTCTGTTAACTTTGCTACAAAGATTCAAACTGGTTTTGTAATTGAACTTTTCAGTCATTCCGACTTGATAATATCTTTGTGTGTCCAAATATATCCTCCAGCACAGACTGGGGCTGATGCAGTCCACAAACAAGCAGACGGAAACCATTCACTGAAGAGGAACAAAACATCCTCTTCCTGAATGGAGCAGAAAGATTTGTATTTACTTATTTTATTTTCCTATTATTCAGCTTTTTGAATTTTGTTGCTCAAATTCAGCCGATAATTGTTTAAGACTCCACAGAAGTCACACTGTGGACTCTCAGCATGAAGCTGGCCATACTAAAATGTGTAAAACTTGAACTCGCAAGGAAATTTCGTCTCCTCATGCTCTCAGACTTAAAACATCCCAAGGACTGGAGACCGACCTTTGTCTGCTAAACCTCTCACTATGTCAGCTGAGTCTCCTACTTCACCAAATCAGGCAGGATTCTCAAAGTTGAAATATATCTGGGCCACATAAGTTTGGACCATTTGAAACATAAAAGCAATTACATGCCCCCAACATACACACAAACACACATACGACACATCATCCCCAAGATGAGCCATCCAATTTCTAATAAAAAAATTTGCCAACGAGCAAGCTATGAGAGCAATGCACATTGTCTGCATAAAAGCCTTCATTTGACGAGAAAATGACTATTAATGAGAACATGTTCATTTCTGGCAGCAGGCTTGAAGAGACACAGGTCATAAATCTCTTTGATCTTCTTGCTAAAGCTAGAATCAAGCAAAAAAGCTAGTTCATTCATTTTTTAAAAAATGGTTTTGATTGAAATGATTTCATTTAGTTACAAGTAATTTATCATGTTATTCTTTCCCTTCCCAGGTTTACTTTGTTTTCCATTCTCCACTGCCGTCATCACAGTTAAATCTTTGCTCAGATTCCAGCTAGATGTTACTTTGGGGTTTCTTATTTGACGAGGGTCAGGCAAAACTTCTGAGGGAAATGTGTGTGTGAGGGGAGGTATAGTTTGGGGGGCTGAGACAAACAACAATAAGAATTCATAAATTTTAAACAACAACAACAAAATGTCTTTCATAGTTGAGCCTGTAAACCTCCATGACTTGCTTTACATGTGCCAACACTGCCCTCTCTTGCTCATTCACAGCCTACTTTGAAACCTGGATTTCCGTGCACAGTCATAGAATTTCAGCACCTCTCTATCTTCCCCCTGCTCCCTGAAACTCACCATCAAGAACAAAATGCAGAGTTCTTCCAAGATTCTCTTCCAAGTTGAATTTATTCACTTTTTAAATGAAATGTGTTGCCTTCTGCATTCCTGTCCCTTGCCTCCCTGCATGCCTGCTCCTTTCTTAATACAAAGCACCTCAGAGGAACACGCCTCTCACTAGCAGAGTCCCTTTGGAGATGTAACACAAGCAATCTTGGCAGGAGAATCAACATCTCTCCTCCCTGTAAGGAGGCCTGATTCTATTTCCAATACCCTCTAAGAATGCATGTATGTATGGTCATACTGGATGCAAGGTGAAATTAGGAGTCCTTTACTGAGCACCTCAACCAAACGTCCCTACTATCGGAGTCTCTGAGCTTCCTTGGCGAGAAGGATGGAAGCCAGAGGTTGACTATGCCAAGTCAGAGGAGATTCTGCATGCCTGTCACTATATAGAAAAGGCAAGAAATTACCAGACACTCATCTTTGACCTCTCTTTAGTTTTCAATAACAACAAAAATGGAAAAAACAATTGCCTTCTCAATTTCTGAAAAATTCAGAGAAAGTGGCAGATATTAAGGCTCAAGTCACTGATTGACACATTCAGTTATCCCTCTTGCTACCCTGCATAGCATTTTGATATTAGTCACATGAGTTAAATCACAGGACAGAGAGAAGTGTTAAAAACAAAATATTCATTTAAGTCATTTCACATGTGAGATTTGGAGCTCTCCAGTGTTGCTTAGTCATGGGTTGCAAGGAATTCTCTCAGTGCTTCTGAGTATGCAGTCCAAATTAGAGAAGGACTACAATAAGCCTAAGAAAAGTAAAGTCTTCAACAGCTGCAGCCTTCTAGGTCAAATACATGGTTTTATTCAGGTGGAAAAAGGGTTTATGGAAAATCCTCCACCTACACACTCAAAAGATATTTTGGTGAACAAGGATGTTAAAGAGATCCCATCTGTCTTGCCTCTTCTAATTAATAACTTGCAACTGTCTAAAACACTGGGTAATGAAGGAATCTGATACTCTGAGTTCAATGGCGGTGGGGGATACATGCCATTGGAGTGGGAATGAGAAATGTCAGTCTCCATGATGGCAATCAAGCATAGTGGGTTTCAATTTGGCATTTCTTCTTCAGATGCCAGCATATGACCTAGAATCATATTTTGTTTATCACATTTAGAGTGGATTGGCATATCTGCATGGCAGGATGCAAAGGAGGACTTTGTAGGAGTAAGAGACAGGACCAGGCACTTCAAGGAGGAGGGAAGAAAGGAAAAACTTAACTAATTCACCTGAAGAGAGAAATAGATCTTTGCACTCCTCAACAGTCAAGAAATGTCAGGAAGGTACCCAAAAGAATCAGTAAATGAGAAATAGCTGGAGGAGAGTGAGGCAGGGGTTTGCTGGATGAGAATATAATATCAAGAGTAGGTCTTCAGTATTTCAGTTTCCATTTACTATCAACTTTCTGTCTTCTCCACTTGCTGTCATTCTCATATTTCAGTATCCAGTGGTTCTTGGCTTTCTCTCCTTTACATATCCCCAATGTGCTCTTTAGAGAAATCTCTCACACTGGCCACCCACCTCAGATATTTTGCTATTGTCATTGTCAAAATATACTGGTTTCATCTCTAGGCATTCAGAAGTGGCAAGAGAAGACAAAAACAAGTTTGTCAAATGTCTACTACATTTTCATACCCAACTCCATAGTGTAGACTTTTAGAATCAGAAATGACCAACAATGTAGTTGAATAGACATTATCAGCTTTTGTTTGCTTGTTGTAATAGAATGAATATTGGACTTAAAGTCAGAAGGTGTATATTCAAATCCTGTGATTCTGTTGCATGTCATCTGGGTGACCTTGGCCAAGTCACTTAACCTTCCTGAGTCTAGTTTCCTGTTCTATAAAATGAGGATAATAATTCCTGCCTTGCCAACTTCACAATGTTGCTGTGAAGATCAAATGAGATACTGTATGTGAGAGTTCTTTGAAACACTACAAAACACTACACAGATGCAAGCTATTGTTACAAAGCTGAATCCCAGTGGGTCCCTGTATTTTTTGAGCCATACATGCGCATGCTGGGTCTGGTCTATCATTATTTCTAAATATGGCTGGTCTATTGGCTTCTGAAGTTTCCACATGAAATATAGTCTGTGTATTTGCTTGAAGCCTCTGCTCTATGTCCTCAAATAATGGGCCATTAAGTGTTACATTCCAAACCAGCAGAACCAGCATTTCTGACCTTGTACCTGTGACCTGCAGAAGTACTATTGTATCTCAGAGATAAACGTACCTGAACTGCAAGGTGCTTAAAAGATATATTTAGTGCACAGGCATTTCATTTGTCACTGAGCAATTTTACAGCGTCTGATATAAGCTGGAGATTTTATGATCTATAATCAAAGGCTTTTGCAGACACCTCTCCTTAATTTGGATTTGTGGCCGTACTGAAAAATGGGACTTTCATCTTTGGATCCATTTCACTTACTTGGATAAAACAGCCATGTATGCTTTTAAGTGCAAGTCACTTAAAATTTCAGACTGTCCTTAGTAACACAGGAACTCTTGACACAAACTTGTGCTATTGACTTAAGGAGAAAACATTGTATTTTCTGCCCCTTTTGATCACCCTGAAACCTTTCTTGCACCAGGTTGTTTTCACTGATTAGACCCAATGTGCTAAGGATCCAATGGTCAAGGGTAGAGGTGGGTATTTCTCTTGTTATAATTATATAGAGAGACTCTATAACTGAAATATCCACTGCATAATGGAGATAGAATCTCATAGCATTAGAACTAGTCAAGAACTTTCAGAGCATTTCTTTAAAGAGTCCCATTCCTCATATATAAATTCTGAGCCTCATATAGATATAGAGGTATACCAAAAGGCAGACTTCAATAATTCACAAAATAAACATTAGAATCAATATCTGGTTAAAGTATTATTTCTATAGTAAAAGAGACCACCTTTCATTTGTAATATGAGGAACATCCATTCTGAACATTTTCATAAATTCCTACAGATAATTTGAGCCACAGGATCTTGCTATATGGCATAAATCACCTTTTCCTGCCCTATTGGAAATGTCATGAAATAATAAAAAAGCATCCCTTCCTTCATCAAAGCTATTCGAACATGTTAGATCTACATAAAGGCTCTACCATGCATTTACCATTACATGAATAGATGGCATGCTTATACAAACTGAAAAAAAAAAGCAACCTCAATCACAAGAGCCATTCTTCCTTCTCTTTCACATTTTATTCCATTTATTAAGTTAAAACCATAAAACCTTGGGATGTAATTAATTTTGTGTCCATCTCTCAGCTTTCCAGGACTCTGCTGCATGATTTAAACTTCAGAAGGAGATAGAATGTTTCTTTCCACTTGGCCTCAGTAAAAAGATTCCCCCTTCTCTCCATCATTCCATTTTCAGTGGCTCTGGACCTACTTTGTTGGTCATAAATCTGCTCTTAATGGCTTCCTACCTCTAGAAAAACCAAAGGTCAGTCATCAGTAGCCCTTATTCCCATCTACCCTCAAATAATGTGGGAGGGTACTCCACAAGTGTGACCAAGAGATGAGAATTACTGAGGCTATTTTGGAGTCTAGCTGCACAACTAAGGTGTGTGTGTGTGTGTGTGTGTGTGTGTGTGTGTGTATAGAGAGAGATTAATAGATTTAAGAAATATCTAAGAAATTAATAATTTAAGAAAAAGTGTAACTGGTTTTTAAACAAGTGGAGATGTTTGGCTTTACAAAGTCTGCACCACAGTATGTTCTCAGGTCAAGTTAAAATATTTCTTTAGTGTCATGTTGCCCTAGATGGTGTCTGAATACACCTTGGATGGGGAGAGATGGCAGGAAGAGGAAGAGAAGAGTGGCAGGCACACCAAGATCAGCCCCCTACCAGGGCAGGCTCTGTAGAGTGGCCACTTACAAAGCACTGCTATTGGCACCAGAGTATATACACACACCCAGGCCCTCACATTCTGCTTCCCAGGCCAAGTTTCATCCACCAACGCCTATGGCTGTGCTGGGCTCTCATTGGTGGCCAGCATGAACCACACCCATCTCAAGAAACCGAGATGCCATTTTCTCACAGATTTTTCCCATTCCCTCTGCATCTTAAGTGTCCCCCTATTTTCCGGATCTTAATAATTCTTCTCTTTATATTGACTGGACAAATATAGTAAGAGAACTGGCTGGCTCTCTGACGCCTCAGAAGCTAAGCCATTTTCAGGCACAACTGTATTAGGACCTGAACACAAAGGAGGTTTTCCCAATTTTGAGCCAGACTGTGACCAAGCTGATAGTGTGTAGATGCCAACATCAAGACGGGGATGCCTCTCCTCTACAGGGGATCAAGGGAAAATGAAATTAAAATGGATTTGGAACAGTTACCTCCCATACCTGAGCAACTAATAAGTATCTTAAGGAAAAAAACTGAATACCATGGAATGTAAGGCACAAGAAGGAACTCTTCAGGTGACCAGATTCTCTTAGAAGTATCTGGGGAGGTGAGTTATTTAGAAGACATTTTCTTCTGGGCATCCTTGGTCCAAGATGATTTGGAAAAATATCATAATAAAATAATTAAGAGAACCACAGAGATGTATGTTAGGAAATATTAATTCAGTTGCCTTAACGTAAGTGCAAGTCCTACAGTGGGTGAGCCTTCAGGGTTGGACTGATTCAGACCTGGCTCAGTTCTACCTTCCCCCATCTTATCCTATGACTGGATTCACAATAAGTATAGATTCGCTGCTACAGTTCCAGGCAGAATAACCACCATATTCAAGGAGATAAAGAGAACTTTTTCCCTTCTAGTATCTCTAGTAAAAGTTCTGAAATTGACTCTGTTTGCATTGCTTAAAATAGATGCTTAATGAGCGTGGCCAGGAGAACAGAAAGTGCTGATTAGTTTATAACCAGGTTCCTAAATTGGGGCAGAGGTGGGGTCATAGATCTTTAAAAGATAGGACTGCAAGAAGAGGGTAGACACACCAAAAAATATTTCATTTATTTTTAGAAGAGGTGCTTGGTGAGACTAGGGGAGGCAATAGATTCTGGGTAAGTAGCCAATAATATCTAATCTTACCTCTGTTGTTATTAATGTAAATAACAATAATAAACTAATTTATTTTGATGTTTATTTACTTATTTTGAGAGAGAGAGAGAGTGAGCAGAGCAGGAGCAGAGAGAGAGGGAAAGAGAGAAAAAATCCCAAGCAGGGGTGAACGTACAGCTCAAACACAAACTGTGAGACCATGACCTGAGGTGAAATCAAGAGTAGGACGCTTAATTGACTGGGCCACCCAGGTGTACCAAAACTAACTTATTTTGGAGGAAAGTTTGACACCTATATCAAGATTTAAAATGTTTATCCATTCTGCCACAATTCTATTGCTAGCAATCTCTGCCTGGCAGAAATACAAGTGTGCAGACATTTAAGTTCAAGACTATATTTGATTTTTTTTTTACTTGACATATTAATTTTAAAAAATGAAAATGCAACCCAAATTCATTCATTTGACAAACATCACTGAGTGCCTACAATGTGCTAGACACTATTCAGGCCTGGGAAAACAGCAATTCACAACAGAGCTAATATCTTGGCCTTCATGGAGTTTATATTCTAGTGAGCATAGAGTCTACAACTCAAAACATAATAAAATAGATTTGTGGATTATGACTTAGAAGATCTGTCATAGTTAGTAAGTGATAGTAAACAAGGTTTAAAATACATTGTGCTAGGGGTGCCTGGATGGCTCAGTCGGTTAAGCCTCCAACTTCAGCTCAGGTCAGATCTCACGTTCGTGGGGTTGAGCCCTGCGTCAGGCTCTGTGCTGACAGCTAGCTCAGAGACTAAAGTCTGCTTCCGGTTCTATGTGTCCTTCTCTCTCTGCCCCTCCCCCTCTCATGCTCTGTCTCTCTCTCTCTATCAAAAATAAATAAAACATTAAAAAATAATAAAAAATACAATGTGCTATAATTTCAGTTTTTAAATGAATAGCATATGTGTGTCTGAAAATAATTTATAAAATGAGCACCAAACTGCTAACCAATGGCTACAATGAAAAGGAAAGGATGACCTTTCTTTAGTCCTTTATATACTGTACTAGCTGACATTTTTTCAATAGGCATGCACAAATTCTGTAATATGAAAGTCCTTAAAAAAATAAAGAACACATAATCAACCATATTGTACTGACTTTGACATGGAGAGTACCAAAGCAGTAAGAAGATGGAGGAGAAAGCAGAAAAGGAGCAGAAGGACAGGAGAAGAGGCTGAATGTATAAATGAACAATGGCCAGACCATATATAAAAACAGAAACCTGACCCACACATGCAACAGCCTGCACAGGAAACCAACCTCAGCATCTGCAAGAAAGATCCCAGGAAGCCAGCCTTCTATAAACCAGACTTACCAGATTGTTATCTCTGTTGATACTCCACTAATCTTAACAATAATTTGTGACAATTGGCCCCAAATGACACAAATTTATTTCCAACAGCTTCCATAACTTTTGTGCCTGTTTCCAACTTAAAACCAACCAGAAAAAATTAAACATGCACTGCTAACCCATCACACAGATGTCCTGCTCCTAGTTAGCCCAACCACAGCATTCTGATGCCAACAGCCTATAATCAGCACATACCTGAAACCATCCCTTTTCTCCACCATAACGTCGTTTTCCAAGTCCTCTGCCTTCCTTTGAGTCTCTGCCAAATTGCAAGTCAAGTAGCTAACTCCCTTCCTACAGAAAGCTCAAAATTAATAGTCTTTGCTTTTCTCATTTGTTTGGTATTCATTTATTTCCACAAGAACAGGAAAACAAAGAAGGAGAAGACGAGGAGGAGGAAGAAGTCACAACACTTGATCTGTAAAGTTACTAAGAGGATAAACTTATCAGGCCTGAAACAAGGAGAGAAATATCATAGATGACAAACATGGAGACTAAACAATTAGGTGGCACAGACTGTAACTTATTTGAAATTCAGGAGAAAGTTCTGTGGACTACAACACCCATAGATCAAGTTGGGCCTTCATGTAAAAATAAGAACAAAATAGTGCTTTCTCCTTGGGCTCTCAGGGAAACCGTATCTTTGAGTGTCCTACTGGAGAGAGATGCCATAATCAAGACCTGATATTCATACTCAGTGTCTACCAAAGGAAAAAATGGAATATTTGACTCCTGGCTTATGATTTGTCTCACCACACTTCGGCCTTTTTTTTTTTTTTCTTAAATAAGTCTGTGACTTTATTGAAAATTTCATTTATTATTTCAGGGGGAAAAACTAAAAGAAATAAGGTACTGGACACAGAGAGCTGCCTGAAAAATCAAAGTGCTTGTATTACTTTTATTTTTAAATTATTTTTTATTTTTATTTTAGACAGCAGAGGAGATTGACAGAAGCGGGTAGAAAGAAAGGAAGGGAGAGCAGGGAAAACCGGCAGAGGGAGAGAGAAAGAGAGAAAGAGAGGGTGAGCAGAGAAGAGAGGAAGAGGGAAGAAAGAGAGAGCAAATCTTAAGCAGGCTCCATGCTCAGTGTGGAGCCCAATGCAGGGCTTGTTACCACAACCCTGGGATCATGACCTGAGCTGAAATCAAGAGTTGGAGGTTCAACCAACTGAGCTACCCCGATGCTCCTGTATTACTCCATTGTAAGCCTAACCTATAGTGTGGAGGGACTGAATTCGTGTATTCTGGTGTATTATAATGGTGTTTTTTTTATTTTCAACATTCAGAGTTGACACACTGTGGGGGGAAAGTGGGGCTTTGGGATATAAATAGCCTTGGTTCCCTGGTCAGGAGCTCCCACTGCCTGGCTCGGAGCAAGGAGGCAAGAACACTTACTATGCTGAACCAAAATAGTTGCTTGGACATCTGCTTCTTGGGCCTATAAGATCCATGAGAAAAGGTGGCTTCTTCACCCTGCACCATCATATCCAAAATATAGAGCCCCAACCTGGCCATGCTTCAACCTTATATGTTTTTCAAATGAAGGAAATCTTGAATCAAGTCTCCACTTCTATTTACTAGCTATAATCTTGGGAAAGATATTTAATTTCATAAAGCTCAATTCCATGACTTATAAGATGAATTAAATAACACTCAGCTCAAGACTGTTGAGAGGATTAGATGAGAAAATATAAAGTAAATAGCACATTAAATATGGCTTGCTTCTCTTTCTCCCCTCTCCTCAAGGAAGAGATTCCTTAGAATCTTCTATTTTCATCTAGAAAGGGAAAAGCAAATATATTTAAATCACTGCATTTGCACATGAGAATTTCTTGCCATCAGGACAACAAAACCATGAAAGTGTTATTGAGGAAGTCGGTAGAAATTTTTAAAAGAAGAAGAAAATGTAAGGAGAGAGCTGACATTTTAGGGCCAATGTTCTAGTTTCATCTTGGAAAAAGCTTTCTAAAGAAGAGAGGATGGGCTTTCTCAGACTCTCAGCCTTCATAATACTAGTGGCCATTTCCACTAAAGCTAGTAAAAAGATAATTAATGCAGGAGAAATAAATATTCCTAAGATTATTTAAACTGAAGGAGCATGTCTATATAAATCCGATTTTTTTTTTCTTTCTGTGATCAGAAGGTTGGCAACAAACTGATTTGGAATTGCCATCTTGCTATGATACTCCCTTATGATGTTACTTCGGGCAAGAGTGAGGGAAGAGGAAAACCTAACATTTATATCATTTATTTCAGTCTCTCTCCTCATTATTTTATATAGGAGGGATCCTACCCAATTTTTTGGAGAAGGATCTTGGGGCTTAGTAAAGTGACTTCCCAAGGCCACACAGCAGACAAGATGAGTAACCCAGGGATGTCTGACATAATCAACCTCCTTATCCAACTTTTATTTTTAACTATATCATGTGGCTCTTTGAAGTTTACTTTTATGGCTCTCCTTTCCTAATCTGTTGAATAGTGTTGGCATTAGCTTCTATAATTTCTTTTCCCTGGAGCAAGAAGGTATTATTTCTCACTTGAAAAGCTATACATTTTAGCATTAGTATAAATACCAATGTTTTCTGTCTTAATTAAACTCAGAAATTAATCCAACTAGGAGAAAATATAAAAAGGAATCTGAAAATAACTGTGTTTGAGGGTTTTTTTTAAACCATTCATTCATTTGCCTATTGCAAATGTTTACTGAGTGTCTATTACTTGCCAAACAGTATCCTAGGTAGTGGAATAGGGAGCCTTGCTACAAATGTGGTCTGTGGATCAAGGACACTAGCACCTATTGGGAGGGTATTTGAAATGCAGAAACTTAAGATGCAACCCAGCCCTCAAAAATCAGAATATGTTTTAATAAAATCTCCTGTTGATTCATATGCACACTAAATTTGGATAAAGATTGTAAAGACACAAAATAACTGGCTTTTAACAAGAAAAAGAAAAAGGAAAATTAAGAAAAAATATTACCAAGTCCTTTGTTTAGGTTATATAAAGTATTTATTTATATACTTGTTAATGTATTATTATGATATGAGTATATTATAATTGGACTAATTCTCAACAATGGACTATCCATTTGGGGGAAAATTGAGGTTTTGGTACTCTTATCATGAACCCCCAGAATTCCCTGATTTGTTCCAATTTACCTTTTCAAATATTTAATTATTTCTTGCTTGTATTTAAACAATGGGAAAAAACGGTCCTAGGTCACCTGTATAGCAGTATCTCAGAAACCATGACTAACTTAACCGGAAAGAATTGTTGGAAAAAGCTGCAGTGCTATCAAAAGTGATCACTGCTATGATGTCCAGCGATGGCACCTACACTTCCTTACTTAGAAAACACTTTCTTCTGTCATACATATGATGAGGTAAAGAGCCTATTCTGGCTCTTCATATGGAGGCTTTGGATAGTTATATATTCTGGAATACAGTTGGTTAAATGAAGTATTCATTTTATCATTCAAAATATAGACTGGAAATGTACCTGATGTCCACTGGGAGCTATCCAAGATGATAAATTATTGGGGAAAACAGATTTTGCCTTCTTCTCTTCTCTGGTCTCTATGCTTTCTAAATCCAAGCTTTCTTTCCCTTTTTATCTCCCTTGAGGACATTTTAAGAAGATAAATACAGATTTATCATTTTTAGCCCAAATGAATGTTTTTAAAATAAGCTGTGGTTCTGTCTGCCAGCAGTAGGCACCCCTGTGTTCACCAGTAAAATTCCGCCAAACCCTGTCCTCATGGGCACCTTTGCACTCTAACTGCCAAAAAGGAAGGGGAAAAAAAGCCTCACATCAAGAATGTGGCACCCAAGGGATAGAAAAGCAAGGAATATGCACATGAACAGTAACATTTTTCAAAGAAGAAACATAATTTCCTGAAGCAATGATAGGTGAATCGATGTTTCTAGAGATATTCACTCTAAATTTTAGGCATCAATAACATCACTTCACATTCACACACAGGACCTCAAAACAGTTGTCATGGAAACACCCAGATATCAACCCTAAGATCAGACACAGGCAGTGAAGCAGGTTAGCTTTTCAGGCTGTGTCCTCTACAGCTCCACTGCCCATCCCCAGGAAGCACTGTCCGCGTGGACTCCAGTATAAATGGCATCTCTCCAGGTTGTAGGGCATGGCCACCTGGCACGGAGGCTCCCTTCCCAGCAACAGTCTCATCTTTCATCAGAAAAGTGTTAACACCTCAGTCTGACATTCCACCTCCTATCACCCTTCCATCCTCACCACAAGTAGCTCTAAAATGGGTGAAATGATACAAAATTTCACAATATAATTCTTTTCCACCCATTTCTTCTCTTTGGCCACCTAAAATGTACTTCCAATTTTTACCTAAGCTTGCTGTGTTCTAGGACATCCAAAAGAGGGGAAAAAAAGTAATAGTTGAACACTTTGGCTTTTGTTTGGTTTTCTTTATTTGCTTCTGAAACCCAATAAAAACAGGGGAATGACCAGCGAATAAAAAAGACATAGTTCTCTGAAGGCAGATTCTACTTTTACCAATTATCCTGGTTCTGATTTAAGACACATGATATAAAGTGGAAATTGGTACTGAATACAACAACTTTTCTGGGCAATTTTAAAGTATATGTAATCTAATTAGCAGAGAGGATATCCGAGCAATGATGTCAAGACTCAAGGAAGATGGGAGTACTTAAGATTCTTCTTAAAATTGGTGCAGTCAAGAGGCACATATGCAATGGTCTTCTTAGAACTGGCCTAATCAGTAGACACATATGCAGTGACCACTTAAACATTTTTAAATGTACCACTGATGTAAAATAAATTCATCTTACTTCAGTCAGTCTATCTCTCCTCAATCCATTTTAAATCTGCCCTTGATCCAGATCCCCAGGCAATAATCATATAGGGAAAAGAAACAAATATTTTGAGCATACTTATTTTTCTAAAATAGCAGATTTCAATGCTCTTTGTGTTGCCCAGGCAATATAAAAAATATCTAAACACTGTGAGTTCTGGTAAAATAAATCTGCACTCTGTGTGTGTGTGTCTGTGTTATGTGCATGTGTGTGTATGTGTGTGTGTGTAGGTCTTTTTTAAGCCTTGTCTCTTTAACAAGAGTGCTTCTGTAATGATTTAATGATGGGTGCTGATGGTTAGGGGCCGCCTTCTCCCTGAACGGTATGAATAAAGCAACAGGGCATCTGTGATATGCAGACTTATAAATCTCAAGACAACAAGGGTCATTTGGGTTTCCCATTGCTCACAAAGCACCATTTATATTTCCCCGATGTTTTCTTTATCCGTTTGAGTGTTTTTTTCTATTTCCTTTACTTTTGAGGGCATTGACCCATCTCTTTCTTAAGAGCATAAAGAATGAGAACAGAGATTAAAAAATAATAATAACTCCACATTAGGCCCTTCACTTCCTCTCAGTCTTCAGTGAAAATTTAATAACATTTGAAACCTGATTCTATCCTCCATGTCCAGGAGGGTGTTAGTAACTTGGCCTTTTATTTCCCTATCCAATATAAATTCTTTCTTTTCTAAGGGAAGATTAGCCAGCAATTGGGCAAAAGTTTCATTCCACTTAGAAATGGCCCTGGGAGAGTGCTCTGCAAGAAGGCTCCTCCAGACAGCCCTGGTCCTCAAGTTGGTCCTTGGTGGGGAGGTGTGAGCAAGTTGACAGATTGACCAGGTTGTGTGCTTACCTCTAACCCTGCAACCTAAGGACGGACAGATTCCCCCAATGAGTCTTTGTGTCATTGTCCTTCACAGTCTCTATTTTCCTCATTTTCTCTCTTGGGATCTTAAATATAGGATGTCAGGATCTCTGAAAGGATAGACCAGCAGAGAGGCTTACATAACGGACTAATACCCTAGGAGTGTTTTTAATCAGGGGGCCACCTTGACCTCTCAGCCTCAGTTTCTTCATGTGTAAAACTGAGATACAAATACCTGCCCTGTGTGGTTGCTGATAAGATGTCATGAGATTCAACAGCCTTATAAACGTGAGACACCTCATTGTCCCTACATTTAGTAGACCCTCGAAAACTCCAGTTTCCTTCCCCTCCTCGGGCTTCTGTTACATTTTCACCATAATACTTGCCATGGAAATCTACATAAGCTTGGGAAGTTCTTTGGAATTAATGGAAAATGTTAATATTTCTCACATGTGACTAATGATACCTCTTGAACCAGAGCTGACCTCTATAATCCTTTTGGAGCTTTCTCCCTCTTTATCCATTATTACAGCAGCTCCTATCAGAGCATCTGTCAAAAACTGCATCGGGACACATTTGGCAGTCACTTTCCCCCTCATTCATTTAATGTTATCAATTAAGGGGCAACCATAATCGAAGAACCCATGGTATAAATGAAGATACTGAGCCAAGTGAAGTTTAAAGTTAACAAAAAGTAAGATCTGTTCTGATCACTGTCTAATGTGTGTGAGATATGACTCTTACCATTACAGGGTGCACTCCAAGTTGTGGCTTATTGTATTTATTATGGGTCTCTGAAATGTGACCCTATTACTAGAAGTACGGAGAGTACCATTTGCTACCATGGGATTAACTGTAACTAGGTCATAAGGCAAGGATCCCAAGGATAGTTTGGCAAATACAAATATGCAAATGGATTTCTGTTCACGGAAGATTCCATCAACTTTATCTGGAGCAGGTCTACCATTTTGTTGGGAAAGGGCTTTTCAAAACATCCATGTTTTCTGGCCTCTAAAACAATTTCCCCTCTGTTTTGTGAGTGAGTTGGCCTCTTCCACAGGATGTAGTCAATAAGGGCAATGACCTAAAAAGTGTTGCCACCTGAGGTATCTGGGTACATTATCAGCCTATTGAGAGAGAGGAACAGCCACATTAGATTCATTTCACATCAGCTGCATGCCACAGGATAGACTGCAACAGCACAGTAAGGAGAAGATGGTCCTTTTTGCCAGCCTCGGAGCTGCCCTGCGTCCCACCTAGCAACAGCAGCCTGGGCTGTCGGGAGGCAGCCTCATGGGATGCCTAGCTCTCCTTCGGAGGCCTTGCTCTTCACACTAACAGCACCCCTTAGCACTAATTCAGATGGTAAAATAACACTGCCTCTGCCCTGCATAATCAAAGAGCAGAAGGAACGTGACACCAAGAAGCCTGGGCGTGAGCAAGTAATAAATATGTTTTGAGATGACAGTTTCAAGGAGCCTGAGTCTGCACAGCAGAGTTGAAAGCAGACAGCTCCAGATGGCAAAAGCTGCCGAGGAGATGTCTTGGAGACCAGCAGTGTCTGAAAGGAAAGAACAGAACACAGGCCAGGTCTGGATCAGAGGAAAAGCCCCAGAGACATGCAATGAGATGTGCCTTTTGAAACAGCTGGGAGAGAATAAGAAATAAGGAAGGGACTGAGCCAGTTCAAGTATGCTTGTAATAGGATGAGGTTGCTTTATTTCTGTATCTGAAATCAGTTCCCTTTCAAGGCACTTCTTTTTTACTCCACTTTGCTTTAGCCCCTGCCTCTTAAGTCCTGTTTCATAGGGCCCCCAAACTGCATAAATAAAACCACTTTGGAAATTCCCCCCTCAGTCATCTTGGGAGCATGCATGATAGGCAGTGTTGGTATAACTCAGCCTTTTATATATTTTTAACTACCTGACATAAACCCACATTTAAATGTCACCAGTAGCAAAGCCCAGAATAAATTCACAAGCATGCTTGCATTCAAGCACAATAGCAGGAGTGGAAGTGCATGCACGCGTGCGCACGCGCATGCACACACACACACGCGCGCACACACACACACACACACACACACACACACACACACACTATGGTACTAAAAACAAACTTGCCAATTTGCAAATGGGACATCAGAATCCATTAGGACAAAGGTGGCCCTACGGTTTAAAAGAGTAAATAATTGAGTTTTGTCCTGTGTCATGTTTTAATTAAAAATAGCAATGTAATCTACAATATATCTGAAAATTATCAGAAACCTTTTTTTTTCCAGAGGCAGAAAAGATCAATACCTTTTTGTCTCCGTGGCATAAAACATCTCAGGTTACTTTGTCCCTGCTTTGCCAGCAGCTCAGAGTTGGAAGTAAACATTAACGTGGTGAGGGTGAAATCATATTCTGAGAGTAAATGAGGGCATTTTGAAATTAGCTAAATTGTTTGCTTCAATAGCTTTTGAGACATCAATCTGGAGTCCTTTGCTCTGGGGATAGAGACAAAGGAGGAGGTAAGTGATTCAAGGTTGGGGGGGAGAGCTTTCTGTTTTTCAAGCAGAACAGTCAAAACTATTAGACAAAGCCAGGACTAAGAATCTCTGGAAATGAATGGTGACAACTCATCCCATTTCTGAGAGGAACTAGAACAATGCAGCAAGCTCTGTGTGTTTCTCTCCATAAAATGGGTTTTCAAAATTTGCTGCTGCTTCTCAGGATGGTGAAAGTAAAGTATGTTAAGATCCTGAAAGAAAAAAACGCTGCTTCTGTGGAAAATATTTTGAGAGGTGACCAAATGCAGAAGTGGAAAGACTCTTCAGCTACCAAAAACAGCATTTTTCTAGGTCTTTCCCACAGAAATGTAACCATCCCAATAGCGTTTCAGCACACTATACAGAAGGGTAGAAATGAAGAAAATAGAATGACCCTCCAATCATTATCCATAGGACATTACACTGATAAATGGTGGTGTTAATGAACCCAAATGAATTTGAATCCTTTCTCCCTGCAGTTATTTTGATAATACTGGAATCTACTAAAGTGCATGGAATTAACAATTAAAGGAGGTTAAGCAGACACTTAATACTTGTTCTATTTTGCACAGTTTGGCAGTAATGCATCTGCTGTAATCAGGGTTTTTATGTCTCTTTGGGAAAAAAAAGGAAATGTTTATGTTTTGGAAGCAAAGCCTCCAGGATCCAGGCTCCTCCGTGCAGACACGGCCTGTAAGTGTTTGCGTTGTGTGTGCTGGTGGCCGCCGGGCGGGGCTGGCCTGTCTGTCTTTCTCCTTTTGCAACAGCTCCACCTTTGGGCCTCTAAAGGGAAAGGTCTTTCTTTTTTTTCTTTCTTCTTCTTTTATTCTGCTAAAGGATATAAAAACCAGCAATAACTAGAAATATGCACTCCATCCTCAACCTTTTGTTCAGTGAAACTAAAACATAACATCATTTTCCTTCTCAAAAAGAGAGCCACAAAGGAGAAAAGGGAAGAAGGGAGACAGAAAAGGAGGTTAACACAGGACATTGGAAAGAGGAAGAGAGAAAAGAGGGAAAGAGAAGAGGGAGGACAGGACATGGGACAAGCTTCCTTTCAGGACCCCAGGGAGATGCAGCAGGTCACGGAATCATTCCTTCTTGGGTGCGCTCCGGCCTGCATTACCGACTTCTGTGAGACTGAGACTGACCCAGGGCCCTGAATTCCTGTTCCAGACTTCCTCAGGATGCTGTTTTCCTCACTTGTTTATAAACCATAGTGCCGGCTTCTTGAGTGAGAGACAGAGAAATTCTGGATTTCTATTCAGCCCATTCTTTTATTTATTTATTTACTTATTTATTTTTTATTTTTGAGAGACAGTGCATGCAAGGGAGGGTCAGAGAGAGCGAGCAGAGGAGGGTGAGAAAGAGAGGGAGACACGGAATCTGAAGCAGGCTCCAGGCTCTGTGCTAGCTGTCAGCACAGAGCCCGACATGGGGCTCGAACCCAAGGACCGTAAGATCATGACCTGAGCCGAAGTCAGACGCTTAACCGACTGAACCACCCAAGTGCCCCAAGCAGAATCTTCTTAAAATGAGAATTAAATACCATGTGTGCACTTGGTAAAGATCTTACCTAATGCTAAATAGTCTTGGATTCTTTTCATACAGGTATAGACTCACTCTCATGAAGCATGACCTCAGGTAACTAGAAATGGAATGAACACAGAAACTTCTTAAATTCAACTGTCAACTAAATCCCAACCTTTAGATGTGCAGGGTTGAGTTAAGGAAGTATCTTGGGAATACACAATCCATAGCTCAGTCAGCAGGGCTGGAAAGCTAAACAAATCTTTGGGAGAATTGGTTTGGGTAGTTTAGTACAAGAGGATCAGAAAAACATGTAGACCCCAAAGAATATGCCCTCAATACATTTAGATTTTTGGTAATAAAATCTATGAGGCTATATGATAAAGAAGAAGAAAAAAAGTATTACAAATAGAGTGGAAAGGACATTCTGATGCCTCAGATTGACTCCAGGACCAAGGCACTTCCATGCACTTTGTCTTGGAGCTTTTAATTCTGTCCTTCATAGATTCCAATTTGGACCAGTTCTCCTCATCCTGACTACTTGCTATCTCTTCTCTGAAAATCACTTTGCATAGTTGACCCAGATCCCAAAACCAAAAGTGCCTCCTTCAATCAGTAACTCCATTATCGATTAATAACAAAAATTTTTAAGTTCATTGCATTGTTCATATTTCTCAGCCCTAATGCCAAGGTCTTTGCAGAACTGCTCCTAAAACTCTCTCCCAATAATTCCATATAGGGATGGTCTGTTCTGGGCAGGGTAGGCATTCAATGCCTCATGCCCAAGTCCCTATTAGGGCGTCCCTGATAAACCCCTTCATTAAAGCATGCACTCCCTCTTATAAATCTGTAATTCTGATTCTATAAACATTCACTGAGGTATACACTTTATAGAGGATGAGGCTGATTTACCTCAGTGTGTCTTATATTTTCAATTTGGCTTGGTTACAAGTTTGTTGAGGGCATATCCCAGGCCTATTTGAATTTCCTTGTGACAATTAGAATAGTGTTTGTATACATGAGGTGTTGAATTTTAAAAACTTATGTATTTTCTGCATTGAGTATTCCAGGAAAATGAGTATTCCAGTTTTTGCACACCCAAAAACTTCTCACTCACATTTTTTTTTATAGTTTAAGGAGCCAGCCAGTGAATAAGTCTGACCTGCAGAAAAGCAGGCACTTCTGCTTCTGAAGCTTTACTGTTTAAAATTTCGCCAGTCTCTATTGCGGAAATAGTAGGATCTTTATATTATCTCTGTCTTCTACCTCCCAGTTATATTTACATGCTTTTTACATTTAAGTATCTATAAATCTTACATAAGCTGGAACCAGGAAATAGAAGTCTTCTTTTTTTGGTGTATAATTTCTCATATACCCTATTTTACTGGAAGCAAACGAAGCTCCAAGAACTCTTGTGACCCTTAACTATCACTTAGGTTAGGAATGTATCCAATATATCCCTATCTCTCCCTATTATTCATATATCCACATTTTATTATTTTATTTTTTTACTTTGGTTAAAGAATAATGGGTACTGAAAAAGTCATCATTTATATATTCTCCATTTAGAAAGCTCCTTTCCCTTAGCTCTTCAACAGTGAATTATTTAAGTAGGGCCCTTATGTTCCCATTGGTCGCACACATGATCACAATGGACTGACTGCAGAAACCGGTGAATCTCGATAACCAAGGCACTGAGGGTACTGCATAGCAAAGATGGTAAGGGAAGGCCCCTTATCACTCCACGGGGTCTTTTCATTTCTGCTGAGGAAGGTGGGCTTTGAATGTTTGTGTCATGGAGTAAAAACCATCTTTATGAGTCCTCTGATATATTTCTTGTTTTGTACAAAACATTTGTTTTATTGCAGAAGACATGTCAGTTATAGCCTCTGCCTTCAAATTCTGAGTAAGTCTATAGAGTCATAAGACTAAGTACCTATGAGCAAGAATAATTTGTAAGAGGTAATTCTATATAAAAGGCTATCCACTCTGAAAAAGCTGATAGAATATCTTCCAGATCTGGAATTGGAAGGGGGCATGCCAAACCCATGGAGGACTGCCAGTATTCTCCTTGCTGGGATTGGATTTAAGCAACATGACTTTTTTTCCTCCACACTGTATACTTTTCTTTTTTTAAACTATGAATTCTAGAAAGGTGCTGAATTCATGAATACACACCTCCCCACTCTCTAATCTTAATATTTTATTTGAAACCAAGCCTATCCCCTCTTCCAGATTGAATTATTCACGTCTCATTCTAGACTCCTTGTAGATACCTCTATTTTACAGCAAGTACTTATTTTGTGTGTCCATCCCTCTGTAGATACATATTTATTAACAGCAAAAAATATGTCATATATATCTATGTATCCCCTCTACCTAGAACACGACCTGGCACCATCAGGGTGATCAATAAAATTTGTTTAAATGTTCTAGTGAACTGTAAGCTGCTTTGAGAGAGGTGATTATATCCTGGTCACATTTACATCCTCAACACCTTTAGAACAATTTTTGTAAATAGATAGATGCTTTAAAATAAGGAGGAAATACATGATCTAAACTCTAAAAGATGAAAGCTAAGTCACAGTAGAGCATACCTAATTTCCAGGTTCTGGGCTCAGATACAGAACCCAGGCCATTAGCTGATATGAGAAATACAACAGACAACATACATTTATCTTTTCCTTCATCAGAATGGTGACTCTCAAAAAATTTCTTTTAAAGAAAGAAGTTGTCATTTATTATCATGGCATTTCATACTTGCTTTCAAGTTCTATTTGTCAGCATCAGATTCAGTCCTGCACTGTCCCTCTGGTAACCTGTGCCACTCTGGTAAAGTGCTAACTGCCTGTCCATGGGGCAGTTTAAATGTGTCTGAGGAATAACTGTGCCTGGCTTTTCACCTTAATGTCTTTAAAATGGTCCCTGCTTTGTTTTTAAAAGTGACTAAGACAGTTTGATATCGGAAAGGGCTGAGTAAGTATTCAAGGCAAATGCATTTCAAGTCAGAGATGGGCTGGCCCCCTATGGTTCACATTATAAATTCATCTTGTGGGTCTCTGGAACAAGAAAAACAATTGTTTCTTGGTGCACTTTTATTTCCCCCCCTCTAGGCTATTTACTCTGTGACTGCTCAGTACATGTAAATAAATATGTCATTACCCCTTTCTATTTTCAGAGTAACAGCAATAAGAAAGGAACTGCAGCAAACATCAGGATGTAGGTGTAGATACTGTGGGGTTTTGGTACCTAGGAATGCAGAAAATCCCTCTTTCCCTCTGATCTGTGAGAACTGGGCTGAATGGCCAAAATTACAAAGGCTTGGTGTAACAGTCAGGATTCTCCAGAAATAGATCCAATAGGATATACACATATATAAAGAGAGAGAAAAAGAGAGAGAGCAGAGAGGTTTATTATAGGGAATGGGCTCATGTAATTAGGAGGTTGCTCTAAACCCAAGAAGAGTAGATTTTTCAGTTTGAATTTTTTTTTAATTTTTTTGCTGTTTTTTTATTTATTTTTGAGAGACAGAGAGAGATAACATGAGCAGGGAAGGGTCAGAGAGAGAGGAAGACACAGAATCTGAAACAGACTCCAGGCTCTGAGCTGTCAGCACAGAGCCTGATGCGGGGCTTGAACCCAGGAACTGTGAGATCATGACCTGAGTGGAAGTTGGACACTTAACCGACTGAGCCACCCAGGTGCCCCTCAGTTTGAGTTTAAAGCCAGGAAATTACTGATGTCCCAGCTCAATCAATTTAGAAAAGAGAATTTTTCTTATTTCTCAGCCTTTTTGTTCTACTCATGTCTTCAATGGATTGGAGGAGATCCACCCACATTTGAGAGCACAGTCTGCTTTACTCAGGCTGCCTATTCACATGTTAACTTCATCAATAAATACCTTCACAGACACACCCAGAAGAATGTATGACCCAGAGACTCAGTCAAGTTGACACATAAAATTAACCAAACTAGTGATATTGTTTAAGAACATACGTGACTCTTGAATGAACGTGTGTGTGTGCATGTCTGTGTGTGTAAAATTTCTCAGTTTAATCACTTTCTATCTCATTGTATATATTTGTATTAATGCATTATAAATACAGGTAAGCATCTGTTTTTAGCAAGGTACCTAACACTCCACTAAGTGTTTTACGTAAAAATGATGTCATTTATTGCTCAAAACAATCCTGCAAGATAGATATTCTCACGACCCCAGTTTTACAGATATAGAAACTAAGTCTGAGCCAGGTAAAATAAATTTCCCCAAATCACAAAACTTGTAATTCACAGGCCAAGACTAGATCCAGATCTCTCTGACACCAAAGTTTTGTATTCATTACTCTATTTTGCACAACATTCCTGAAAATTATGAAAAAATCTGAATTATATGCAGAATCCCAAGATTTAAATATAATAGTCTTGTTTTGAAGAATGATATTTCTTCCTTAAATGCCAGTCTGTGAGAAAATATCATTAGAAATATCACTACGTTATAACCCTTTGTACATGCAGAGGAATAGTAGTAAGAAGAGGAACTTCTGAGGTATAAATCTTGGAGTGCAGCATAGTGAATTACAAACTCATGAACACAAAATTACTATTTTTCTCTGAAATAAATATTCCCAATACCAGAGTGTTCCACTTTTATTTTTCTAAACAACTTCTGGTCTATTTCTGTTCCCCTTTTGTAAAGCACAATTAATTAGATATGCTATGATAAAATTATAGTAATGTTAGATGTTGATATGACAAACTATACAATAGACTTGGCTACCTTTCAAAGTTTAGAGTGAAAAGCTATCTAAAAAGCACATATGACACACACATATTTTTGTTGTCTTCCAGAATTTTTGTTGCTCTTCCATGGTAGAGTTAAAAAAAAAAAATCCAATAGCACACGGTCCTTTTGTGACAATGATTCCAATAACCATACTTTTCATCAAACTAGAAGGTCACTTATGAGTTCAACAGATTATTTATGTTTAGTTCAGTTATTTACCATAATTCTCTAGTTTTAGACCAGATCACTAGTTTGACAAGACATTTTAAAAATCCAATGCAGACTTTTTTTAGATAGCTCTTACATATATATCACATATTTTGGCTTAAGTCATGATCTCACGATTGTAAGATCCAGCCCTCCATCTGTCTCCATGCCTAGCGTGGAGCCTGCTTGGGATTCTCTACCTCTGCCCTTCTTTCCCGCTCATGTGCTTGTTCTCTCTCTCTCTCTTAAAAAAAAAAACACAACCCAATTTTGAAAATGTGTAAAAAATCTTAACAGGCACTTTACAAATGAGGATATACACATTTATAACCAATATGATAAAAACACTCAGCATTATTTTTTATCAGGGAAATGTAAAGTGAAATCCCAATGAGACTACAATACTTCCACCAAAATGGCAAATATTAAAATATTAAAAATACTGACAACACCAGATGTTGGTTGGTAAGAATGTTGAGCAAACAGATCTCTCAAACATTGCTAGTGGAAGTGTAAAATTGTTTAAGAACTTTGGAAACTGTCCTGGCAATTTCTCATAAAATTAATATGCATATATTCCATGATCCAACAACTATCCTCTTAGGTTATTTACTAAAAAAATATAATACGGCTACAAAAAAACTTGTGTAAGGATGTGTATAAAAACTTTAGTCATAAGAGCTAAACACTAAAAACAGTCTAAGTGCCCATTAGTAGAAAAACAGATTAAAATATATTATGTTTTATTTACACAAGGGAATAATATGTAGCAATAAAAAGGAACTATTGATACATGAAGCAACACAAATGAATCTAAAAAAAATATATTGAGTGAAAGAGTAAGATATAAAAGAGTACAGTATAATTCCATTTCCAAGAAATGTTACAACAGGCAAAATGAATCTGGGCTAAAAGAATCATATGAGTAGCTGTACCTGAGGTGGGGTAGACATTTACAGGGAAGCACAACTTTCTGGGGGTGATAGAAATGTCCTATGTCTTGACAGAGGTATGAGATAAACAGGTGCACACATTTGTCAAAACTTATGAAACTGCACTCTTTAAATCCGTGCATTTCATAGTACACAAATCATACCTCAATCGAATATTCTTGACCAAAAAAATCCAATGGAGAGCATATATCTGGTATATAGTAAGTACTCAATAAATCTGTGTTGGATGATTATTATTCTCAGGAAGAATCCCAGATTGAGATTTTTTTTCCTGCAAAGAACTATAGCCAATATTAAGGAAACAACTCAAAGAGAATGCCAGTTGCATCCTTTTTGTTCATGATGAATATCAAAATTATTTTTACAATACTGATTTCTGTTCTGAGTGAAACTAAAACAGATCAATTTGTTCAATTTGATCTGCAGAGAGATTTAGGTAGTATTAAAATGTCTTACTGGGAAAGTAGGAGCCTAAGCAAATACAGATCTCTCAGCCTGACCTCTACTTTTATCAAACTCAAGCCACAGACTGTGACTGCATTCCTCAAAGTCCATTTGACAGACAAGAAATGTCAGTAACAATCATACTTAGCAGAAATTCATTAAACTGCAGACCTTTCCCATTTGGGGCAATATTCTCAGTCTACCGATAGCATATTCATTCCTCTGAGAACAGCCTCAGATGCACTTCCACATTGAAGTCTTTTTCCAGACCTGCAGCCTGAAATGATCTCTACATCTTCTAGATCTTATGACAACTCCCCACTGCCTCTATTATAAAACCCATCACCTTCTAATTTATATTACAGCAATTTGGATACCTTTTATCCCCTTATGGATTGCAACTGCTCTAGAGGAGAGAGATTGTTATTTTATGTTTTCACATAAAATACCGCATTGTAGTTGTCTACCCAAATATGACCAAGTAAGTGCATGAATAAACAGAAGAATGGAGAAATGTTTGGATCAATGTGAGAGGAAAACTTATAATTACAAACAGCAGAACTTGATTTTATATAGTAGTTTTTCAGTAATTTTGCTAATTATTAATTTTCCAAATGTATTTATTGAGCACAATCATTTGACATTGTTCTAGTGGAGCATGTGGGTAAAAATTGAATTAAACATGGACCTTCTCCTTCGAAGAGAGCACAAAGGGAAAGAGAGCTGGATATGTAAGTAAATAACTATAAAACAATGTACTAAGAGATATAATTGAGGAATATTCAGGAAAGAGTGGCAGCACAAAAGAAAAAAGTGATCATATCAAATGGCGTTTGGGGGAATTTATGAAAGAAATTTCAGATGACTTCACAAGATAATAACTGACTCTATAAAGAGAAAACTAGCCATGTTCAAATCCTTTAATCTTTTCAACACCTCTAGAAGGTACTACTTTTATTTCTATTACATAAATTAAGAAACTAAAGTACTAAAATTATATATTTTGTGTAAGGCTATTACAGTTAATGGTGAAATCAGGATATAGGTACAGGAAATTTGAATCCAAAACCTATATCCTCTATCACAATGATGTGAAACCTAAGTAAGCATTGCATCTGCTCCACATGTCTGGTCTGTGTGAGAACGTTGGCTGAGTTTAGAGTGCTTTTATTAGTGAAGATTCTTCATTGTTTCACTGGAGTAGAATCACTAAGTCTTGCTACTTTATGTGGCAATAGAGAAACTACCAGAAAAACAAAAGAATATCTCAAAGTATTCAAGTAGGTACTGAATATCCAAGCCTCAAAAATATGGAGGCACTATGTCAGATTAATGGGTTTTAGCTGCTGGAGAGAATGGGCCTTCTCTGTTGGTTTCTTTTAATTCTTGGATCATGTGTAAATTCCTGGATCAATTCACTGTGGTCAAGGGTAGGTTCATATTGTAGCTGGGCCACCACTTGGATAGTTAACATGGGTACCGGTTACATGATAAACTATACACAAGCAATGTGGAAGGTGTAACGTGGAGGTAATACGATATTTATACTCACAGGGTAGTTCTATCATGTGACTAGGGGGACAGAGAAATTTCCAAAGGAAAAGGAAGATCTGAACAGAAACAAAGCAGAACAATATAATAGGTATTACGCTGCAGGGATTTGGGGCAGGGATAAAATTCAAAATGCTCTTATGTAAACAAGTTTCAGGTATTTTATATCATCTAAAAATAGCATCAGGCCATCTCTGACTTCTTAGTCCTTGCTTGTATCCTATACATTGTAGCACTTCAGAAAACAAGGCCCCATTTTTTAGTGATCTTAATTTTTAAGCAAAATTATTCTAGACTGATTTCACCTGGATTAAGACACAGTACATTTCCCCCCAACTCAACACATTACTTGGAAGTGTACTGACCTTCACTCAACTATTTTGTATAATGATATGATGGAGGACGTAATTAATAAATAGAGTAGCCCATCATTTGAATCAATGGGTGGAGGACTCAAAATTGGAGCACGATTGCCAAAGGCAAGTCTAGAACAAGGCTGTTTGCTCACACTAATGTTTTCATATTCCTTAGATGCTTTGTCTTTGTAGAGACTGGGAGGATACACAAATAAAATAAAATAATACTATTATGCCACTAGGTATTTATTAAACACTAAGTCTTATATGTAAATTATTTTACTTCATCCCCCCATTAAAATACAGGCTTTCTTTTCCTTATTTTACAAATGTGAAAACAAGCTGAGGTTGAGTAAGTAATTTACTTATAGTAGCACTGTTGGGAAATGGCACAGGTGGGACTAAATCCCACATCTGTATTTGGACCCTCTATGTCAGGTCCCCCTGAAAACACATAAAACCACTGACCCAGACTCTGTGGCTATGATCAGAGCACTAGGACACTCCACGTGTACTGACATGTGTAGCACATTCACCAGAATTCAAATCAACTGGCACCAGCAACTCCTTTCAACCTCAAGGTTTCTTTTACTTCAAGGGTATATTGTAATATTGATATTCAATTCAAACAGTAAAATTGAGAAGAGAAGTTTTAGGTTAGGAAAATTGGGGTTATTTGGTAATCTCATTTACTAACTGCTGCATTATTTTTTTAAGTGGTAAAATTATTCTTTACTAATTATAGAACTTTTGCCATTGGTAGCTTTTGTCCATCACACCTGTTATTTTACATGAGTCTCTTTCTCCTTCATTAGAGGCGCCATATTCCTCATCTTTGTGTTGGATATAACTAGATTTAATAGCAACTCACATGAAGAGTGACTTCTTGAATCCAATAATTCTTAACCAGACTTGAAAACAAAGAGGCACCACCAACACATGGCAGAATAAATCTTATCCAAAGAGTTAGGAAGCTTTACCCACATTTATGGTTATCAGTGACTTCTAAGTTGAAGCTGTACAAATAACAAAACCACTCAGGGTCTCTTTTTCCTCATTTATCAATTACAACATGTGTTCTAATCTGTTAAAAATAAAAAAGCAAAGGCTTGAATGAGTTAATGTCTGTGCTTTAGCTGAGTAGAAAACACACTATTACACATTGCTGTGCTTTACTCTGATAGACATTTTAAAAGCCACTAATTCTTCACATTTTTTGAAGTGGAGAAACCAGGAAATGGGAAGGTAAAAACAGAAGACCTAACTTCCAAGAGACTGATGGAGGAATTAGAGATTGGAGAAGGTCCTAAGGGCCAAATAGCGAAGTGGGATTTGTGCTGAGGCAGGCCAGCTGTGGCAGACACTGACTTTCCAAGACAATAAAAATAAAACTTCAAGAACCCCCTAACTTCAGCTAATAACGTCCATAATTAAATACCCCATAATACAAAGGTCCTCTACACTCACCTGCCTTTGTCACATTTTTGCACACTTGATGATATTTGGCAAAATCCCCCAACTTCAGTGTAGCTCTCAAGAATGTGAAGCTATTTTGACAAATGTGACTCTACAGAACCAGCGGTCAGAGGCAAGAATCTCTTTTGGCCTGCTAATAGAGCTCTGAACTGAAGGACTCACTAGTCCCTTTGAGATTTTGTTTTATGTAAATGTTCCCACCTCCTGGAGAGTCCTCCCTTATGACTTTGTTAGAAAAGCCATATATTTCCAGATTTCATTTAGGAAAAGCATTTGTTCATTCAGGGAAAGAGAAAAACGAATTCCCTGGGGCGCACTGACATTGATGAGAAATAAAGCCAGAGACCAACAATGGTGTGAGGCCAGGAAAACGCCAGCAAAGTAGAATGAAAGTCACAGGATGTTTCAACCGCCCACAAGGGAAGGGTGGAACCTTTTGAGAAAGTAAAACCATCTACTGGAAAGTTCTCTGTAAGTGCATATTTTGAGGACAGAGGAAGTAAGGGGAGGTTTGTCTCTGGAAAGGTAGTCCATGCAGTCTTCAGAGACAAACTTTTGGTCCATCCATTTTGCTGAAGAGGGTGAAGTCTGTCTGAAACAGCATCAGCTGGCTAGAAAACTATTTGACCTTCATTGGATCACCAGTCACTCTTTTGCTTGAGTGCCTGAATGAAAAGTATGTCATTCTGTCATAGCAAAAATCTGGAGAAGGGGAAAAAATTAAATCGATCCTCTCCATCTCAGAAAGGCTTAGTTTCATTGGCATCTAACTGACACAAATACTCTTCACTGGGTTTCTATTTGCTGATAGTAATTAAATATTCCTGTCTTTGACTTCACAGCCAAATGCCTTGGCTGATGAGGATAATCTTCTCTACTCTTAAAGAATGAGGTTGGAATTATGCTTATTTTAAATGTCTCTGATAGAGGACATGTATCTGCCTGGGTTCTTTCTTTTTTCCTTTATAACATCGATTGCACACACCAAATGCAGGAAACTATAAAAATAAAAAATTAAATTAGAAAATAAATAAAATCTACTATGCACATACACAGACATTTGTAGTCCTGTCCTGGTTGTTAACTGGAACCTATCTATATAAAAATCTGGATTGCAGATGAATAATTAAAGCAATATATGAAAGTTCAGGTTTTCAGTTTATTTATTAAAACTCTGAAGTGACTTTAGAAAAGAGAGAGAAATGAATAGAGTGATAATACAGCAAGCAAGAGCCCTGGGTGATGTGACCTATCATTATTTTGCCACAAAACATTCCAACTGGGAGACTTTGATTGCCTTACACTTTGTTTGTTTGTTTGCTTGTTCACGTGTCTTTGTACCTCACCGCCTCCCTGAAGTTAGATGGCAGTAAAATGGTACTGTGACTGACCACGGTTTTTTCCAAGACAACAGTAAGATATGGAGTCCTCTTTCCTTTAAGAAAAGAGTGAATGGCAATTGTCCTGGTGGCTTTCAATAACTAGCAAGATTAACCCCAGAGAAACCTCTTGTAGCTGGGACATTGATTGTTCTTTCTCATCTGGGCCAGAGTCTATTTGAGGAGCTTCATCCCTGTCTTTAAAAGGGAAGGGGATGAGGTCAAGGTCAGAAGTTATACACAGTCTCATTTTCTCCTTTAGAATTTTTGTGCTCAGGACAGGTCTCTATACACAGTCTAGCTGGGAATTGAGGGCATCACCTAGAGACTTTAGACCCTAAAAATGCTTTATTTAGAGAGTTATATACTTCAGTTTAGAGAGTTTTGCTTTTTATTTCTTGCTACAACTTACCTGAAAATTACCTTAGGACTCCACTCTGCTTTGCTACAATTCTTCAGACCACAATCCTCCTACTTTATTAAAGAAACCAAAGGTCTGAAACTAAGCAGCAGGAAATGAAGAAAAATCTGACAAATACTAGATGCTGGATAAATAAAATTAAAATGATCAAGGTCTGCAAATGAGTCTTTTCTTTTTCAGCCTATTATCTTTCCTCCCCCTGAAATATACAATTTGACAAACCTCCTTCATTTTAAGAAAAACTTTTGTGAATTAGGTTCTTGGAACAGCCAAAGTGTGTCTTTTGGATCATCTTTCTTATCAATAGTCAAATTAAAAAAAATTATGCTGAATCTATTAGTATTTTTGAACTCTTCTTTAACTTTAGTAGTTAAAGCACTGTAAATCAATAATATAAACATGCATAATTTAAGTCATTGGGTTATGAAAATTTGAGATTGAGCTGAGCTGGAAAGAAATTGGTTTGAAAAAATAAAGGGGAGGCTGTGTGTGTAGTTCTTTCCTTTAGCTTAGCTAGTCACCCACCTAAATTATCTGGATATGACCTTATTTCTTACCAGTTGTCCTTATAAATATATTTGTATTTATCAGGTTAAGTTTTGTCTAGATTCCATGCTGAACATATAGTATCTTATCTCTGATCTTCATCACAACCCTGAAAGTCAATATTCATCAACCTAGGTTACAAAATATGTGACATACCTTGGAACGGACCCATCTTGCTTTAAAGTGAGCTCTCTACCAGTGCTGGAAGCCATTTCTGAAGTAAGGGTTTGCAAGGTGAGGGCCTTGTCTCCCTGTCAGATGGCAACCTATGCATACCTCCCAACTTGAACCCCAAGGTGCCTGGCTGACTGGTATCAGGCCTTGTGAAGGAACTTATAGGAGTTTCTTCTTTTGTGATGATAGGAGCAAATATTACATTTCCTGAGAAACCTGTTTTTCTTCCCCTCAAGAAAACAGACTACTGACCCCTGCTCACAAGGAACTAAGGCACTTGTCTTTGCTATGCTAAAAACATTGTCTTGTATTTGAATGCTAAAGATACCTTCCTTCCCCATGTGATAAGCATCTAGTCACCTACATCAGTCACTATTGATAAAGATTATGCATGAGTCTTCTACCAATCTATGTTCTGGGAAATTTTTACATACCAAACAATTTGTCATCAGAAATCATTGTCTAAGGCAATTGCCACTTCTGTTTTATACCCCATACATTTTTTTTTCAATAAACAAAGCTGACTCTCCAGTCAGTGTAGAGATGTCTGCCTGAAAAGCAGAGATGCCTGACTGGTCATCAGAAAGAAGCCCAGGCTCTCTCACTCCCTTTCACCAACACTGTCCATCCTTCAGGGAGCCCTGGACCTGCTGGAGCTGGACCCTGGCATATCTGTGTACCATGTATCTTCCATGTGATCAATCATATGGCAATGAAAATAATCATGGGTATTTAAAGAATGCTAAGAACTCAGTGGTGGCTTGACTGAACATATATGCTGGGGAGTAGGTGAGCAGATTCTCAAATACCAGAGGTGACTGAGCTGTATTCTGAAAGCTACAGACAGCCATGTAAGAAGGGGCAGGGTATGAACACCACTGTCATCACAATAAATATAAGCATTTTCACTATAACTTTCATTTTTGGGATATAAGCTCCTACATAGAGCCAGAATATAATTTGTACTGTTCAATAATTTTTTAAAAAAGAATAAATGCAATACAGTTATGAATCCATTTCCTGAAGTAATAAAAATTAAACAGAAACCACAATCAGTTCTATTCATGAACTCAACGTCACTGATCAATTTTGATGCCAGAGGCAGGATTTGAACCCAAGATCCTATCATTTCTGTACTCACTGAGAAATTACGTATTAAGTACTGGATATTTGCAATAAATGTCTATTGAGCACATACTGTTCACAGCAAATATATATTGAACACATGCTATAAAAAGAACAAATTTGGTGCTTTGTAGACACCAAGAAGTTTACAATAATACCTCACTTTCAAAATACTTAAAATCTTGCTACAGAGATTGGACTTAATCATTTGAAAGCTTTATTAATAATAAAAGAACAACAGAAGTTAACTAGTAAAAATATAAGGGAATACAAAGGTATATAGCAAGTAATGCCTCAGATAATAAGTAATTCAATTCCTAAAACAAGTTATCTCCTAAGTTTAAAGGCAAGTTTCTGCAAACCTATTAGGAATGTTAAATGTTAAATATATAAGCTGTGCAGATTTATTTGTGAATTGGGTGCTTAGGGTGTTTTCTTTTTAATCAATGTCTTACAACTGCACAAAACCAAATCAGACAAATTATAAATCGGTTTGGTGAGCTCCGAGTGAAGAAAATGTTACATTTTCATTTGGAACTGACTATAACCATCAGATCACGCTAAATCAAGAGCAAATGTACTCAATAAATCCAACTTCATGGTCTCTTCTGAGGGACTTCTTTTTTTAAAGTTTTATTTATTTTACCAAAAGAAACATCTCACCAAGGAAGAAACCACTCCTGGTCATCTCTTCTATATAATACATACATATATGCCCAAAGAAACAAACAAATAAGCAGATTATCTAACTCAGGTCCTATCTCAAACCTAGGGCTAGCTCTACATATTGGGTAAAAAGGTGACTGTATATTATAAGGGACATTAGAGAAATTCCCATATTCCTAAGTGATCTGCAAAAGTTTAGTTCCCTGCAATCAGAGGCCCTGCACTAGTCACCTCTGCATTGAGACATTCAAATGTAAATGCTCTCCCTGTAGAATGACATGCATGTGCATCAGCAACTTCAATTTTTGGTTGATATAAAACCTATAGTTAGATTTATCCTTTAAGTTAGATAAATTTTAAGAAGTATGAAGAATAAAGAAAGACGTAGTTGGGATAGAAAGATCTTATTTGGGATATCTACAATGGGAATTTAGAAAGACAATTCTAGGGGCGCCTGGGTGGCTTGTCGACTAAGCCTCTGACTTCGGCTCAGGTCAGATCTCACATTTGTGGGTTCGAGCCCCACATCAGGCTCTGTGCTGACAGCTAGCTCAGAGCTTGGAGCCTGCTTCCGGTTCTGTGTCTCCTTCTCTCTCTGCCCCTCCCCCTCTCATGCTCTGTCTCTCTCTGTATCAAAGATAAATAAAAATATTTTTAAAAAAATTTTTTTAATTTATAAAAAAAAGTCAGAATTATTTAAAAAAAAAAGAAAGACAATTCTATTAGTATTTGGGAAGGGAGACATTTTTAAAAGAAAGTGTGTAGTACTCTAATGACTCTTTTTTTTTTTAATTCCACAATTTGGCCAACAGCCTGCTTATACAGTTTACCTGATATATCTGAGATTTTATATTGTTTAGAGATAGTTCAGTAACTGAATTCTTTCAATTTATCTGCCCTTCTAAAGGTCAAGAGCATTGTGTTATTTCTAGATTTTAGATATCTTCCACCATTAACACCATTAACAAGACACATCAGATCCTTTCAATGTAGATGGAATTCAATGAAGACCATTGACTCTGCTATGGATGAATATTGGTTAAAGGATTCAGATCTAAGTCTGCCTTTCTATTTTAATTCATTATGTAAATCCTGAAACACTTCTTCAGATATATTCAAACTCTTCTTTATGTTGTAATCTATATGATAATGCCATGAAAATCCCATCAAACATTTTATCCTGCTCCTTTCTTTGATGATTTACAAAGTGATGGTACCTCCTCTCCCAGAGAACACTTCTTTCCAGCTATCATCAAATACAGCCACTTTCAAGGTGGCTGAATTACATGTCTCTATTACCAGTCAGCCAACAAGAAGTGTGACTGTATTTGTATATGCTGGTAAAAGTATGTAAAAGCAAAGAAATTAGCATAATCATTCAATTCACCAGTAATTTATTGGACTAGTTTTTGCATAACACTGACCTAAAGAATACATTTTATTGTGAATGGAAGGGAGAGAGGTTTAATGATAGTTACCATTTATTTTGTTCCAAGTACTTCAGAAAAATTCTTTTTAAGAATCTCAGCAACCATATAAATTGCAAATTACCTCCTTTTCCCCCTTTAATAATAAGGAGACTGGAGCTTAGTGTGATTTAGTAAATTTCATCAAAGCCACATGGTTACATAGTGTTAGAGGGAATTCAAACCAGGTCTGACTGTAAAGCCAGCGCTGACACTACTATAGTTCCCCACTAAATCGCTCTCCTACTGCTGCCATAGGTCAAACTCTTTAAACAGACTTGAGAGGCAACTCTGAAATGATAAAGATGCAGAAGTGATGAGTGGTCTGCTGAAGCCTCATCCTTTCAGTGTTTGTTTTCACATGAACTGTATCGACTGGGAGCAAACTTACGTAGCTCTAAACTACCTCAGTTCCTAGGCCATTGTCAGAAAATAGAAATTGGCCAGCAAGTTCAGCCACAAGGTAAGGTTTAATAACTATTCTACAAATAGACATGGCATCTGGATTTTTTTTTGGAGGAAATTACAGCTGTAGCCTTTTCTCCTGTAAGACCCCTTCGCTACTCCTTCTGCCCTCAGTACCATATCCTGATTAAAGTACCAAACCTTTGCTCCTACCCTGATCCCATTTTATCACTCTCTAAATTCTCTCTTCTTCTCCTAATGAGGCCATTTAACTAGGAAAATACATCTACCTCAATATCAATAGCCTCTCCAAATAGGGCAGCGCTTCTCACAGAGTTCATCAGAACCATCAGGGAAAACTACTGCCTCCCTCTCTAGTGTCCATCCCTTAACCTTCTTGTTCTGATTGGTAGTCCTGGGTGGGGCTGCAGTTTTCTTATAATGGATCAAAATTTGGGAACCAAATCCTAAGAGATTCTAGCTTTCATACCTCTAGCTAAGGAGTATAATCCTGTCATGACTGGAAAGAACTCTTGTAACCTTGGCATGTTTATGCCTGATTACATTACCTATCAAGTGGAAAAATTCACTTTGCAAAACTATGTTTCCTGTAGATAGAGTTCATCTTTCTTGTTCACTGGATGGGTATAACTTGAAAGCTACTTATGGAGCATGGCACATAGTAAGTGCTCAATAAATATTTAATTAATTCAAATGAGTGCTGGAAGGCTGAATGGACGAATAAATGGATGAGTGACATGCTTGTTGATTGGGCTACTCTTTCTTTCCTTCCTACTGCACACTCTTGCCCCCAAGATAATAATAAGAACTCTAAAATGTTCCTTAGAATTAGAGCCTTATTACATTACATCAAACCAATATATTTCCCAGGACCCCTAACGAAATATCGATAGATAATTCTATGAACCAGGAGAGCTTCAGTCAAACCTACAAAAGTTTCAAGTCCTCTTATATCACATTTTTACCTTCTGGGAAAGTGAGTATATGTGTAACACAACCTATTTATCTAAGTGACACACATGCATATACACATTTTCTTATTCCAGTTCCAATTGTTTTGTTTTTCTTTTTCCATTAAAAATACTCATTCATATTAACCAAGTTAATTTTGTTTAGTTTATAAAACCTGATGAGATTTTAGCTAGAAGTGGCATGGCCATAGACTAGAGTGAATACCCATAAGAAACGATATTAGTAAGAATATGACTTTAGTTTTTATGATAGGTTTTGAATCAGATTTTCAATGACTTAGAAGTTTTCTAAAAGTGTGTCCCATGTGCCTAAATTTTTTTGACATTTATAAAGAAGGTTATTCTATGCCTGAGCTCTTTGGTTATCTGACTACTAGAGAATATGATGCAGAGAACACTTACTGCAAGGAAAATGTTCTTTTATAGCATCCTTTAGTATGCATTATAGCTCTAAAAGAAATGGAAGCCAAGATTTCCAAATATATTAGGTTCCCAAAGTTATCACTCCACAATATTTGACACAAAGAGAGAGGATAGGTGGAGTTTGCACAGTCTTTGTTAAACCCTGGGTTTAATGATTTTTTTTAGGACAGTCGTATTAAAATGGGATCGTTAAAAATATACTGCCATTCCAGCAGCATAAAAAATGCATACAATAAGTTCACACAATGCATACCGATAATGACTCAACAAAATAAATGGTGAAATGAAACCAGCATTGCTCACACTGTGTTTAAAATAACCTTTAGGCATTTGGGGATTTTTATTGGTAACAATTTGGTGGCAAACTACTCAGTGTAAAAGAACAGTTTAAAAGCTAATAGGAAAAATCTGGCATTAATAATGTGGTAGATTACAGTGAGAACAATACTGAGGTTGCTGCAGAGAGCAATGTATCTAGATAATTAAACTTAAACCATTTTGGTTCGACAGCAGTGCAAGATATGCCTGCTGGGAACATGAGAGGCCCCATATGCAGAGCTGACTCTGAAGTAAAAAGTTGGCTTTCCATACACAAGTAGATTGAAATGGAGACCTGAGCAATATACAGAAAGGGAGGTAAATCACTGGGCTTCACTAAAGATCCTCTCCCAGTTTTATTTTTCTTTAACTCCAAAGGTTATTATCATTTTAATCCTGAATTATTATGGTAAACACCATCTCTCTCTCTTAGCTTAATCTATTTTAAGATTATGAACAAATGTGTAAAAGACCTTCGAGATTAATACCAAGATGAACTATAGATAGAATTATCCATAGTTTGAAATTAAACTCCTGGTGCAGTTACTTCTTCCAGCTATCCATGAAGAGTCCAATATCATCTTTGTGTCTCAGTTTCTCAGTATGCATGATAATGAAGCAAATGTTAATCATGCTCTTGTCATGCAGAGTGATTAATTAATAAGTGATTAGGTCTTATCATATCTAAATGATTTTTGTTGGCAGTCTTGGATATGTGTTTCTTAGAAGTCCACTGCTATCTGAGATTGATTCTGACAAGTAGTATAAAGGGGAAAAAAAGAAGTATAGGGTTTTATTAATGGCCAAACCATAACAGGAATGGATCTGAGCTGAGTCAATGCAAAGAATATGATCATGGATGTTTAGATAACAGTGTAGAAGACACAGTTGAAAGCCACTGCATTGCTAATGTGCAAAAATAATGACTGTGGATCATCCTATTTATTTATTTTATTTATTCCTTTGACGTGATTTGTATTCATAGCCTTTTAAAATATTTTTTTCTGCTTTCCATCTTATTAACCTTGTCAAAATCCTAGATGAGACAGACTGTTGGACACATTTTAAATTGTTGGACCCTGGAACTCCTTATTTAAGTCAAAAAGGGTAAGTATATTTTGATTCAAGTTAGTCTAAACATGCCTTCAAAATTATGAACTAGAATTTGTCAAGACTCAATAATTCCTCATATTTGAAGACCAAAAGAAATCTTTCTTTATATATTATTCACATTTAGTATATCACTTAGTAATCATAATAGTCTTATAATGCTGTAGGATAAAGATGCTGAGCCCCTATAAGCTGACAAATGTAAGCCCAGGCTGCTCAGGAAACCTGTTCACATGCAAAGTCAGAGTCTTGGACAATGAGACGCTACATGGTTGAATTAAACACACAGTCAACTGTCATGATACAAAAAAATACTGAGTTTGGGTAATTAGTCTGTGTTCTAGTTTCAAAAAAGTAACTACCAAAATATTTCAAATAGAGCAATCTGAAGGTAGGAGTAAAAAATGTGAAACCAAGATTCACTATCCCCCAACACATATACCTAACAGCAAACCTGGTCCATCCTAGGGAGGAGGCAGAATCTGATTCTGCTTCCCTCTGACAAATGACCTTGAATTCAGACTGTTGGTGTTAAATTTCAGTAACTGTATACATAGAGTTACCAGCAAGAAAAAAGCATGTTTATCTCTTGGGTGCTATTCTCAAATACATTTATTTATATCCTAGAAGTCACTTCCAAAGGACCAATAAATGGGGAAACAACAAAGAAGAGGAAGGGGAACAGGCAGAAGGAAAATAAAGAGGAAGAGGAAAAGGAGGAAATGGAGAAGGAGGAGGTGCGGAGGGAGAGAGAAGGAGAGAGCAGAGAAACTGGAGGAGGAGGGAGAATTATTCTGAGTCCCTTCTGTGCTCCCGACCTTTTCAACCATAGACTTGGCACCAAGATGCTCTTTCGATTTAATTCAGTGAGGTTTGGTTGTTAACAAAAAGGACCCAGAAAGTGCTGTACTGCCCAAGATGGCAACTACACGTAAAGATCACTTCTTGATATTCTCTCCTCTCTTATTCTTGTCCTTTGCCATTACTTTCATAAAGCAAGAGATATCCAAAGGAATAAATAGGGGAGGGTGTGATTGCTAGATGGGAGGAGAAGAAGAGGAAGAAGAAAAAGGAGAAGGAGAAAAGAAGAAAAAGAAGAAGACCAAAAAAAAAAAAAAAGGAAAGTAGCCTGACTGAAGCTTCACTTTGTGAATTCAAGAAGTGTGTGTTTGAAAAATGAAGGTGCATAAGTTAGCGTAGCTCCAGGGCACCAGCTTCCCTAGTGTTAGCATAGCTGACACACTGACAGTTTATATGGAATTTATGTGCCTATTTCCTCTGCTTTTTATGGGAAAACATGTTGTTACCTTACAGCTGCCCACATCACACGCCGCCAATCCGCCTCTGAGCCATCCAGCACCTTTCTCAAGGAAACGTACATACATCAAGGGCTTATGTATTTTTTACAATGTTGTAAGGGGAAAATAATAAAATATGGGTTATTGTGTACACCATTCCACGGTTTAATTTTTTTTTATTTCACTGGTTTAATTGACTCTGACCATTTTTATTGCCCTTTTCCCCACCTCATCTCGCCATTTTAATTGTTTATGTGTTTGTGTACAATTGGATCGCATCTGGAAAAGGACAGGAGCTGTAACCACAACTTAAAAGCCAATTGTAGAGCTTTAAAAAGTAAATAAAGCATTTAAGCTGCCACATCAGTGGGAAGATATATGCAGATGTAAACAGAAGGAAATGTACGTTTTAAAGAAAATGCTTAAAAATCAGCTCTTCTTTTCCATCACCTGCAGGATCCCTGGATGCTCTGTGCTCCCTGGCTGGTGGAGCAGTACACAGGAAGGCCTGGCGAAGGTCTCATTCCACCTCTTCCCTGGGACGATGAGGGACTCTGCATGAACCGCAGCCCAGGCTGTCACCCGAGCACAGCTGAGATGCCCTCCTGCCCACACTCCTGGTGCCTGTCATCAGTCACCCTGATACCACAGCTGGCACTATAACATTTCTTCCAGAAAGCATCCCATTTTCTCTTTTAGTCTCTATTCCTATCTTAGCAATGAGATGCTAAGAGAAAAATAAACAATTTATATCAATTTACATTTTAATTATTCATATACTTGAATTTATATACATACATATACAAATTATTCAATTTACATATACTTGCAAATATGACCTTATTATTATGAATCAATCCTTAATTGGAAAGTGAAGAATGTAATGTAATCAATGACAGGGAAAAAATAGGGACAGATTCATGAATCCAAAGTATAAGAAGCACCTTCAACTGGCTCTGGACCCTTCAAAAGGAAATAAAGAGAAATACAATTTAGCATTCATCTTGTCAAACATGTCTGCTCAAGATTACTGGACTATCCCTGCTTATGAGCATAGAACTTGGCAAGAAAAAGAGGAAGATTATCACTTAAAGGGGAAAGACAATGTATGTGAACTTATCAATAGGCTAACTGTACATGAAACCTTCTAATAGTTTGTACCCTAAATGATGTAAAGAAAGAATATTCTCATTTCTCCAACGCGTGTATATGGGGTGTGTGTGTGTGTGTGTGTGTGTGTGTGTGCGCGCGCGCGTGTGTGCACTGTGTAGGTACATCTTGAACATCATGCTTGATAATTTTGTCATAGTCAGTACACAGAAGCTTTTAAATTAGCTAATTCATTAGGCAGATGGAGATTCTGCTTCAAATATTACACTCCACCAGACTACCTTTCAAAAAATACTAAGTGTACAGAAAAAAAGTCATAAGCTAAGATGCTGGCACAGGAGAAAGCACCATGTAGTGATCAGAGGCACATGTTCTGTACTTCCTGCAATCGCCCACTGATACTCCCGCTCCTCACCGGGTGCCTAAAGAATTATGGCAAAATCATGTCATCTTCCAGAGTTAGTTCTTCCCTCTATAATACTCCATCCCCTAAAATGACAGGTCACGTTTTTTTTCTTTTCAGTACTCTGAACCAAAATTGAGACCAGGCTAAACAAGTCAATCAGCATATATAAAGGACACACAGTAACAAAAAGCTAATAAACACAAATATTTTAATGAATTAAGTTGTCCATTTTGCACAATATGCTTTATTTACCTTTGTATCCAGCCTGCTCTGAAGCTGGGCTGCTTTCTTAAAAATTTTTTTCTTAATGTTTATTTATTTTGAGAGAGAGAAAAAGACAGAGCATGAGCAGGGGAGAAGGGAGGTGGGCAGAGAAAGAGGGAGACACAGAATCCAAAGCAGGCTCCAGGCTCTGAGCCACCAGCACAGAGCCTGATACACGGCTCAAAGCCACAAATGAGATCATGACTTGAACTGAAGTCATACACTCAACTGCCTGAGCCATCCAGGCACCCCTGAAGCTGGTCTGCTTTCTAACTCCTAGTTTGCCTCCACATGGCAGAGATTTTCTTTCACTCTGCCTGCGGGCATCCTTAAAGTTAAGGCCAAGAGAAGTCAAGTTCTCTAGTCTGCTTCAAATATATGAATCCTATCATATGGAAGAGAAATTTGACTTGCTCTGGTGGAATTCTGGTGTGTGAAATTAAGATCAATGAAAGTGGCATGGAGATATAATTCAGCCAAGGATGAAGAAGAATCCTCTAAAAAGTAGCTTTGGATTTTACAGAATGAGATGCTTTAGGATACTGGGAGTCAGAAGTAGAGTTTGAAAGACCAGCAAGGACATAGGACACTCAGATGTAAGGGCTGAAAAGGTTCACAAAGTTCATAAAGTGGGGCAATCACTGCCTCTGCAGGTCAACGACTCTATCATGCTTTCAGTCTAGTGTTAAGATTCTTTAAAAATTAGCTCCAAAGGAAAAGGCCTCCTACTATTAGAGAGAGATGGGATTTGCCAAATTCTGGGTCTGAAAGAATGTTTACAATGGCTATAAATGCCAGGAGGTCTTAATTACCTGCAGCACATAAGTCTTAGTGAAAATAGAGACCTAAGAGGTGGTATTTGTTCCCTCCTGCAGTTATTTAGATAGTTTGGGGGATAAGTTCTCAGTTTTGTATTATCTATTATTAGATTTAGGTTTCATGGATACTACGCATCTCCTAGGTCATTTTGTGTTAGCATTGTTTCTGAGGGATAGAAATGAATTCTACATTTTTCTTACCTTATAGTTGTATCTCCAAACCAGAAATATATACAAGAAGAATTATGGCAAATGTAATCTGCTCTCATGTCAACCTGCATTTATTTAATGTGAAAAGCCAGAGATCAGAAAGTCTATATACCGAAATTTATAAAATCAGTCCTACCTGACATGGTAAAAATAGGAAATAACTTCAACTTCCTGCAACACAAATGTGATAAACAAAGAGAACACTGTCCATAGCATGCTTGTATGTGTGTGTGAGTGTGTGTGTGTGTGTGTGTGTGTGTGTTCATATTTTCACTGAAGGAAGGTATTTGACAAGCAAGTCATTTTGCTAGATTTTTTTCCTATATCCTCTATACTTTGTCTAAAGATTGAAACAATAAACAGAGAGAGGCCAAACTGAAAAGAAACTTAAAGAGGCTTCCACAGAGCTCCTTCATTTAACTGATGGGAAGCCTAAAGTCCAGGGGGATTAAATGTCTGGTCCCCAGTTGCACAATTTGTTAATGATACAGCCAGAACTTGGTAGCAGTCTCATGATCTTTCTCCCATAACAGTCCTTAGGAAAACCACTGATGGGTTTCCCAGTGGCTGGAGTAAATTGATGGTTTAATCAAAGATCAAGATTAAAGTTGATTTTGTACATCTACCACAGTGAATTATGGGTTTTAGGATATGAAGATCATACCTAGAAAGTTGCTTTTCATAGGCATCCTAATTTGCTACTGGTAGGAAGATTATGTGTTGGGTTTTTTTTTTTTAATGTTTATTTTTGAGGGCGGGAGGTGCAGAGAGAGAGGAAGACAGAGGATCTGGGCACTGACAGTAGACAGCTGAATACAGGGCTAGAACTCATGTACTGTGAGATCATGATCAGACACTTAACCAACTGAGCCACCCAAGGACCCAAGGCTAGGTTTTTGATGACGAATAAAATTCAGTAAAAGGATTATTTGTATAACAAAACTGCTGATGTTTGTTGAATGCTTGCTTTACCAGTCTCAGTTCTGAGCATTTTCATATATTAACTTTATTTAACCCTTACTCCAGAAAAATGATGTAATTCACATAATTAATCTACTTTACAGAGTGAGGAAACTGAGACTCAGGATGTATGGCCAAAATTACAGTTGCTAAAGACATAAGTAGAAGTACAGTCTAAGCAACGTGGTTCCAGGGGTTGTTTTCTTAACCACGTCATTGTGTTTCCCTGCAGGATTATTGTATCATGGATGGTTACCTGTGTTGAGTGATTTGGAAAGAGTGAAAAGTCCCAGAATCTCCTTATGTCTTTTCTTTATCTTCAGTAGTTCCTAAAACTTCTAGTGAATCTAGGCAGTGTTGTCAGCAGGACTATGTATATATCATAAGAAAGTGTTGTTTAAGCTTATTACCACTATATAGTTCATTATAAATAATTGTCACTTTGGAAAACAGAGCTTTAAAAAGAGGTACTAAGGACAGTTAGGTTTTAAAATGTGTTTGGTGGTAACTTTAGAAAAGTCCAGACCCTACAAGGACTTATCTTATCAGAATAAGATTAAACTATGCTAGTAAGAAGCTTCAGGAATCTAGGACAAAGGAAGGCACTTATATTCAAAAGGGGAAAAAAAGCAAGCAAAATGAAAGAAAAAGTAGGGAATTGGCAAATATATCCAATACATACACATCCATATGTTGTATATGTAAATATATATGCCTATATCACCTGCATCCTGATGGATGGTCCCAGATACCTAACTCTTAGCTGTGGAAGTCTTAGTTACAGAACAGGCCCCACCTCTATTTTTCATTAACTGAAATCCTCGTTGCAACTCAGTGTGTCTTCAGTGTGCCCTTTAAATTAAATTTCCTCTATCCTTATTTAGGTCCTCAGCCCCTCAGCTCTGGATTGATACATTAGGCTATGAATATTGGTCTATGAATTACTCTTTTGAACACTGTGTCTTTTTTCTCCAATCTGCCTAATCCATTTTAACCAAAGTTTGCTAAGTCAAATGTTTTTCTAAGGTCTCCCTTTTCTAAAGCATATACTTCTTTATAATAGCATTCGAGCCCATCCACAGTTAAATCTCAACCTGTCTTTTCAGCCCATAATTCCTTTGACAAATCCTGTCAAATGGATCTACTGGCCATGCTCAGAAGACGGTCTTGTCTGCCTGATTTTGAATCTTTGCTCACGGCAATTCCTCTACTTACAGGCTCCTCCCCTATGTTTGACTTCAAAAATTCTATTTTTCCTCAAGGCCCAACTCAATGGCTATCTTCTTTTGAAAGCTTTTTTTACAATCAGAAAAACACTTACTGGTGTATCTTAAAAAACTTCTAATGCTATGGCACCTACTGCATGCTGCCTTGAACTGTAGTTATTTGCGTGTAAGTGAAAAACATGTAATAATGACTCAATCAGTATTTATCTTTAAACTCCCCTGGTTGCTGAACATGTTCTTCTAGAGTCCTAATAACATGTTTTTCCATACTTTTCTCAAGAACTGTGCATGGAATTAGGATCCAGAGATGTAGAAGCTCTAAATGAAACTCTGTCAAATGAATAGATAATAAATATTACGTGTTCTGATCTCATCTCTTCTTAGTCGCTCCCATTTTCACAACATTACCATGAATATTCATGAGGTCACCATGGCCCCCTATGCCATTCCTCAAACCTTCAAGAACAGTCTCCCTCAGGGCTTTGCTCTTGAAATATTCTTCCCAGAAATACCAGCCTGGCTTACCCCCTCACTCAAAGCAGGTCTCTACTCAAATGCCACCTAATGGAAGACCTAGAAAAGTCTTCTCTGACCATCTTATACAAAATAATAGTCTACTCCCTACACCCCTCTCAACCTCCATGACCTGGTCTTGCTTTGTTTTATTTTGTGTTTTTTTGATCTGCAGATCATTACATAAACTTTTCATTATTCATTTATTTGTTTATAGTTTGTCTCTCCTCAACTGAAAATAAAATACATGAGGACATGTTGTCTGTGTTATATTTGGGGGTATGACTAGTATCTAATAGGAGCTTAATAAATATCTGTGAAATGAATAAAGTAATAAGTTAGTACTTTTTAAAAAATTGTTTTTAGTAGGAAATGAGTTGAAGAGAACACAGAAAACATCACTATCTCCAACTCAAAGTTAAATAAAAACTGTAAAGCAAAGCCATATATTGCAGTTTAGATGTGTTTATTTGTTAGTGGATGCCTATAAAGGAGTTTTACTCAAGGGGCTCAAGGCTAAGTCTGATCCATTCTCTGGATCCAGCTGTCAACTAGTATGGAGTTCTAGGACAGAAGAACATGCTGAACTGCACCATGAGTGTGCACTCAGCAACACAGAGACTGTAGGAAACTGCAGAGGTCAAGCTAGCCAGATGTTCAACAGACAACTCCTAAAGGCAAGAAAAGGATGGAGGGAGAACTTGTAGACCAAAAAAGACATATTGGTTAAAAAAAAATAGGCAAGACTAATTATACTAAGTTAACCTGGAGATACACATTTGGGTAATAAAACTATAAACAAATGCATAGAAATAATTACAAAGAAAGTATGAAGACGATCCCTTTTGAATGGAGGAAGAGGCTGAATTGGGGCTCGGCCTACTGAAAGTCTTCTCGGGGTAGATGGCAAACTTCTGTTTCTTGACCTGGTTGGTGAGTCAGGAGTACTGTCTTATACCAAGGTAACTAAGTCATGTATTTTATGTGTACATGGGTGGCTGCATCTGTTTTATTTTATTTTACTTATAAAGTGAAAGTAGAGGGTCTACACTTTAAAATTTCAGGGCACACTACTGCATCATCTGCTCAGTGTGGTCTGTCTGGTACCTTAATCTTGGTACCCTACCTTCCCATCAATACACTGCATGATGCATTCGGCAAATTCTGGAACTTAATCCCATGGCCTTATCACCTCCACCATCCTCCCCTCTTACTGAATCCAGGAATTAGTCTATGTGTTCAGTGCCCTGTCACCTGCTGCTTAAAGGCCTTAGGAAAACTACCTTATGGAGCACTGGGTGGCTCATTTGCTTGAGTGTCTGACTCTTGATTACGGCTCAGATCATGATCCCAGGGTCATGGGAAAGAGCCCTGCATCAGGCTCCGCACTGAGCAGGGGAGCCTACTTGGTATATTCTCTCTCTTCACTCTGTCTCCCCCATTCATGTGCACTCTCTCTTTAAAATAATTAAAAAAGATAACTATCTTCTAATTTGCTTATAAGGAAGGGAAGTAGAGAGGGAAAGAGGGAGAGGGAAAAGGAGGATGGGAAGGGAACTGAAGAAGAAAGGGAAGAAGAAGGAGAAAGGAGGAGGAGGAAGAGAAAAAAAAGAAGAAAAATAATTTCCTATCTATATTGTGTCTGTGTCCATAGCCTTCCTTTGGGTGAAAGGAAGAGTGAGTTGAATGTTAATAAAGATTCTGTTTATTTATTTATTTTCTCAAAACAGGAAACTTTGGCCCTCAAATAGTTTTAAGGATAATTAAAGCAATGATGAAATGTATTGATTGATTCCAAATTTCCTCACAGGAGTGATTAATTGCATTTTGGACTTTGAGAAATTCCAAAGGAGATTGCAAGAGAAGGGAATCTTGATCTTGGGCTGTGTCTGGCTTTTTTTTTTTTTTCTCCTTCTCCCTTCTTACTGTTCTTAAAATTACAGCTCTAGATCACAAAAACTAGAAAAATGTGTCCAGTGCTTAGGAAGTTTAAAGAATGACCCCCACTGAGTCACTGCACCTCCGTGGGCATTTTACAATGTGCTGAAGACACCTAGTCAATAATTTAGGTGAAAAAAAATAAACATGTGGACATTACATAAGCCCATAGCCAGAGTACCTTATGGAAACATTGGCAGTTTCTCTAGTTGCATGAAATGATATGATGGGAGGATTTTTTTTTATTTCTTGATACTACAATGGCATAATTTAATTTAACATGACCAAGATCTCCATCTTCTGCTAGTAGCCCCTGCCCTCAGCTGGGTCATGGAATAAGTTTTCCAAAGCAAAGGTGTTTAGTTACCAAAGAAGTGGAAAACCAAGTAGAATCCAGAGGAAAAGAATGGAATTTCCTTCCTGTGAAACTATAGCCCTTGTAGCTCCTTTGGCTCTTTTTCCTGGCCTGAAGTGAGTGTTGGGTCGTATCTCCTAAGCAGGCAGACTCCACGTGGCTAGGGAGTTAGGGCTCTTCTGTGTTATCATAACAGTAATAACTGATGTTGATCCAATGCTCTAATAATTCTAGACACTGAGTGAAGGCCTTAGATTTAATTCTTCCCATGATAGCGTGCAGGAAACCGACCCTGCTGTAACCACCACATGTAGAAACAGACACAGAGGCTAAGGGCCTAAGAGATTGGCCTCAGCCAGAAACACAGGAGCTAGGGTTTTCAATCCACTGGAGCACTCCAAAGTCCCTGCTCTCAAAAGCAAATTGCTTCACTCTTTGTGGTCCTGACGAAATGCAGATTATTATTCAGGTTACCAAATGTCATACAGCTGAAACCCTAATGTGTTTGCTTTACTTAAGGGGGCAAGATAAAGGAGAAATGTCATAGCATCTGGCATCAGAAACCTGGAATTCAAATCCAGGCATGAAGATTTACTGGCTCTGTGACCTTGAGCAACTTTATTATTCTCTCTAGGCCTCAGTTTCTTCATCTGTAAAATGGACACTTACTTAACACAGCTGGGGTGAGAAAATGGAGTAGCACATGTGAAAGCTTCTCATATATTTGGGTCATAGGAATAGGGAGTTGTTGTCTATGAGGAGGAAACTGAGCCCTAGAAATATTAAGTAGGTAGCTCACAGTCACACACCTGGTTAAATTAGTCAAAGCTTGAGTTGAGAACCCAAGTCTTTTCACACATGTCAAATTTTAAAAAATTCGAAAAAAGCAGGCCAAATGTAAATTGAATTAATGCCTATTAGTTTTAGGGCTTTGATAGTTAAAAAGTAAATATTAATTTGTTAGCATTATACTTGGTACAATGTAGATACTTAATAAATGTTAGGAGTTATAGTAATGAATTATACTTAGTTATCAACAGTTATAGTTATTAATATAATTTTCAGGTTTTTTAATGTTTACTTATTTTTGAGAGAGAAGGAGAGAGATAGGGAGACAAAGCACAGGGGGTAGGGTCAGAGAGAAAGGCAGACACAGAATCTGAAGCAGGCTTCAGGCTCTGAGCTGTTAGCACAAAGCTCAACGTGGGGCTGGAACTCAACAAATTTTGAGATCATGACCTGAACTGAAGTAGGACACTTAACCAACTGAGCTCCCCAGGCACCCCTATTTTCAGTTTTATTGTGAAGAAGACATGAGATGAGAAATATAAAAAAAGTTTTTAAAAACAATATATGATAATCATGATGTCAGACAAAATCAAGAGATTATTTTCAAATTTAATAGCTCTGAACTCATCACCCACACTGCACTCAGCATTGCTTGTCCATAATACCATCAAAAAGAAAACAACTAGTCCCTTCTATAAAGGGACTTAACTTCTGATCCAATCCCATGTTTAATCTGAATGTCTCATAACCCCAATTAATGCAAATATCCAATTTTATTTTCTTATTCTCACTAGCCAGTGTGGGTTTGAAAATCTTTGAAGGAAACTAAAGTATTTTCACCTACTGTTATAATTGAGATTGTGTTTCTTTTTACATTCTCTATTTCAAACTCGAAGAGAGAATGCTAGTCTTATAAGTCCTTGGTTTCTACCAAAACTGGTCCTCCAATGGTTTCCTGAGCCAAAGGCTATTTCCAAGAACAAAGAGTATGAATCATTTAACCAGGACATCAATTTTGTGTTGATAAGCTGGGCCAAATAACATAGGTAGATACTAGGGTACTAGTGGAAAGTGGGTGAGAAAACGGCAATTAGCAGTGTAACCCGGATAAAGGCCATTCCCATTACTGTGCTGCTAGATGCTAGAAGTAGGGAGGGGCAGAAAAACAATGTGTTATGAGCCCTCTTTAAGCTTTTGCCATCTCTTCATAAAGTTCCCCGTGGTGACTTTTCCAGAGTATCCTCAGTTCTGGCTCCTTGGATGGACCCCAAATCTGCAGACCAGAGTTGAACCAAGGCCTGGTGACTACCCTCTCCGGGCTGCCCCATGCTGCATCTGAGCTTCACAGGGCTGCTGAATGCATAAAGCAGATACATGTGAGTCTAAATCAAGTGGCCTGACTCCTCTGTCTATAGCAGGAAATGCGTTCTTCCTTTCAGCTTGCACAAAACAAAAGCCTGTATCGGGCTTGCGGCTCCTCCATAGTCAGGAGATGGCCATGCAGCTGGGTGAAGCCAAAGACAACCTCTCCCTAGAGCTGGGGGCTTCTCCCACTTGTTTGCTTTTTTAATTAGTCGACCTAAGCTGTCTCTCTACCTTTTGAAAGGACATAAGAAGTCTGAGCCCAGGGAGTTTCCCACCAGTAGTGCCTGCCAGGAACTGAAAGGGCCAATTAGCTGGGTCCCCTATCTGGGATCTCTTGTCCTCTCGTGACTTGCTGGGGACTCATAAATTACCCATGCTGAGGCCGACACCAAGACCCTGGGCACCTGCTCACAGCTCTTCAGACACCGCAAACTGAATGCAAGCTTCCCTCTGAGAGGGCCTGCGGGACTTTCACTAAACTTGCCTCAGTTGGAAATCAGTGGTTAACTAGGTCATAGGCAGCTGATGGAAACTCTATAAAGAGTGAGTGTGCTAGGGACTTTTTGCTTCAGAGAAAAGTTTGTGCTTTAGACAAAGAGGAAGATCTGGAAGAAGCTAAAAAGGAGGCTTTAAGGAACAGAAGAAAGGAAGGAAGGGAGGGAAGGAAGGGAGGGAGGGAGGGAGGAAGGAAGGAAGGAAGGAGAGAGGGAGGGAGGGAGGGAGGAAGAGAGATTTTACACATTAGCTCGTTAGCTGTGGCCTGCTATCCAAAATAAACAACAACATTTTGGGGACCTGATATATTATGATCTGATTTTCATACTAGGGCCTGACTGTGTGAAAATCTTGGTATGTACTTTCATAATGAGATAGATGGACATGAACCTGAACACAGGACCTTCTACTAAGAATTCAATTCCTTTTCCAAATCACTAAACTGACATATTGATCTAAGTTTCCTCATCTCAACTAAGTTTGGACTAAAACTTTTTTTAGTGTACTTTACTAAATAAAAGCTTGGGTTTCTTTGGATATATACCTTAAACTCAGTATACTTAAAAGAATTTTTCGTTTCTTCACCCTATTTCTCTACTTGTATTTGCAGTCGTGGGAACAGATTCGTCTTCTGCTTGACCCAGGAGGATCTGGGACTCTTCCATCAATTCTATCTTGTCATAAAACACATTCTGCCAAGTCAGTGTCTATGATGTCCTCACACCTGCTGCCTCCATTCTCACTCTGAATGCCTATTCAGGGACCCTCATGTCCATGAGTTGGCAGTGCTGAGAATGTCATTCGTTGGCTTTTCTGCTGCTGATTTGTGTCATTTTCTGTCCAGGCTACACACCACACTTAAAGGTCTAATTTGAAAATGGTCTCAAAAAACTAACACTGCATATGGAGACAATCACAAATCACCAGCTTATTATTCAAGTTCTACAATCTAGTCCAGCTTTTCCTCTTTCTCCCTTGGCCTTAGCTACTGCTCATTTAAGCCACAATGGACAGAGTGCATTTCTATCTCCTTTATATTTCATCCATGCTCTGCCTTCTATGTCTTTCCTACCACCTTACCCCACTCTCGAAGGCCCTGCCAAAATACCATGTCCCTCAAGAGAATTTTCCGGCATCCCAGCTTCAAAATAATCCTTTCCACTCCTTTTACTTATTATGGGTTAGTTGTAACCATACTATAGACCTGCTCTAATACATTAGTCACATGTTGCTATCGAGCATTTGCATAGCTAATCAAATGCCAAATCAAGGCATGCTGCAAGTGCAAAATACACACTTAAAATTTGGTATTAAAAATGTAAAATGGGGTCCCTGGCTGGCTCAGTTGATGGAGTGTGTGAGTCTTGATCTAGGGGCCATGAGTTTGAGCTCCACATTGGGTATAGAGCTTACATTTTAAAAAGATGATGGAAAATATCTTTTAATCATTTTACATAGATTTATACCAAAATTATATTTTGGACAATTTTTTGAGAATACTGGAGTAAATAAAATATATTAGAATTAATCCCACTTGTTTCTTTTTAGTTTATTTTTTAAGTTTATTTACTTTGTGAGAGAAAGAGAGAGACAGAGAGAGAGAACACAAGTGGGGGATGGGCAGAGAACGAGGAAGAGTGAAAATTCCAAGCAGGCTCTGTGCTTATAGCACAGATGCAGGGCTCAGTCTCAAACTGTGAGATCATTACAAAATCAAGAGTCAGATGCTCACACCGATCGAGCCACCCAGGTGCTCTTCTTTTTACTTTTTCAATGTTACTACTAGAAAATGTAAAATTAACATGTGGCTTATATTTCTATTGGACAGGACTACCATAGAACATCTAACATTTCATATTGTATTGTCTTAATATCATCTATTAGTGTGCCAGCCTCCCTAATAGATTGCAAACACCAGTAGGAAAGGACACAAGTTATCTTGTGCTTTTTTGTTTTGTTTTTTAGTATTATAATATCACATTTGTAATATATCAAACTTAGTATTATAGTTCTAGTAGATAAGAACAGATTGTACCTACCCTGAAACTACTATGAGAACAAGGTAGAAATGTTTAGGTAGCTCTTTCTGAAAAGTAAAGCTATCAGAGGCTCAGCGGCTATTCTGTGAAGAAAAGGATTTAACAACTCTAGGACTGACCAAATGGATTTAAATTTGTGCAAACCCAAATGTGACCAGTAAGGTCTTGTCTGCCACTACCTCTTCCATCCATGTGGAACCTTTACCAACCTAAAACCTTCCACATATAATCTCAAGAATCTGTAACGGTTCCTTATGGCCCATTACCACTGTTTTCTCAACTGCACTCACAGCCACTAGGAGCATTTTGGAGGTAACTCAGAGTAGAGGCAAGGAGAGAAAATAATTTTTCCCAGATGAGATAAGGCAAGAGACAATATGTGGATGGTAGGTAGGTATGTTTTGTGGGTGGAGGACACAGGGGACAAACAGCTAACCTTTTCATGTTTACTAGCAGTTTAATAATGCAAACCAAAAAAACATTTTAAAATATAGAGAAAGGATGTCTGGTTTTTTTTTTTAATGTGAAAAAAACATGAATAGATACTAAATATAAAAATACAAGTCATACATATATAATAATTTTTCTAAAACTAAAACTTTAGTGTTTATAGCTTAATGTATTTGTATATTATTGGTATGCCTCAGATATTTTCTTATGCCATAAAACATTCTTTGCAAATAAATTATTAAAGACTGGTTTTGGTCGATGAACAAACCAGGTTTGTTGTTGTTGTTGTTGTTGCTGGATTTTAGTCTTGTTACTTTTCCTCATTGTTTTTGGTGTTGTAAATAAAATTGTAAGCATATGCATGTTTTAAACAAATTTTGGTTATATTATATTATTTCCTTAGAACAACTTTCATAACCTGTATTATTGGATTAAAGGGAATGTCTGTTTTGAAAGCTTTTGATACATGCATGCTTGGGTAAATATATAGACTTGTATTTTAGTAAAAACAAAAACAAAGAAATACTCTTTTTTTTAAATCTCTTATTGCTATTCCAGAAGGATGGACTCAACAGATTTTATTTCACATTGCAGGAATAGAAGGTAATGCCATCCTTCCTTTGTTATTTGAATCACTAATGATTTGGGATCTGGGTTCTAAGGAACAGTGAAATCTATGATGAAAGAATAAAACAAGAAAAGAAAATAGTTTAAGGAGAAGGCCAAAGGAAGCAAATGCTCATGAGGGAGGAAGAGGGAAGTATCAAATAGAAAACAAATCCAGGCTTGGTAGAGACTTTGTTTGAAAGCATTATCACAAGGCAGGGAAAGAGACCCTCACGATTAGGAGAGAGGGCTACTGCAGTAGAGAGAGTTCTCACACCATAGATCTGCAGGTGTCTCTCGTCTCTCAGGTGAGACAGAAAGAGGTTTTCATTCATAAAAAGGAGTAAACAAGGCTAAACTAAGGGAGTGTTGGAGGGTGGGATGAAGGATGTGGTGTGATAAGATAGGAGACCAGAGAACGTTTTGTCCCCAATCCATCTGAGGAGGATAATGAAGTTAGGTCTGGGCTGTATTCTGGCTCAGGCTGAGGATAGGCTAAAACTCGGGAATCTAGGGGGAAGGAAACAGGGATCTAGGGGGAAAGAAAGACATTTAACCAAAATTGTATGACTAACTAGAATTTTATTCCAATTGGTTAGTGCATACAAAACATCTCAGCTAATAATTTACGAGACAAAGAAATAGGGGTTTGTAGAGGCTTTCTTTGTCATAGGTAAATGGTGGGGGTCGGAGGGTGCGCATCTGAGAGTCATATTATCTGTGTCATAAGGAAGAGTGCTTCTTTGCATTCAGTTGTTTCCAGAATCCAAAAGGGTGGGGGAATTTCTTAACCTATGCTGTTTTCCAGAAGCACAGTGAAATTCACAGTGAAGTGAAATTCAAAACTGTCAGAAGAAAGGATTTTCCTGATTCAAAATGGTCAGAAAATGGTGGAAAGAGGGACCTGGGGAACAGAGTTTCCCAGAAAGAATAGATGCTAATCCCCATCACTCCTGCTGCCCAAAGAGTTGTAGTGATGATCCCCTGGAGCAAAGAGGGTACCGGATCATCTCTGGTATACTGTCCACGTGGTGTAGATGTCCCTCCATGGGGGTCTGCCTACATCCAGAAGCTTCTTGAGGAGAAGAAGTAATCCAGAGTAAAGCCTGCAATGTTTTAAAAGATTTTGCTAGTTCTTTCTATATACCTAAACCTCATGGAGCTGAACTCCTAGTGAACAGACAGACCTACAAGTAAACAAAGAAAATACAGAATGTGATTAAAAAAAAAAAGTAAATAAAACAGCATGAAAGAAAGCAAAAGATATCTACTTCAGGTAGAGCAGGAGGGAGAGACTCTTCAAGGGGGTGAGGTTTAGGCTTAAGCCTTAGAGATGAGCAGAAATAAATGAGTTGGGGAGTAGCTATCCAGCTGACTAAAGGGCACCAAGGATCCCAGGAAGGCTAAGGAACAGCCTAGCACTTGACAGAAAGGCAGTTGAGTGTAGGGCACTGAGCAAGCTCAGGATGACTTAGTCTTTGAGGAATGGAGAGAAGTTTAGAACAGAATTGAAGTGCACAAGGAGTTATTAAATATCTTGGAATGAAAGGATTACATGATGTGTACTCATCTTCCACTAAGCTCTCAGATGCTGGATGAGGAACAAAATTTCAGGAGGACAAGGATGAAAGTAGAGCATTCTAGGGGAGAGAGATGGTGGCTTGAGTAAAATTCTATCCTCATTTCTATATATTGTTTTAATTGCCCCACCTTTATATGTTTTTAATGCCTTATGGTCTACGTTATTATTCTTTTTCAAAAATATTTTGGGCACTGTCACCAATTTTTTTGGAAATACATTTTTAAATTATTTTGTTATAGTTAATTCTTCTCAAAGTCCACTGAGATTTGGGACAGAATTAAATCAAATATTTAACTTAATTTATAGAGAGTTCCCATATAAATAATACTGAATTGATTCTTACCAACCAGCAGGAATAGATTTCTCAGTTTACTGTTTTTTTAAACATGCCCCTCAGTAATGTTTGGTACTTTCTCATGTAGAAATTAGATAAAAAATTCTTCATTCACATTTCTTTCTAAGTATTTTATATTTAAAGCAATTGTTAGAAATTATATTTTCTCTTTAAATTTCCTTTTTTTGCAATTTATTTATTTTGAGAAAGAATGTGCACACAATCTGGGAAGAGGCAGAGAGAGAGGGAGAGACAGAAAATCCGAAGCAGGCTCCTCACGCTCCTCACTGGCAGCACAGAGCTCCTGGAGCCTGATGCAGGGCTCAAACTCATGAAGGGAACTGACTGAACTGTGAGGTTACGACCTGGGCTGAAACCAAGAGTCGGATGCTTAACCAACTGAGCTATCCAAGCACCCCTCTCCTTGTATTTTCTAATAAAACAATGTGATAGTACATATTTTTGTTATGTTGCTATTTTTAATAGTTTTAAAATTATTTTCTAAATGGACAATCACATGATCTATCAATATTGATAACTTACCAATTTTCCATTATTTGTCTTATTTTTATAGTTCATTTTTATTATATTCTTATTTTAATGAATTTTTTTAATGCAAGTGGGAGCAGCCATCATTATGTATATTTTGGCCTTCGTATGACACAAATATTCTGTATCGTATTTAGGAAATAATTTATTTTTATTTCACTAAGCATTTTTTGCCTACTGTTAATCTTGGGTTATTTACAATTTGTGTCTATATGTGAAATTCATTATTTCATAAGTGAATTTCATTTATAGTTTTCTTCTTTATTGTTCATTTAAGGTCAACGTTATATTATCATCTTAAAATTAATTATGAGACTTTCACCATTTAATAACACAGGGAAGCTATTTCTTTCATGAAAGAAATAATTCACTTATTGAAACAGTTATCTTGATAAGGTCCCAATAGTTCATTTTTGTTCTTGATTCCCTTGGAATCCTTTGGGGATGTGTGTTGAGTAGGAAATTGCTGCGATTGAGGTCAAGGAGGCTATTTCCTGCTTTCTTCTCTAGGGCTTTTATGGTTTCCTGTCTCACATTCAGGTCCTTCATCCATTTTGAGTTTATTTTTGTGTATGGTGTAAGAAAGTGGTCTAGTTTCATTCTTTGGCAAGTTGCTGCCCAGCTCTCCCAGCACCATCTGTTAAAGAGGCTGTTTTTTTCCACTGGATACCCTTTCCTGCTTTGTCAAAGATTAATTGGCCATACACTTGTGGGTCCAGTTCTAGGCTCTCTATTCTATTCCATTAGTCCATGTGTCTGTTTTTGTGCCAATCCCATACAGTCTTAATAATGACTGCTTTGTCATAGAGGCTAAAGTCTGGGATTGTGGTGCCTCCCGTTTTGGTTTTCTTCTTCAATCTTACTTTGGCTATTCAGGGTTTTTTTGGGGGGGGTTCCACACGAATTTTAGGATAGTTTGTTCTAGCTTTGAGAAGAATGCTGGTGCAATTTTGATTGGTATTGCACTGAACGTGTAGATTGCTTTGGGTAATAATGACATTTTAACAATGTTTATTCTTCTGATCTATGAGTACAGAATCTTTTTCCATTTCTTTGTGTCTTCTTCAATTTCTTTCATAAGCTTACTATAGTTTTCATCATACAGGTCTTTTACATCTTTGGTGAGGTTTATTCCTAGGTATTTTATGGTATTTTGTGCAATTGTGAATGGGATCAGTTTCTTGACTTCTCTTTCTGTTGCTTCATTTTTGGTGTATAAAAATGCAATCCATTTCTGTACATTGATTTTGTACCCTGGTACTTTACTAAATTCATGGATCAATTATAGAAGGCTTCTGGTGGAGTCGATCGGGTTTTCCATGTAGAGTATCACGTCATCTGCAAAACTGCTAGGGATATACCCAAGGGATACAGACGTGCTGATGTATAAGGGCACATGTACCCCAATATTCATAGCAGCACTTTCAATAATAGCCAAATCATGGAAAGAGCCTAAATGTCCATTGACTGATGATGAATGGATAAAGAAGATGTGAGATATATATATATAATGGAATATATATAATGGAATACTACATAGCAATGAGAAAGAATGAAATCTGGCCATTTGTAGCAAAGTGGATGGACCTTGAGGGAGTCATGCTAAGTGAAATAAGTCAGGTAGAGAAGGACAGATACGATATGTTTGCACTCATAGATCTAACAGGAGAAACCTAACAAGGGACAATGAGAAGAAGAAAGGAGGGAGGAAAGAGTTAGGGAGAGGGAGTGAGGCAATTCATGAGAGACTCTTGAATACTGAAAACAAACTGAGAGCTGAAGACGGTGGAGGGAAGGGGAAGGGGGGTAATGGTCATGGAGAGGGGCACTTGTGGGGAAGAGCACTGGGTGTTATATGGAAACCAATTTGGTAATAAACTATTTTTTAAAAAATGAAACAGGTAGGCCAAGTAGTATTTAAAAAATAGTCATCTAATATTTTTTAATTTTTGAATAAACCTTAACTACTAAGATTTTTTATTTCTTTCTGAGTTCAGAATAATCAATTTTTCTGAAAGTTATTAATGTTCTCCATATATTCAAATATAATTAAATTATTTTCTCAATATTATTTCCATTTCACCTATATGTGCTTCTATTCTATTTCATTAAATAATTTGAATATATATATTCTTTTTTATTGCTTATGTTAGTAAGCATTTATCTCTGTTATTTTTTCCCAAAGAAGCCAAACGCATATATTAATTCACTTTTTCTGCCTTCTTAATTATTAACCTTTTTATTTTTAGCATCATTATTTTCTTTTTCCTCAAAATCTTAAGATTGTATAATGAGAAGAATTGTTTAGAGAAATATTTTATAAATTTTCATGTAGCAGCATGTTTTCTGTTTAAACATTTGTTATTTATTTTGAGTTGTCTTTTTGGGGGATCTTAGAATAAGATTCAGAAAATTTTTTTGCTTTTTATATTCTAACCACAAATAGAGAGTTTAGTAAATACCTAGTAAATACATTTATAATTTTGTCTCCTTAGTCTGATAAAGCCTGAGGGGGCTGCATAAAAGTTGCCCACATTTTACCTTTTATATTTTACTTATTTTATAGTAGAAAGATAATTCCATGATAGATTTTACTTTTTATTTTATAAAGATGACATTTGTCCCACAGGATAATTCTCCCAAATTTCTATGAATCTGATTTTTCATAAGGATCACTGCTTCTCTTTTCCCTCTCTTCCTCCTTCTTCCCTCCTTCCTTCCTCCCTCTCTTTCTCTCTCTGTCTTTCCTTCCTCCCTTCCCTGTATGCTTTTCTATCTATACATTCTGAATCTCCTTGTTTAGGTATGTATCTTGTCAAAGCCTTCTTTCTTTACTTTTTTACCTAATCTGAAAGTAATAATCTAATAAAACAGATAACTGTTTAATAACTATATTAGCTAAATGGTTTAGTTTACATCTTTTATGCTTTTTACTTAATATAAATCCTTGAGATATTCTTGATTTCCTATCCTTTGTAAAATGAATTATATATTGCCACCCACATCCTGATTCCCGTCCATAACTTGGGAAGAGCAAATTTAATTCTAAAGTATACTTGTAGTATTTTTTTTTACATTATAGAAAACATATGTGTACTTCATCCTGTGATTTTCTCTCTTATCAATTTGTTAATAATGTTATCAAAATGTATTTTAAAATATAGACGCAGGAAGGAGGTTTGCCAAAATATTTTGTATAAGAAAAATAATGAAGGAAGAGTTTCCCTGTCAGATATCAAAAGATATTAAAAAGTGCAATAAGCTGAAAAATATGGTTCTGTAGCCGAATACCTATCTGACCAGTGGGAAAGAGAAGTAAATTAAGAAACCGCCTCAGGAATTCAGGAAAATTCAGTAGATGAAAAAGTTAGCATTTCAAATAGGAGAAGAAATGATGGATTATTCAATAAATGACATTGAGGAAGATAATTATATATTTGAAAATGATAAAGTTAAGTCTAGGCCCTATTGCAGGAACGTATATTCTAATGGGAAAGAAAACACTGACAAATAACATGATTTCAGGCATTTCTAAGAAAATAAAGGATATTAGAAGGGTAGAAAGTGCTCATTAGGGTAGGGGTGGTGAGGAATTTTAATAAGGATATACCAAAACCTTTTTTTTAGGAGAAATATCTACAAATCAACCGTAAAACTTGGGAAAGCACATTTCAGGTCAAGGGCTTTACTAGAAATGGGCAGAGCAGTCTTGACTCTTAAACAAAGGGCAGTAAAAAAAGCAAGCTAAAAAAGTTATTCAAATTAAAATCCTTTTTTAGCTAGATTGGTAAATTTTATTTAATAACTACCTGTTTTGACAAAACTATAGGAAAATAATCACTGTTTTATATTCTTAGATTGTAGATTCATAAAATCTATTTGGGGATCAACTGGCAGTATACATCAACATATGTAAAAGTAGATCTCTTTACCCATAGTCCCTTTACCTAACATTTATCTGATAGAAAAACTTATTTGATAAAAAATTATGTTTCAGCATTGGTATTAGCAAAAGATGGAGACAAACATGCCATGGCACAAACCACACAATGAAATAAAAGGCAGCTGCTAAATAACAAGATCTACTGATTTACTGATCTGGAAATGTTCCCACAAAACACGTTATTGTTGTTGTCATTTTACTTTATTTAAAATTGTTTTACTCTCAAAAAAGTGATTTTAAAGTGAATATCTCATTTATACATGGCAAATTCACAGCTAACATCATAGTTATTGGTGAAAAACTGAAAGCTTTTCCTCTGAGGTCAGGAACAAGATAAGGAAGTCTACTCTAGCCAGTTTTATTCAACATAGTATTGTAAGTCCTATCCTAGTTCAACCACACATGGAAAAAAAAAAGGCACCCAAATTGGTAAGGAAGAAGTAAAAGTATCACTATTGGCAGATGAGATGATACTATAGATAGAAAACCCTTAGGGCACCACCAAAAAACTGTTAAAATAAATGAATTCACTAAAGTTGTAGGTTACAAAATTAACAAATAAATCTGTTGCATTCTAATATACTAATCACAAAGTAGAAGAAAGAGAAATTAAGAAAACAATTCCATTTACAATGGAACCAAAAAGAATAAAATACCCAGGAATAAACATAACCAAGGAGATGAAAGATATGCCTTCTGAAAACTATAAAACACTGATGACAGAAATTGACGACACAAATGGAAATATAAACCATGCTCATAAACCAGAAAAATTAATGCTGTTAAAATGTCCATACTACCCAAAGCAATCTGCAGATTCAGTGCAATTTCTATCAAAATACCAATAGTATTTTTCACAGAACTACAACAAATAATCCTAAAATTTGTATGGAACCACCAAAGACCCTAAATAGCCAAAGCATTCTTTAAAAAGGAGAACAAAGCTGGAGGTATCATAATCCCAAATTTCAAGATACACTTACAAAGCTATAATGATCAAAACAGTATGATGTCAGCAAAAAACTGTATGGTACCAGATCAATAGAACCAAGTAGAGAAATAAACCACACTTACATGATCAATTAATATGTAACAAAGGAGGCAAGAATCTACAATGGAGAATACACAGTCTCTGTAAAAAAATGGTACTGGGAATATTAAACAACTACATGCAAATAATGAAACTACACCACTTCTTTTCTATAATGAACATAAATAAACAAAATTGAATAAACATCTAAATGTGAAACTTGAAACCATAAATATCCATACAAAACATGGGGAGTCGTCTCTTTAACATCAGCTTTAGCAATATTTTGCTAGATAGGTTTCACAGGCAAAGAAACAAAAACAAAAATAAAGTATTGGGACTACACCAAAATAATAAACTTTTCCACAGTGAAAGAAATCATCAAGAAAATGAAAAAGCAACCTGCTGAATGGGAAGATAAGTTCACAAATGACATATCCAATAAAAGAACAAAATCTAAAATATGGAAAGGACTTCTATATTTTAATTAAATATTTTTTAATTAAAATTAAGTTAAAATTTATTTAAAAATGGACAGGGAACCTGAAAAAAATTGTTTTATACAATGTATGTTTAAGTAGGACAATTTTCAGGAGCAGTGTGGTATGATCAATTGTCATTCAAAGTATAATTTATTTTAATGTTTTACACAAATATATATGCAATGCTATATATTTAGACATGAATGGGGTTGGGGAGGAGCCCGGGAATCTAACATCAATATGTGCGGTGTAATAAGTAAATGAAACTTGAAAGTTTTCTCTAACATATCTTGAGTATTATTTCTATAGCTTTTATGTTATAGAAATTCTTCATATGATTTTCCATATTTGAAAAGAGTAATGCCTTATTTCTGTGGCTGGGTACTGACTGCTGTCAGAATTCTTGTCTCAGGTTTGAAGGTGAGAAGGTGACTGATGTGCATTCTCATTGTCAATTCCGTTTCCACCAACCCAAGGTATATGGGAAAACGGCACAACCGTTTGTGGTAAAGTCTTCATTGGGCCTTTTTTTCTCCCAGGAACCAGTCTTTCTGTCACTGTGTTTTCTTAATAGCACCCCTCAAATCATAATATTATTGTCAAATAAAATGACTTTAGGGAGAAAGTGAGGTAGCCATATCTTATAGTTTTATGATTACCATCTCCCTCCTCCCCCTGCCCAGGACTAGATTTCTCCTTTCTCTTCCTGAGTGAATAAAATATATATTTGAAGTTCTAGAAAAGTTTCCAAAGGCAATTTGTTTTATTGACTAAACCTGTAAGAAATAAAGCAGAAAGGTGTCTGCTCTTTTGAATAGTGTTATTTTAGGGAAATGGGGGATATTACATGCCACTGTCCTACCAGTTAAAATGTCCTACTTATGCTATAGAATTTTAAATAATCAAGGACCTTCATAAAGTGACTTTCTATTATGTATTTCCCACAGCTTCCTAGTAGGTCTATTTCAGTTCTGTTAAATTCATCTTCTAAGTACTATAAACACCCCTTTCATGTACCACCATTTCTTTGTCTGTGTTTATGGTTTCATTATCATGAGGTTTACCTTTTCCTCCTTCACTTAAATGAGTTTTTTCCTATCTTTCAAAGTCCTACTCAATTTTTATGTATTTTGAAGCGTTCCTTACATACTTATTCATTTTCTTTCATCATACTTCCTACAGCACTTACAATTGTTACCAAATTATTCCAACACCTAAGTATATGTTGTCATATTGTGCTGTTCAACTTTCTTTGCTTTCATGGACTAAGTTCTACCAATGCACAGTTAATACACTTCCATCAAATAATCTACAAAAAAGAGACACATGATAGGCATTTATTAATAAACAGCACAGAGATTACTGGATTACTGATTTGACTACAGGAAACAATGGCTACAACAGTAACTACTCAAGTGCAGACAGGATGCCAGCATCACCTAGGTGCTTCACAAATCATGCGTAGCCTCTGTGCCCTCTCGTTCTTCCTCTACACCTCCACTGTGTCCATCTGCTGTTCCCACTCAAGGGGACATTCCCCTCTGCGACAAACATCATTGCAGAGAGCAAAAGGCATTAATGAAAGTGGTTCATAAACTTCTATGTGGCAGAAAGGAAAAAACTTTTTCATAGCTGAGTCAGACCACAGAGTATATAAGGCAGAGTAAAGACATAAATCTTTGAAATATGGGTTGCATTCTCTTCCCTAATGAGAAATGTCTATCTGTGACTGATCTGAGGATGAAGATAGGCCAAATTATGGAAGACCTTGGAGACCATGTGATCATTATTCCTATATATCTGCATTGGAACTTGGTGTTTTTCACTGAAGAATTTATCTTTACACCTCTTTCCATAGTACTGTGTGGGAATTATGTCATTTTACCACTTCACACTCATTAGGTTATACTATTAAAGAAAAATGGAAAATAGCCAAATTTTGGCCAGGATATGGAGAAGTTGGAACCCTTGTGCATTGTTGATGAGAGTACTAGTACCATGTATAAAAGTTTGACAATTCCTCTACAAGTTAAACACAGAATTACCATGTGATCCAGTAATTCTACTTCTGGGAATATATCCAAAAGAACTGAAAGCAGGGACTCAAACAGATATTTGTACATCCATGTTCATAGCAGCAATATTCATAAGAGCCCAAAGGTGGAAGCAATCCAAATATCCCTCAGTAGATGAATGAATAAACAAAGTGTGATATATACAAGCAACGGATTTTTTTTGTGTGTTAGAAATGAATGGGAATCTGACACATGCTACAAAAGATTAAATATAGAAAACATGAGGGGCACCTGGGTGGTTCAGTCAGTTGAGGGCCCAACTCTTGATTTTGGCTTAGGTTATGATTCCTTGGTTTGTGAATTCGAGCCCCACCTCAAGCTGTGTACTGACAGTGTGGAGCCTGCTTGGATTCTCTCTCTCTCTCTCTCTCTCTCTCTCTCTCTCTCTCTCTCTCCCCGCTTTTCCCCCTGCTCACATGAGCCCATGCTCACACCCCCCCATCTCAAATTAAATAAACTTAAAAAATATTGAAAACATGATAAGTGAAATATGCCAGGACAAAAGAAAAAAATAGTTCATGATTTCACTTACATGAGGCACCTGGAATAGGCAAGTCTATAGAGACAAAAAGCAGAATAAAGATTACTAGGGATTTAATGCACTTAGAATTTCTGTTTGGGACAATGAAAATACTGTGGAAACGGATGATGGAGATGACTGCACAGCATTATGAATAGACTAAATGCCACTGAATTGTACACTTAGAATAGTTAGAACAGTTAATTTTATGTTTTGTATATTTTACCACAGTGAAATAAGAAAATATTTCATTTTAAAAGGGCAGTTTTGGGGGGCACCTGGGTGGCTCTGTCGGTTAAGTGATCAGCTCAGGCTCAGGCCATGATGTTATGGTCTGTGGGTTTGAGCCCCGCGATGATCTCTGGGCTGACAGCTCGGAGCCTGGAGCCTGCTTCAGATTCTGTATCTCCCTCTCTCTCTCTCTGACCCTCCCCTGCTTGTGCTCTGTCTCTCTCTCTGTGTCTCTGTCTCTTTCAAAAGTAAACACTGAAAATTTTTAAAAAATACAATAAGATAAAAATAAGAGGGCTTTTTTGTTAAATGGCTACTGTAAGTCTAATTTTCATATAACTCTTTATTTTTTGTGTCATTTGTTCTGAATTATTTTATAGGAGACACCAACCATCTATATTTGTGTCTCTCAGATTCCTATATATGAAAACCTCAGACCTCCAATCTGCCCATCCCCCTCCATTATGCTACTCTCTTGGATATCTCAGTAGCAGCCTTGCCCCACTCCTCCACATGGTTGCCTCAAAAAACTACACGCTCTTTCCTGACCACACACTCTTGACATCTGGTTTCAACCGAGTGATCATCCCATCCGCATGCAACCCAACAGAATTCTATCGTGGTTAGGAATCGGTGTCTGTTGCAAATGAAACAAGACACTTTCTGAACTGCTGCTACTCATAAATGTTTCTACTTAATTTGATCAAGTTTTCATAGGTTTAACTGTACTTCCTCATTCTACTCTTACCTCACTATTTATAGCCAGCTTGTGGGTTTATTTTTAAAGTAATTATTTTCATTTCTACAAGCCTCTGTTTCTATAATTGTCTAGTTAACCCAGAGTTGGGCCCATGACTCAACACACACAAGTCTACTTAGATATCATTGCCTGACAATATGACCAACAGCTTTATGTTCCCTATTCCTTTGTTTCTCCGGGAAACACCCATCATTCATTCTCAGGTAGCATTTATCATTCTAGGCAGTTCCAGTATTTTCTCATCATGACCAGGAGCTAAAGTAATTATGCCTTGGGCTTAGTTACCTCAGTGACATCTCTTCAATGACTGACTGGCTTATAGTTCTTTATCATTCAGAGAATTTTCCAGAGTTCCAGCAATTTCTGGAAGGATGGAGTTGGAGTCAATGCTTTCTTACCATAACCAATATACTTATTTCATTGTCCATTGTTAGATACTATTCTAAATCTTACAGCAGAAGCAAAATGATTATAGAGCCAAACTTGTTATATAAACAAATTTGACTTTAGCTATATGCTATTTATTCATAGTGTTAATTCTGAAATTCCATTAACTTAATATGACTCCAAGGAGTAACTATTAAGAAAATATATGTTGATAGCAAAAACAAGTAAGACCTCATTTCAATAAATAAAAAGTTTTGTTGTGACAGAAGACTGCATTATCATCAGCCACAGATACACAATGTGAGAAGGGACATGGAGAAAGAGAAAAAAAAAAGAGTTCAATTAAAACACAAAAATCAGTCCTAACAAATCAAACAAGAATACAGTAACAAATCAGTAAGTTGTGTTATTAGGTATATAATTTTGAATCTCTCCACAGGCTCTCAAAACATAGTTGGAGGAGATAACATTATGTGAGCCAGAGGAATGCCCTTTAAAATTGCTTATGGGGTTCACAAAAGAAAGCTTTTGGTGGTACTTGGACACCATCTTGGAAAGTGGGTTGGACTGAATAAGTGTCAAAAGGGCTTAATGTCCATCCAAGAAGCAGGAAGATCCACAAAATAGTGGAGCCTGTGGTAGATGTGACAGGAGGTAAGCAGAAGAATGCTGAGATAATAGGAAGAACTGAATCGACACTGAACAAAATAGCAGTAACTCCAACTTAGTCAATTGGTGGGTGCAGTCAGCCTATAGGTGCCTTTGAACACTCAACTCTGTATATGAATAGTGGAGGTCACATGGTGGAAAGGATATTTTAGTAAGACAAATCTGGTGACAACATGCAAAATATTCTGGACAGAGACAGTCTATAAAACAACAACCAAAAAAAGTGGGAGTGGGGGGAAGGAAGAAGAACTACCAATAAATAGAGGTTGTGTCCTTATTGGCCATGACTTTCCTGAGAGGTGAAGTAGGTAGAGAAGTGTACATCATGTTCCCACTATGTCAATGGGGAGACGCAATACATTTTATTTCACTGTTTGAATTGTTTTAAATCATACCATTTACTGTGAGGTTTCATAAACTGTAGGGTTTATTATCCTTTACAATGGGGGATACTAAAGGTTGAGATCTGTTAAGTTAATGCTTTGAGTTTGTGTTAGTTTGCTTTTAAATGTGTAAGTACAACTTCAATAACTTGAAGGAAATTACAAATTATAAAAAATCTTTTAAAGTTATACATATTTGGAACTAAGTCAAAGAAAATTTATATAAAATGATAATAACATAACAGCTAACGTTCACTGGATGTTTGCTATGTACCAGCTAATATTCTAAGCTTTTTAAAAATCAGCACAAAAGTCTCTTTAAGGCAGATACTATTATTATCTCCATTTTACAGATGGGAAAAAGTTACAAAGAAAATATATTTGTACAGGACTGCAGATCTCAGAAGTGATAAAATCAAGATAAGAACCTGGGAAGTCTGACTGTCAGGCCATGATGCTAACCACCAGCCAACATAGACAAAAAAAAAAAACAAATAATAAAGGAAATCTAACATCAAACCTCAGAACATAGTCACTGTGCTGTATATTAGATCTCTAGAACTGCAGTTAATATTATCTTATACTCAAAATTTGCCAACAGGGTAGATTTTTAAGTGCTCTTGCCAGAAGGAAAATAAAAAAGGTAACTGTGTGAGGTGATGGATGTGTTAATTGAGTATAGTGATCATTTCACAACGTATACATATATCACAAGTTTTACACCTTAATTATATATAATCCTTTTTTATATAGTCTTAAGGATTATATGTAATCCTTATAAAAAGAAAATAATAAAATATAGTAACTCTATTAATAGTAATGGTGTTAATTAGGAGACTACATAGTCTTCTAAGGATTGCTTTCATCACAGTATTGTTCCATAAAATTCTCATCACTTGGCAGAAGAAACTAAGGCACAGAGAGGTTATTTGATAGAATATTCTAGAAACACTGGGCTTAAGCATGAACTTTTTCCAGGGCTTCAATACTCTTCCACTTTACATGGTACATACTCAATTACCACCAAAATTCAGCAAGTAACAGGGAAAAAAAGTAAAATGACCCCAAAGAGAGGAAAGTCACCAACAATCAAAACTGAGGGGAATGTCAAAGTTAACAAATAGCACCTGCAGAAAATGAATGAATTAGGTACTCATAATGCTTTATTATTTTAAATTATGGTACCTCTAGCTGAGCTACGAAGGCTCTTTTTTTCCATGGTTATTGTATCTTTAAAAATATGAATTCCATCTCGACTGCCTCTTTAAATAAGATTAATTCACAGCATTTCCCATTTAATTGCTTTATCTGTTTTGGTCCATTAGATTCTATTCTAGAGCATAGCTTTTATGATAAATTAAATTCTAGGGTTTTATTTTGACATCTAAGTTAATTTTTAATTCTGTAAAAAGTTCTGCCCTAAGCAATTTAGTTCTTTCGGAAGTGCTGTGGAAAAAATGATATTTGGAGTATTATAAGTTATCCATGAAACAGGTATTTCACAGCCAACCTGCCTGGGCTTTCTTTGGGTTTTCTTAGTCTCAATCTCTAATGAAAGTATTAGTTTTTCCTTAGGTTTCTAAAGGGAGACTTCATCAGAGAAAGTTGCTTGGTTGGTGCACACTTGACTATCATGGTGGAAGTGAATCTCCATGCTGTCTTCACTTGAGTAACTTAAAAGGCAACTGAGTCTTCCATATGGGTAATCTGCTGTAAATTAATCAGCATTTGGCCATGAAATCAGAAGTTTGCTAAGAATTAGAGGGATACAAAAAAATTAATAAAGAAATTAGGGCTTTCACACATGTAAGAAGAACAGGGAGAGTAGAAAGTCAGGATGGCTGTGGTCACAAGGTTGGCAAAACAGTTATTGATGACTTCAGCTTGGAGTATGAAGGGGATGGATGGCAGAGAAATTGTTTCAATTTCCAAGTTTATAGGAAGGTCCTACTACTGTCTTAGTCTACTTTATCATAGTAGGAGTTCATACAGGATCTAAGAGGCCACTCACTTTGGCTTCCATAACTTCTCAAGGCCTGTGTTCTCTTCTACCCTCTATATTGGGAGCTAAACAGAAAAGGGGGTTCTTAGAAATGTAGTTCATGGATTTTCCTGTTGGTACAGATTAACAGTTAGAATTTGGCAGTGGGGATGCCCAGATGACAACAAGGCAGCTTCTCTTATGAGCCACAGAATGTAATGAGCCATTTCATTACACACCAATGACAGTCCAATACTCTTCCACTTCTACAATGAAGCTTTATCTTAAAGTATCATGCTATATTGAAAATCAAACCAGTCACTGATAATTTGGGCATCTCTTAGGTAGCTGGCAATGTGGTAGGTAGTATGAATAAGATGTTTTTGTTTCTTTTTTTTTCTTTTTTAAGGCACAGAATTAAATCATGGTCTGAAAAAAATATATTTTAGTTCTGGTAAAAAATTTGACACAGTTTGAATGTTGAAATGTAGCAACAATTTCTAGGTAATTTAATAGTTTGTTGGAATACAGTTTCTGATTGTCTGAAATCAAGATTGATTCAGAAATTTTAAGACATTTGGAAGCATAATTGTTCCACACATTTAAGACATATGGTATGTGTAAACCTTGAATGACAAGAAAAGGAAAATTCTACTACTTAATATTGGATTTATTAGTGGACTATTTGTGCTTGAATGGCTCATGGGAATATGAGCCTTCTAGAGAATAGGATATACAATTTTGTGCCTCAAAACTATTTTTGTCTTAAGTTTTGAACAGCTAGTTTTCCACAATAACCATCTGTCTCTTGACTGTCTTTGCTGACACGTAGTCTAGTAGACTTTGAAATCTTGGGAAGCAGATACCCTATCTAGGACATCTTCTATTCTTATTGACCAACAGAATTCAAGATACATGGTAGAAAGTCAACACAAGTGTATGGAAATAATATTTATAATAATTTAAACAATATAGTCCTAGACAATATTAAGAATGCATGCATGTGACCTCTAGGAAGGTGATGGCAGTGTCTCACAGAGTGACATGTACGTTTTTGGTAAACTTTCTTGCAGTGGCTCAGATGGTGACCCTTATATTTGCAGCCTCAGTAACCTGCCTCTATGAGCACATTGTTACTGTATCCAAAAACATACTCACCCTAACCAAACTTGTGAAACTGAGGAAGAAACTCAGGATGTCAGTTTATTCATTTATTGCAAACAACACCTTTCTACTGGGAGAATAAATTCCACTCACAGGAAATGAAATATGCAAAGTCTGCATGGCCAATTACTTTATTCTCAGGAGAAGGTCTATGTGGGAAACAAGATAATAATAAGAATTGGTAAATATTTGATTCAGAAAAAAGTAGTTAATAGGATTAATATTAGTCTGAGATTGGAATGGTCTTGTCAAACAGGACCAGAATGCATGATATCTATTAAGTATCTCCTTTGGCATCAATCTCCACAGGATTGCCTTCCCAAAGGGGGCAGAACACCCACAGCTCTCTATCTGAAATTTTCTCTCCTCTGAGCAGAGTCTTGAAGGACACTCCCAACATATGTCGATGTGGATCTTGTTTTTCAACACTTTTTCTCCATGGTTGACCCAAATCCTTGCAGTTTCTGTATTCTCTCAGGTCACAAAATGGTTGCAAACTTAGGAAAGAGTGTGTTTCTTTTAAAAAGACTTGATCTTTCTAATCTACAACACCATGTATGATTTTGCCATTTTGCTTTTGGCAGGCATTCATATTTTCCCTGTAAACAAAATACCTAATATTTAGGAATTTTGCTACAATATTAATATAATCATTTATCAAAATATACATTTTGGCTCAATTGGTTAAGTGTCTGACTTTGGTGCAAGTCATGGTCCCACAGTTTATGGGTTCCAGCCCTGCATTGGGCTCTGTGCTGACAGCTCAGAGCCTGGCTGCCTGCTTCAGATTCTGTGTCTTCTCTCTCTCACTGCCCCTCTCCCTACTCGCTCCTGTCTCGTTCTCTCTCAAAAATAAATAAAACTTTTAAAAAATTTTGTGTCAGATGTCATTTATGTGCTTTATATCTTTTTTCCCCCTCCTAGCAACCTTGTAAGGTGGGCACCATCAAAAAGCATTCATTGATAAAGACAGTGACATTCAGAGTGATCAGCTCTGAACCAAATCATTCTGCATTGTGAGTGAGCAATCCAGATTGTGGAGTAGTCTGTTGACTTTAAAGCCTGTGCTCCAGAAACCCTAGTCACTGCACTCCAAACACTGCTTTTCTTTAGACATAAGCTGTAGTATCCTCTTTTCCCTCCTCTTTCCTCTTTTCTTTGGAGTAGAATTTTATTGAATCCAGAATAAATTAGATATTACCTTAGCTATTTCAACCCCTAATACCTTCCATTCATATTTACAACAAGAACTGCTATAGAGTTGCAATTTTCTAAACTGGGCATCTTTTAAAGAAGGAAATTCTAAGTAGCTTTGTCCTGAATTATACAGTTGAAAATAGATTCCAAGCCCTCTACATACTTCTTGCTGGGTACAGTTTTTAAAGGTCAAATAGTGCTACCAATGGGTATTCCCATAGGCTCAAGGGATGGTCCAGAGCAGCAACTGGGAAAGAGAAGCTGGCTGTCCATATATGGTGCAAAAGGTACATAAAACTCTCTAATGGCTACTCATCTCACTTAGAGTAAACCTTTACTATGCCTTACTCTTGGTACTATGATTTACAAGTTCCCATATCAACTAGCCTACTGTTATCATCTACCTTTAACTCCTCTGCTCTCCTATTTTCTCCATTACCAATTGCACTACCCCCCTCATTCTTCCTAAAACTTGCCAGTTACTGTTCCACTTCAATGCATCTAAAATTCCTCCTGCCTGGAAAATTCATCTTCAGGATAATATTTGCATGAAATTATTCTCCCTCTCTCCCTTTCACCTCACTTCTCACTAGTGAATCTAAGTTTTTACTCCCTCCATTGAACATATTTGATTCCTATAAGATTGCCTAACATGTATTAGGTCAATAAATACTTTTGAATAAATGAATAAATGAGCATTGGGTTTCAGTTAACTTATTTTTTTTCAATCAATATGAATGGTTAAGTGGAGAACACAGACACTCAATGGATCAGAACAGAGAACCCAAAAATGAACACAGAAACATACGGCCAACTAATCTTTGACAAAACAGGAAAGAATATCCAATGGAATAAAGACAGTCTCTTCAGCAAATAGTGCTTGGAACACTGGATAATGACATGAAGAAAAATAAACCTGGATTACTTTCTTACACCATACACAAAAATAAACTCAAAAGGGATGAAAGACCTAAACATTAGAAAGGAAGCTATCAAAATCCTAGAAGAGAAACCTCTTTGTCTTTGGCCACAGCAACTTCTTACTCAACATGTCTCTGGAGGCAAGGGAAACAAAAGCAAAAATGAACTATTGGGATCTCAGCAAAATAAAAATTTTCTACACAATAAAGGAAACAATTAGCAAAACTAAAAGGCAACTGACAGAATGGAAGAAGATATTTGCCAATGACATATCAGATTAAGGGTTGGTATCCAAAATCTAAATAGAAATGATCAAACCCAACACCCAAAAAACAAATAATCCAGTGAAGAAATGGGCAAAGGACATGAATAGACATTTCTCCAGAGAGGACATCCAGATGACCAACCGACACATGAAAAAATGCTCACTATCACTCATCATCCAGAAAATACAAATCAAAACCACACTGAGATACCACCTCACACCTGTCAGGAGGGCTGACATTAACAACTCAGGCAACAACAGATGTTAGAGAGGATGCAGAGAAACACGATCTCTTTTGCACTGTTGGTGGGAATGCAAATTCGTGCAGCCACTCTGGTAAACAGTATGGAGGTTCCTCAAAAAATTAAAAATACAACTTGCCCTACGATCCAGTGATTGCACTATTAGGTATTTATCCAAGGGATACAGGTATGCTGTTTTGAAGGGACACATGCACCCCAATGTTCATAGCAGCACTGTCAACAACTGCCAAAGTATGAGAAGAGCCCAAGTGGATAAAGAAGATGTGGTACACACACACACACACACACACACACACACACACACACACACACACACACACTAGAATATTACTTGCCAATCAAAAAGAATGAAATCTTGCCATTTGCAACTATACGGATGAAACGAGAGGGTATTATACTAAGTGAAATTAGTCAGAGAAAGACCAGTATCATGTGACTTCAAACATATGAAGACCTTAAGATACAAAATAGATGAACGTAAGGGAAGGGAAGCAAAACTAATATAAAAAAGGGAAGGGAACAAAACATAAGACACTCTTAAATATAAAGAACAAACAGAGCGTTGCTGGTGGGATTGTGGGAGGAGGCATGGGCTAAATGGGTAAAGAGCTTAAGGAATCTACACTTGAAATCACTGTGGCACCATGTGCTAACTATCTTGGGTGGAAATTATAAAAAATAAATGACAAGAGTTAAAAAAAAAATAAAGAGCCCCATATGATATCTGCAGAATGTCACCAAGGAAGGAGCTTCCTGCCTGTGTTTTCACATGAACTGGTATATTCTAGAAAAGCATACATGATACAGTATTACTACTAAGAAGTGCATGGCTAGTTTTAAAGCTTTGGAAGACTGATTCATAGTCCTATTTCATGGAAACACATCTGAAGACAACAGGTTTCAAGACGTTAACATTTTTTTAAATGTTTCTAATTTATTTTTGAGAGACAGAGAGAGACAGTGCAAGCAGGAGAGGGTCAGAGAGAGAGGGAGACACAGAATCTGAAGGAGCTTCTAGGCTCTGAACTAGCTGTCAGCACAGAGCCAGCCCAACACAGGGCTTGAACCCATGCGCTGTGAGATCGTGACCTGAGCCAAAGTCAGAAGCTTAAATGACTGAGCCACCCAGGTGTCCCTCAATACCTTTTTAGTCACCTACAAACAACTTTTCAGAAACCTATCTGTTTTTATTCATTAGACATTAAATCCTACCCTAAATTTTGGTTTCTTTTAAGTCTTTTTCTGATGCTATCATTTCCTGTACAACTAACTCACTTTGCATATGGATGATTTTTTTCCCCTAAGAAGAGTTACTTAAGTAATTTGAAATTAGAGAGATATATAATTATATTCCTTTGATATTAAGGTTATGTCCAGCCCAATTCAATATAAAGAGAGTAGTTAAGAAATACCTTTCAGTCAATTTCTGCTGCAGTAACTTAATTCATTCAAACAAAAATTGATTTAATGGTGTGTATTCAGTATTGCACTGTGAGCTATGGGGTTGAGAATCTATGGATATTCAGCATATTTAGACAAGAACAGCAGTGTTTCAGGGTTACTCACTCTGGAGTCCATATCAAACACAAAGAGGAATTTGGAAATGTGCAGTGGGTCTGATTTCACAGTGCTGGGTCACACTGGTACCATTCAATACTGGCATCGAGAAATGTTCAATAATCTAGAACAGCCCCACAAAAAGAATCATGTTGTCCAAAATGTAGATGCTAATAGCATTCTCTCCTTGTTAGAAAGGCTGGATGGGGCATAGTGGACTTAGGTTACAGGAAAAGATAACTTACAGTAAAAAGACTGGACATTATTCTGTAGGCAATGGGACCATCAAATGAATTTAAGTATAGGGAGAGTGAATTGTTTGAGACTTTAGGGAAAAAAAGGTGAACCAGCACAGGAACAAAGAAGAAACAAGGAGATCACATAGTGAGAAATTGCAGTCATACAGCCAAGGAGTGGTATCTTGTTTCTCCTCTTAGCAATAAAATCACCAAAAGTAAGAGAAATTCAAAAAAGAAATGTCTGTGACCCAGAGATTCTAGTAAAAGGAGCAAGTCCATCTTTAAGCATATTAACATGCTTAGAAAATGGGACATGATGACTGGCTTCTATCACACCCACTTCTAGAGTTGAGAGTAGCCAATCTTAAAAAAAAAAAAACAACTAGCTGAGACTAAAATGATATTCTAAGGAAATTCAGTGTTCTTTTAGATAGTCATAAGAAGGAATAAGAGAACACAATGGAAAGATAACACAATAAGTAACTGTAGAATAGTATACAAACATATATATGAAAATTTGGAAACTCGTCCTTCCAAAAACTCTTGTAGTTCTTGGAATATTTCACACAGAACGTATCATTTAGTGAACATCCAATAAAAACACACTCGACTATACTGTGAAAAGTGTAACACATTTTATTTATTTATTTCTTATCAATCATTTAAATCCATGTTAGTTAACATACAATGTAATAATTTCAGAAATGAAATTTGATTCATCAGTTACATATAACACTCAGTACTCATCCTAACAAGTGTCCTCCTGAATGTCCCTCACCCCTTTAGCCCTTCCCCCCGAACACCCTGCCAGCAACCCTCAGATTGTTCTTCATACCTAAGAGTCTCTTGTGGTTTGTCTTCCTCACTGTTTTTTATATGATTTTTGCTTCCCTTCCCTTATGTTCATCTGTTTTGTATCTTAAACTCCATATACGAGTGAAATATGGTATTTCTCTCTCTCTGACTGACTGATTTCACTTAGCTGAGTAATATCCCATTGTGTATCATCTTCTTTACGGGCTCTTTCCATTCTTTGGCTATCGTTGATAGCACTGCCATAACCATTGGGGTGCATGCACCCCTTTCAGTCAGCAGTCCTGTATTCTTTGGATAAATACCTAGTAGTGCAATTGCTGAGTCATAGAGTATTTCTGTTTTTAATTTTTCAAGGAACCTCCATACTGTTTTCCAGAGTGGCTGCACCAGTTTGTATTACCACCAGTGCAAAGGATTCCTCTTTCTCCTCATCTTCACCAAAATCTGTTGTTGTCTAAGTTGTTAATTTTAGCCATTCTGACAGGTGTGAGGTGGTATCTCATTGTGGTTTTGATTGATATTTCCAAGATGATGAGTGATGCTGAGCATTTTTTCATGTGTCTGTTAGCCATCTGAATGCCTTCTTTGGAAAAGTGTCTATGTCTTTTGGCTGTTTCTTCACACGATTATTTGTTTGTTTGGCTGTTGAATTTGATAAATTATTCATGGATTTTGGATACTTATACTTCATCTAATATGTAATTTGCAAATATTCTCTCCCATTCCATCAGCTGCCTTTTAGTTTTGCTGATTGTTTCCTTCATTGTACAGATTTTTTTTTATCTTAATGAGGTCCCAGTAGTTCAATTTTACTTTTCTTTCCCTTGTCTCTGGGAACATGTCAGGTAAGTTTCGGTGGCTAAGATCAAAGATGTTGTTTCCCACTTTCTCCTCTAGTATTTTGATGGGTTCCTGTCTTATGTTTAGGTCTTTCATCCATTTTTTTTGTTTGTTTGTATGCTATAAGAAAGTGGTCCAAGTTCATTCTTCTGCATGTTACTGTCAAGTTTTTCCAACACCATTTGCTTAAGAAACTGTCTTTTTTTCCATTGGATATTCTTTCCTGTTTCTTCAAAAATTAGTTGGCCACATATTGTGGGTCCACTCCTGGGTTCTCGATTCTGAGTTCTGGATTGTGTCGTTTTTGTGCCAGTACCATACTGTCTTGATTACAGCTTTGTAATACAGCTTGAAGTCCAGAATTGTGATGCCTCCAGCTTTGGTTTTGTTTTTCAAAATTGCTTTGGCTGTTTGGGGTCTTTTATGGTTCCACACAAATTTTAGAATTGTTTGTTCTAGCTATGTGAAGAATGCTGGTGTTGTTTTCATACGGATTGCATTGAATATGTTGATTGCTTTGGGTAGTGTCGACATTTTAATGATATTTGTTCTTCCAATCCATGAGCATGGAATGTTTTTCCATTTTCTTGTGTCTTCTTCAATTTCTTTCATTAGCTTTCTATAGTTTTCAGCATATAGATTTTTATCTATTTGGTTAGGTTTATTCCTTGGTATTTTTTGTTTTTGGTGCAATTGTAAATGGGACTGATTCCTTGATTTCTTTTTGCTGCTTCATTCTTGATGTATAGATATGCAACCAATTTCTGTATATTGATTTTATATCCTGCAACATTGCTGAATTCCTGTATCAGTTCTAGCAGTTTTTTGGTGGAGTCTTTTGGGTTTTCCACATAGAGTATCATGTGGAAAACCCAAAGTAAAGTAAACCCAAAGAAAAGTAAAAGTTTGACTTCCTCCTTGCTAGTTTGGATGCCTTTTATTTATGTTGTTGTCTGATTGTTGAGGCTAGGACTTCCAACACTATGTTGAATAACAGTGATGAGAGTGGACATCTTTGTTGTCCACTCAACAAAGAGAAAAACTCTCAGTTTTTCCCCATTGAGGATATTAGCAGAGGATCTTTCATATATGTCCTTTATAATACTGAAGTATGATCCTTCTATCTCTACTTTCTTGAGGGTTATTATCAAGAAAAGATGCTGTATTTTGTCAAATGCTTTTTCAGCATCTGTTGAGAGGACAATGTGGTTCTTATCCATTCTTTATTAATGTGATGTATCACACTGATTAATTTGCAGATATTCAACCAGCCCTGCATGCAAGCAATAAATTCTACTGGATTGTGGTGATTAATTCTTTTAATGTATTGTTGGATCCAGGTTGCTAGTATCTGGTTGAAAATTTTTGCATCCATGATCATCAGGGAAACTGATCTGTAGCTCTCCTTTTTAGTGGAGTCTTTGTCTGGTTTTGGAATGCTGGCCTTGAAGAATGTGTTTGGAAGTTTTCCTTCCATTTCTATTTTTTGGAACAGCTTCATAAGAAGCTCTTCTTTAAATGTTTGGTAGAATTTCCCCTGAAAGCCATCCTGCCCTCAACTCTTGTTTGTTGAGAGATTTTTGATTACTGATTCAATTTCTTTACTGGCTACGAGTCTGTTCAAATTTTCAGTTTCTTCCTGTCAGTTTTGGAGTTTATAGTTTTCTAGGAATTTGTCCATTTCTTCCAGATTGCCCAACTTTCTGGCATATAATTGATCATAATATTCTCTTATTATTCTTTGTATTTCTGTGGTGTTAGTTATGATCTCTCCTCTTTCATTTGTGGTTTTATTTATTTGGGTTCTGTCCTTTTTCTTTCTGATCAGTTTCTAGGGATTTATCAATTTTGTTAATTCTTTCAAAGAACTACCTGCTGGTTTCCATTGTTTTTTTTTAAATTTCAATATCATTGATTTTGTTTGTTCTGCTGGTGTTTGGCTTATTTGTTGTTATTTTTCTAGCTTTTTAGGTGTAAGGTAAGGTTGTGTATTTGAGACCTTTCTTCCTTCTTTAGGAAGGCCTGGATTTCTATATAATTCCTTCATATGACTATCTTTGCTGTATCCCAAAAATTTGGGGCTATCATGTTTTCATTTTCATTGGCTTCTATGTACTTTTTAATTTCTTGGTTAACCCATTCATTCTTTGGTAGGATGATCTTTAATATCCCAAGTATTCATTGTCTTTCCAAATATTTTCTTGTGGTTGATTTTGAGTTTCATAGTATTGTGATCTGAAAATACACAAGGTTTGATCCTAATCTTTTTGTACTTATTGAGGGCTGATTTATGACCCAGTATGTGATTTATTCTGGAGAATGTTCCATGTGTACTCAAAAAGAATGTGTATTCTGTTTTATGATAAAATATTCTGAATGTATCTGTTAAGTCCATCTGGTCCAGTGTATCATTCAGAGCCATTGCTTCCTGATTGATATTTCATTTAGATGAACTATCCATTGCTGTACGTGGGGTGCTGAAGTCCCCTGCTGTTATAGTATTATTATCAATGAGTTTATGTTTGATATATATATATATATATATATACACACACACATATATATGTTTTATTCATATACATGTTGTATTTATATATTTATGTTTCATGTTGGGGGCATAAATATTTACAATTTTTAGGTCATATTGGTGGATAGATCCCTTAATTATGATATAATGCCCTTCTTCATCTCTAATTACAATCTTTATTTTAAAATCTAGTTTATCCAATACGTGTGGCTATAGCAACTTTCTTTTGATGACCATTTTGTCATTTTGGAGGAAGAAAACATTAATAAAGTAAAAAATAAAACTTAAAACTCAAAAACAAAAAAAATCAAATAAATAAAGCTACTAGGTCCTAAGTGTGTTTCTTTTATTTTTTAATAGTTTATTGTCAAATTGGTTTCCATATAACATCCAGTGATCTTCCCCACAAGTGCCCTCCTCCATTACCACCACCTCTTTCCCCCTCCCCCTCCCCCATCAACCCTCAGTTTGTTTTCAGTATTCAATAGTCTCTAAGGTTTTTCATCCCTCTATCTCCCCCAACTCTCTTTCCCCTTTCCCCTCCCCATGGCCCTCCATTAGGTTTCTCCTGTTCTCCTGTTAGACCTATGAGTGCCTAAGTGTGTTTCTGTCTGTTGAAAGAAGATTGTTGATAGAATAGAGGAAAAAAGGGAAAGAGAAAAAAAGGCAAGAGAAATTTAAAAATTTAAATATATATATTATAATATAGAATAAAATGAAATAAAGAAAATAAAATAGAATAAAAAATTTAACAATAAAAATAAAAATAATTTTTCTTTCTGTATCCAAGAATGAGGAAGAAAAGAAAAAAAGAAAAGAAAAAAGAAAACAACTTATGTAAAAACAGAAGCAAAGAAAATGAACAAATGAATGAACCAGCAAACAATAAAACCCAGATGAAGTTATATCTAATTTCCTCTGAAACTGAAACTATGAAGCCATCTATAGTCCATAGATGAAGTTACATCCAGTCTCCCCTAGAACTGAAACTATGAAGACTTTTATAGTCCATACATTAAGCAGATGGAGTGACTGGTCTTCTAGAGGGTGTGCTTGAAGCAAGCAGGTGGGCAGGGCTTGGTGTAATGGCTCCATTCTCCACTAGGTGGTTGCTTAGCTTATTGGGGTCGATATGTGTGGCTCACAGGCGCTTGCATGGGAGAGGTGGAAAAGACTTCACCCAACTCCCTGTCTCTTGAACAAGAACTTTGCACTCTCACCAGACCATGATCAAGAACCCCTCCTTTGTCTCAGGTCTGTACACTCCCTGCCTCTACCCTGTCCATGCCCAAGCTGCCCGCCTCCCAGGTGGCACTCCCTCCAGGTGGACTTGTGTTTCAAAATCCCTCACTTCAGAGACCCCTGTGGCTTGAACCCATACTAACTGTCTCAGGGAGGGTCTCTCTGAGCAATGGCTAGGTGTCGGTCTGCCCAGAATATGTTTGTACAATTGCACAGTGGCAGAGGTTCAGAAATTATGGCAAACCACAACACGCAGCTGGTGCCAGATTTCACCACACTCTGGCCTGTTTCTCCTAATAGCAAATGTGGCTGCTCTCCAGAGTCCTCTGGGACCTTTGCCTGTTGGGAGGCCATATGGCCTATACCAAATGCACTCCAAGCAAGGGAACTGCTTCTCCCCTGGTGACACAAAGATTCCTCAGACCCAGATGCCTACTCCTGGGGACTCACCCTGCTTCCTCACTGAGGAACTGCCAGGCACTGAGCTCTGAAACTTCGGACTGTGCCCCACTGTTTGTAAAACCCCAGTGGTATAGAATCTCCTTTCTTCAGTCAATGGTTTTAAAAGAACAGATTTCTTGTTCAGTCCCCTGCAGGTGTTTTCACTCTCTCTTTCTCTTCAGCTACTTTCAGGGGAGTTCTTTCTTGCACAATCCTGGTACACTGAACTCTCCCCATTTCTGTCCTCTCTCTACAAAAACAGCTCCCTGCCCTTTGAAGCTTTCCTCATCCCAGTTCACCTCCTTGCACCGTGTACTGGCGAGTTCTGTGGCTCAAGTTATGCAGACTGTTGTATCAATCCTCAGATCAATTTCCTAGGTGTTCAGAATGGTCTGCTGCTGATCTGTGTTTCAGGGATGAGATGAGCTCAGGGTCTCCATGCTTCTCTGCCATCTTAACTCTAAACCTTGTGTGTGATACATTCTAAATTTAACTTGCAAAAATAGAAAGATCTAATATTAATCATTTGATCACCTAAAGTATTTAGAGATGACTATGTAACCAACAGTATACTTAATATTGTGTTATGTGCAGAGATAATAGCAAAGATGTTTATATACCATATGGAAAGATAAAAATAAAACACAGGAACAAAAAGAAGGAAACTATAGGGCTAAACTGGAAATATTTGATAATGAGGGCAAAAATAAGTCCTAGAGAAGAGACTGAAGAAGACTGGTGAAATCAAGCAAGTCTTCATGAAAGAGAAGGTCCTAGAAGAACTGAGAGAACTTGGGTAAAGGGGTAAAGAACTGATGCAAACCTATGTGACTAAAATAAACTAAATGGGTAGAAAAAAAAAAGATGAAAAAGATGCCTAGTTTCAATTTGGTGTTTTACTACTCTGCAATTGATCCCTCTTGATCTCAGATTTCTGAATGGAAAATGCAACTAGTAGTGCTTATCTTCCAGGATTTCTATGAATATTTACGAAGATGTATGTAACAGCTCCCAGACTGTGCTCAGAATGGTATTCTTAGTCACTCATTTGTTCATTCTCGGAAGATGTATGTTTCCTCTGTATATGAAACGTGGAGTTAAGTTATGAAAATTGAAAAAAAAAGGTAATGTGTAGCTTTCACTGTGACAAAGATCAAGATTGTGAGATGTGAGTTTCAAGTCATCTTAGGATCAGCCTGATCGTTTCACCCTCCTCCACTGAGATCTCACACTGTGCCTTACCAAGAAATATATTTTATTTAGTTATGTGTCTACTCTTTTCATGAAAATTTGAGAGAAAGAGATTTCTTACTACTCCACAGACACTAAAATTACTCCAAGTCCTTGTACAGAAAACTCTGGTCAGAAATAGGTTCCCATACAGGATACCCCAACCTAACTTCACTACCAACTCTCCTTACCTGTTTGTTACCAACTGAATATATGCATCACCCCAAATTTCAATTGTTGAAGCCCTACCCTCCAAAAGTGATGGTTAGGAGCTGGGACCTTTGGCGGATGATTACTGGATTTACATGAGATTGTGAGGTCGTCATGATGGAATGCATACCTGTGTAAAAAGGAACTGAAGAGCTCTCTCACATGCTCTTCTCTCTCCCTCCTTCCCTCCCCTCTGTCATCCTTCCTGCTGGTCTATGAGGATACAGCAAGAAGGCATCCAGTCTTCTGCAAACCAGGAATGGGGCCTTAAGCAGGAACCAAAGAGACTAGCACTTAATTTTGGACTTCCAGCCTCCAGAACTGTGAAAAATGAATGCCTGTTGTTAAAGTAGCTCAGTCTAGGGTATTCTGTTATAACAGCCCAAGCTAAGACACAGTTCTTGAGAAAACCACAAGAATCAATGCCATGAAACTACAGATGATTAAACTGATTCCAGCACTAAAACTTCTGCTGTGTATATTCGTTATTTAACTTGACAAAAATCATTGGAATGTCTGATAGTAAGGCTTGCTTTCTTATTCCAAGAATAATTTTTCTTCTATATTTTTTACAACTTTTTCTAAGAATGATTATGTAATTTTCTAACCACAAGTGGTATGAGTTTCATAATTAAGAGAAATGTTCTTTACTCTCTACCCTCTGCCATGTACTAGCTTACATTCACTTACTTTGCTCACAGTTTTCTTTTTCACAATCTCCAGCCCTCCAGCCTCACCTCATATGACCTGTTACTTTCCATTTCTTCATTTAATTTTGTGTGGTGATTTGAGCCTTCTCTGGTCAACTCCAGTTATCACAGGAAGGATGGCAGCAGAGCTGGGATTAGACCAAATTCTAGTGACAGGTACTGTTCTTCAGTCAGAGCAGGTGCACATAAAGCCAGAGGGATGCTTCATGCAGGCACAGCCATCAGCTCACTTGGCATCGAGGTAGTTGCCATGGCCTTGCTTAGAGCTCATTGCTTTAAATGGAAGTCAGCTTTAAACATTTATTCAGATCGATTTATTCAACAGTGTTTAAGGTCGATCTGAGTTTATCACTACAGATGCAGTTGGGCCCTTACCATTTAGCATAATGTTTCATCAGTTACAAAACCAAATACACCCAGGTGACATGTGGTGTCTTGTTTATAGGGATGTGGGGTCTTTTACAGCAAAGCAGAGACTAGGATAGAAGGTTTGCTGGAAAACTTGTTTTCATAATACTCTGAGGGGGTTAAAGTTTATGAAGATTTTAAATCTTTTCTCTTGGCTTGAATTATCTTTTTTTTTTTCTTTTTGCCCATCCTTGTCTCCAAAGAAAGCAATAAGCCTGTCAAAGGAGGAATTAATTAAGCAAATCAATCAGTCAGTTTTATTAAGGAATTACAAAGCCCAAGTGGAGCATTAATTATTCAGATAATGGGACATCTCTGAGCCTTTCTTTTTCAATTATTGATAAGCTGCTATCTATCATCCAGACTGCTTTAGTACTGATTTAGCTGTGAATGAAGCCAGGTCATTCAGCCAGAGCATATGCTAGTTATGAGCACTGCTGGAGGCTGGGGTGAAGCAGAGGGCTGGGGCTCTGTGTTTCCCCCAGTTTGAGTGCAAACCATCACCACCTTGAGGCAAGAACCAAGGATACATGGCAGGCATCTCAGTGGAAGCCTTGTCATGCTGGTGTCATCCTACTGATTAATGATGGGTGCCGAGGCAATGGCGCTGGGGGTTTCTATTTCTTTGCCACACCTTAATAAAGCAGTTTTTATAATGAAGCCATGCCATCATTTAACAGCTAAGAGAAAACAATGCCCTTCATTTTACACCTAGAGAAACTTTAACTCTTTTCCTCTCTAGTGTCAGAAAGAAAAACGCTACTTTCAACCTGAAATTATTTGGAATACCCTTGGTTTTGGTGTTGACATGTGTACTGCTCTTTTTCCAGCCCTTTGCTGATTTGTGTGAGTTCAATCACATTCTTTCTTTTCTTCAAAGATTTATTTAGTACCTACTAGGTGCTAAATCCTGACAATGAAACAATGAGATCTCCAGGTACCCATAGTGCTATGATAAGGCATTTACTGATTTAAAAATATGTATTTTTTAAAAAGTATATATATTTTAATCAGAAAAGCTCATCAGTCCCTCAAAAGTGAGTTCAAAATAAACAGAATCAAATATTTCAGTGTAGGAAAGAAGATCACAACAATAAGCACACTAAATAGATAATTTGTTCCTCATATACCAAAGAAGAAAATGTATAAAATCCAAAGGGCCCATCAAGACTTTGAAGAAACTTCTATGGAATAAAACAATACATGGCTGACAAGGGGAGGTCTGAGAACTGAGGAATACTTCTGGTTCTTTATATCACTAATGGTTTTGTTTAGGGCTCACTGGCCACAGATAGATACATTTCTTGAACTTTACATGCTCAAGCCAAATCCTGAAACATTAACAATATATCTCAATACTTAGAAAATTCAGGAGTCAGCAGCAGCTTATTGGAAAACTGTTAAGCAACATTGCAAAACTACCTACTTATAAGTGATCTCTCCCTGCTCTGAACTCTCATAGAACTTTTTATTACTCATATTCCACTTAGCATATCCTGTGGACATTCAGGCAAAGGCTTTAAGCACGATGCCATAATAGAAGCTCCTTAAGGTAATGCCAAAAGCATAAGCCATAAGATAAAACACCTGTAAATAGAACATTAAAATTAAAAATGTTTGTTCTTGCAAGCAAGGTCTTCTGGTTGAAGGTGATGGATCAATACTTATGCTCATCTCCTCTCAACATCTCTCTAAAATATAAACTGCTTCTTTAAGGCAGTAAAAAAAATGAAATGTAAAAACTAACAGCAAATATAATGTGAGTGGTATCACCAGTTTAAAAGAAACACTTGTAAATTCCAAGAATCTGGAAAGCAAACAGAGGTGTAACTCACGTGGAAGAACAGAGACTACTACTGGTTTGAGTGCACATAAAAGGATCTAAGGGCGAAAGAATTCTTTGTTTTCTTTCTGTGGAATGTACAGAAGTTCCAGCTTCAGAGAAAGTCTGAATACAGAACAGTTTGCCTCCTACTCCCTCACACTTTCTCCTGAACAAAATGGGGTTGCCTGTATGTTTATCCCACTTTCTTTTTTTCTTTCCTTTTTTTTTTTTTTTTGAGAGAGCATGCATGAATAGAAGAAGGGCAGAGGGAGGGAGAAAGAGAGATCTCAATCAGGCTCCATACCCAGTGTGGAGCCAACGCAGGACTCAATCTCACAACCATGAGATCATGACCTGAGCTGAAATCAAGGGACACTTAACTGACTGAGCAAACAAGGTGCTGGACCTTTTTTGAGAGAGAGAGATGTTTACCCCACTTTCTGATTTCCCACTCCCACATTTTGACCCCCTGTAGTGGCTACAGTGGTTCTTTGCCCATTGGTACTCCTTTTAAGTATTTGTTCAATGAAAGAGGCCCAGTGAAATTTATCTCACACTATACTCAGCTACTTGCAGAGCCCCACCTAATCTGAGTGATCAGATCATCCCACTGGGATATAGGAATACTGCTATGTGCTAGTGTGCTAGAATCAGGCTCAATTAGTTAAAATAATACAAATAAAACTAGTTAATATGGAAAGCATTCTGGCAACTTCACCTGTAACTCCATTCAAAATTCAGTTGCAATCTCATCAGGTAGGTTTTGTGATGTCACTTGTATCAAGAAGCCTGAACACTAACTGGTATATTGGCTGTCTCCCAAAAAACCGCCTGACCCATCACACAGAAGTCAAGCATAAGCCCTTACATTCCTAAATTATTTCCTGTTTTCTACCTCTGCCTCTGATGATAGATCAATAGCAATTAACAGCAATGCCTCTGAAATGGAATTTGACTTCCATGATCAATTTGGTATAGAATTTTAATAAAATGATTGGGTGGAAAGGTATCTTATTGTGTTATTTTCCTTTTGCTTAGAAAATGACTCTCGCATCCTTCTCTCTCAGTCTACCAGCCTGGTGGTCTAAGCCTCAGGCGAGTGCCAGGATAACCCTGCAATGCTGTTAGGCTCTCTTCCCTTTCCAGCTCTGGAACAAAGGGGTCCCTTTGTGACATCCTCCTGCCTCTTGCCTTTGGTTCCTCCAAATGAAACAATCTCTCTCTTCCTCCCCAACAGCACTGGCTTCAACTGTGATTGCAAAAGCATCTGTTATGTTTAGGGAAGGGTTATAAAGAGAACAGAACATTTGGCCTTCATTTTGCATTTAAGTTTCAAGGCAGAGTGGTGGGTCTGTGGTGCGCTCTATTTGGTGGTTCTCTATGTATGGGTCCTTCACTGGTCTCAGTTTTTGAATACTTTTCAAAGCTCATATTGTGTCAAAACCTGGAACCTCAAATATTACGAACACAACTTCTTAATAAGACAAAAATTAATTCATTGCTTACTTTTGGAAACATGACATCACTTTGGCAAAGTCTTGATGGAGGAAGGTAAGGTCAACATTTATTGACTTCAGGCAGGTCTTTCAAAGCAGGGGATTGATTAGGATTGAGTAAGAATTATGAAGCAAAGCCTGAGACTGATGGAAACAACAAGAGAAGTACTCTGAGACAAGGAATTCAAAGAATCTTAGGGCATAAATTGTTGATGTTTTCCATTGAATAGTAGAGTCTTTCAGGAAGTTATTGTGAAGAATGATGAAAACATTTGCCTGGGCAAGAGACTTTTGAAAGAATTAAGCCATACTAATGGAAACTTAGAGATAGCAAAGACATGCTAACAAAGACAGAAGAACTGCACAGTCATGTTAGTGAAGAAGGTGGTTTCCATGGTCAGTGTCTAGGCTATGTGTAGAGATTGACAGTTTCAGTTCTCATTGGTCAACATGGTGTCTGTTAGTATGTAGATAATTATTAAATTTTCTGATCATTTTGCCCATTTGTTTTGGAACTTTATATTAATTACCTCTAGTTCATGCTCATTCATTCTACTTACTGACATTGAGGACACTGGCACTTAGCAGGCCTGAGTTTGAATACAAACTCTAATGTTTCCTAGCAATGTCACTTCAATCAAGTTACTTCATCTTTTCTAAGACTGTTTCCTCATCTGTAAAACTGGAATAATATTGTTTACCTCAAAGAACAGTAGCCTGAATGAAGACAGCTAAGTTTCACAGTGTTAAGATCTATTTATGTCATTGCTATATATGTACATATATGTTGGTTTACATCCATATTCCTTCAGTTTTTGTCTAAATCCTCATTTCAAGAGACTTGTGTTCTTCACAGTTTGCCTATTCTCACTTTGCCCTCTCAAGTCTTCCCAAATTTCTAAGGCACTGACAAGTTTTTATGAATACCTAATGTATTAATTGGTGCATTCTTTTGATATTTACGTAGCCTCAAGCATGGTGGATTGGAAAAAGCACTGGGAGTTTAACTCAGGAGCTCCTGACTTAATTCTTAACTCAGGTACTAGTTCACCCTATGACCTTGGGCTGAGATAGCCATACTGAAATTTGGCTTAATTAGAACTTTGGTTCTATAGCAAACCCTGCTGAGCTTTGAAGCACTTCTCTGAAGAGCCATATAATCATCCATACAATTTGGTCAATAATTTCATGGAGTTTCCTGATGTATCTCCATGGAACCTTTGGACTTTTCTGGGCATGATTTGAAAAACACTGCCATGAAACTATGGCACAGACTTAAGGAAATGCATTTCTTATTCTATTCATTAATTTATGCCACATATTTATTTTCAGCTTCACAGGAAGTCAATAAAAATGACTGTAGGGATAGAACATAATTGTTTCTTTGCCTGAGAAGTCTTAATGATTCTCAAGTCCTCAAAATGAAAACAAAGCTTCTCCCCTTTTCCACGCTAACCTCTCTCTCTCTCTCCACACACACACACACACACACACACACACACACACACACACACACACATCACCATCCGCAGCTGCCATGCTTCCCAAGTTCCTCCATCCCTGTGCTGCCCGTTCTCTTAGAGCGCCCCTCCAGTGGTGTTGAGGCCAGGCCTCCACTGCAGTCATTGGCAATTTGTCTCAGCTGTATTATTTCTCCTAGCAGCCATTTCAGAGCACACCGCAGCCCTCTGCCTTTTCTCCATCATTCCTCCATCTCATTTATTTTTTAGTATTTTCTCAATTATTTTCTCAATAGTTCCTCCAGACGCTCTCATTAAGGACTGAGCTAATTAACCTCCTGTTTCTGAGCAGTGGAGCTGTGGTGTGCTGCCTGGCCCTGCAGGAGGGCTCCTCCACCACAGGAGGAAATCGGCCCAGCTCCAGTCAGCCAACACACCTGCAACAGCTCACAACTGGACCTGGCACCTACTCAGCAAGGCTGTTTTTTTTCATGTGTTGTTGTTGTTGTTTAAGCTTCTGCTCTTTTTCCCAGACAAGGAAACACCATGGCCCCAAAGAATCCTATTCATTGACAATACCAGTGATAGAAATCTCTCAGCCCCAAGAAAGAGAAGCTCTCTATTAAGTTCGCAGACATGTTTTCCATGCTATGGACCCAGTAGGCACTTAACTGATCCTCTCCAAGATGCTCTGGTTCATGGCTAAGAGCAGCTGATGCAGCCACCGCCACAGACAGCCGTGCACTGAATTAAGAGCAAGGATGACTGGCTGTCATACATTCTTAACTGTCTGAAATGGCACCTCACCATAACATAGCTTTCCTCCCCATTTTGATATCCAGCAAAAGTATATCTTAATTTTTTCTCCTAGACCCTACCATAGCAAACTTTTTGAGTCACAGTTGTTGGAACAAATATCAACTTCAGAGCCCTACCTTATAGGAAGAAGAGTACTAAAATAAAATTCTCTCTGACCTATTACCTATACAGCTAAGATAGGAATCTAATAGTCTGCCCAGCCCTGGCTGAGTCTGTCTCAGTTGAGATAACTGATGAGCTACTCTTCATTCATCTACATTTGCACATCCTGTGGATAAACTTTTTAATAATAATAGCATTGTAAGTTATCAGATGCTTTCTAAATTTCCTGTCTTGCTCAAAATAACAGTAGTGTATTACTTTGTATTTAGCAAAAACAGATTCAAGCCCGCAAGCTTATTTATTCCTCAACTGGATGAAAGTGTTACTATCATTTGAAATTTAGGAAAATATGTCTATGATCACCCAAATAACAATGAGAAAACCACAATTAAAAGACAGATCCTCAAATTACAAATCCTATGTTCTTGTTTTTATACCATTATACCAAGTTGCCTTCCTCCTTTTGCCATCTTTAAAAGACGATGTACTTTTTCGCAACGGGTTTGCCGCCAGAGCACAGGTGTCGTGAAAACCACCGCTAAACCAAAATGAGAAAGGAAAAAACTCACATCAACATCGTCGTCATTGGACACGTAGATTCCGGCAAGTCTACCACTAGCGGACATCTCATCTACAAATGTGGTGGGATCGACAAAAGAGCTATCGAAAAATTTGAGAAGGAGGCTGCTGAGATGGGAAAGGGCTCCTTCAAGAATGCCTGGGTCTTGGATAAACTGAAAGCCGAACGTGAACGTGGTATCACCATTGATATCTCCTTGTGGAAATTTGAGACCAGCAAGTACTAAGTTGTGACCATCATTGATGCCCCGGGACACAGAGACTTCATCAAAAATATGATTACAGGCACATCTCAGGCTGAGTGTGCTGCCCTGATTGTTGCTGCTGGTGTTGGTGAATTTGAAGCCGGTATCTCCAAGAATGGGCAGACCCGTGAGCATGCCCTTCTGGCTTACACACTGGGTGTAAAACAACTTATTGTTGGTGTTAACAAAATGGATTCTACTGAGCCACCCTACAGCCAGAAGAGATACGAGGAAATCGTTAAGGATGTCAGCACCTACATTAAGAAAATTGGCTACAACCCTGACACAGTAGCATTTGTGCCAATTTCTGGTTGGAACGGTGACAACATGCTGGAGCCAAGTGCTAACATGCCTTGGTTCAAAGGATGGAAAGTCACCCATAAAGATGGCAATGCCAGTGGAACCACACTGCTTGAAGCTCTGGATTGCATTCTTCCACCAACTCGTCCAACTGACAAGCCTTTGCATCTGCCCCTCCAGGATGTCTACAAAATTGGCGGTATGGTACCGTCCCTGTGGGTTGAGTGGAGACTGGTGTTCTCAAACCTGGCATGGTGGTCACTTTTGCTCCAGTCAACGTTACAACTGAAGTAAAATCTGATGAAATGCACCATGAAGCTTTGAGTGAGGCTCTTCCTGGGGACAATGTGGGCCTCAACGTCAAGAATGTATCTGTCAAAGATGTTTGTCGAGGCAATGTGGCTGGTGATAGCAAAAATGACCCACTGATGGAAGCAGCTGGCTTCACAGCTCAGGTGATTATCCTGAACCATCCAGGCCAAATCAGTGCCGGCTATGCACCTGTGCTGGACTGTCACACCGCCCACATCGCCTGCAAGTTCGCTGAGCTGAAGGAGAAGATTGACCGTCGTTCTGGGAAAAAGCTGGAAGATGGTCCCAAGTTCCTGAAATCTGGTGACGCTGCCATTGTTGATATGGTTCCTGGCAAGCCCATGTGTGTTGAGAGCTTCTCTGACTATCCTCCTCTGGGTCGCTTTGCTATTCGTGACATGAGACAGACGGTTGCTGTGGGTGTCATCAAAGCAGTGGACAAGAAGGCAGCTGGAGCTGGCAAGGTCACCAAGTCTGCCCAGAAAGCTCAGAAGGCTAAATGGATACTATCCACAATCCTTGCCACCCCAGTCTTAATCAGCGGAGGAAGAACGGTCTCAGAACTGTTTGTGTCAATTGACCATTTAAGTTTAATAGTAAAAGACTGGTTAATGATAACAATGCATCGTAAAACCTTCAGAAGGAAAGGAGAGTTTTGTGGACCATTTGTTTTTTTTGTGTGTGGCAGTTTTAAGTTATTAGTTTTTAAAATCAGTACTTTTTAATGGAAACAACTTGACCAAAAATCTCATAGAATTTTGAGACCCATTAAAACAAAAGTTTAATGAGAAAAAAAAGATGATGTAAATGTATGACATTTCTGTTTTCCAAACATATTTACACACAATTGCCATGTCCCATCAAATGCAAGAATCCCTTCCCTCCAATGCCTGGGAGACAACTGTCTACCTTTTGGCTGCTTCCAATGTGGACAACCCCACCCGGATGGGACTAATTTATCACTGGAATACTGCATATTATCTAATGTGAGTCTAAAATATAACAGGGGAGTAGGGGTGGCTCAGTTAGTTAAACTTCCGACTCTTGATTTCAGCTCAGGTCATGAACTCATGCTTCAGGAGATCAAGCCCTACATCAGGCTCTGAGCTGACAATATGGAGCCAGCTCTCTCTTTCCCTCTCTCTCTGTCCTTCTTGCTTGCATGCTCTCTCTAAAAATAAAAAAAACAAATGTCTTAAAAAATAATAAAACAATATCATAGCCATGTTACTGATTTCATAAATAGGAAAATTAAGCTCCTAAATTTAGTGACTTTCTCAAATGCTACTCATGAGATGGCCACTTTTCTGCCTCTAATGGTTGCTTTCAATCAATGCTTTGGGATGGAAAGATAGCAGAAGGTATAGAAGTAACCTGACTCTACTATACCTCTCTGGTGCTGACCTCTGGCACATGGTCTTGCCATCTTGCTATCCACACTGAATCTGATGGCAATTGTTAACCAAGCAGACAGGACTGTCCCCATATTTTTTTTTTCACGGACTCTAGTGAAGTTTGCTCCAAGGAAGGTTTCAGAACTTTTATGTCCAAATATTTGTGTCAGGTTCAAAATCATAAGCTAGAGCAAATGATGGAATTATGCTCTTGCTCTAATTATTTTTCTCCCCCCTATAACATTAAAAAGGGGAGCAATTTTACTGCTTGTCTCTGGAGGACCCAATAGAGGCACCCAGGCCAATGGGTTTAGCCTCAATGTTCACTTCCTCCATGCCTAATCCCCAACCTCTTGTCTCCACACTGCAGCTCTCTGCCTTCTTCTACCACCCTCTCCTTGGACTCCTTCCCCCTTCCCAGAGCATGGCACAGAAACCTCCCAGGCTTACATCTATTTTTGCATCTGATAATTTTCTCAGCCTGCTCTCTCTGATAAATGTCAAAGCTATTCTTCACCCAGTTTCTGACAAACTTGATTCTCACTATTGTGGAGGAGTTACTTGAGAAGAATATATGAGAAATTAATATTTCTTACATATATTTTTTGCTTTTATTACAGATGAATTAAGAAAGGTCATATTATTGTGATGTAAAAGCATCACCCTGCTCTCCCTGCATCTTTAAGCTTTCCTAGCCAAACCTTTGATTAAAGGAAGTAGGCTTGGATCTCATCACTTTAGCTCTGAGCTTCTCTCAAGACTACTAAAAGCAGAACAAGGGAAACAAGCTTTCATAGCAAGAGAACGATGGTGTACAGGCTCGACCCACATTTTCCGACTCTATATGCCTCCTGTGTGACTCCGTGACAGTCATTAAACCCAATATGGCCTCAGTCATCTCACAAGTCAGTTAAAAAGTGGGGCTAATATGATTTCAAGGTTTTCTCTGGCAATAAAATTCTACAATTTTACATTGAAAAGTAGCCTGTTCAGTAATGACTGAGTGGTTCAGGATAAAAGAAGAATATTTTTTTCATTGAGTCAAAGTTTACTCACTGTCTACCCCAATTGGTACCAACGATGCTCCTCTTCATTCTCCTCCTCTACACAATAGAGCATGAAGTGTTTGGGGCAGCTTCCACTTCTCCTGAAGTTACCTCTTCTCCACTGCTAACGCTGTTTTTAGCCATGCACATGGTTTGGTCTTGATACTTCATGTTAATGTCTTGAGTAGCTTTGAGACATCCATTAAAATATACTATGGTTTTTTGGGCTGGACCTTCTTTATATAAAGCATATTACAACCTACGGAGTGCTTTGTTTCTTTTGTAACATTATTTATCCTTCTAGAGAATTAGATTTTCTTTTTTCATGATGACATTAGAAGCACAGAAAAATACCATCAGTTCATCTATGCTATGAAATCTCTGACCTCCTGGGATCCTAGTTTCTCTCCACCTCAGATGTTTGCTTCAGATACTCTCTCTAGCTTGCTCACTCTTAAAACTGAAACTCTTAATTCGATCCCTTTCATTAAAATGCAGATATTTTCAGAAAATAATATTAAATAGATATTTAGTTATCAGTATGTTGATGTGACTTTACATACCCAGGACCTTCCTTGAGAGAAAGAAGTATGATGACAGAAAGTTCAGCCAATGTGTAAAGCATGGTCTCAGATATGCAGTTCTCAATGGGATGCCTTTAGAAAACCAGGGTGCAGCACAGGGGAGATATAAGGAAAGGTAAAGCAGTCATGAGACCAGGAAGGGAACCGGTGGGTGTAAACTCTAGTGCCTAACTCCTTACAGGTGCATCGCTAAGCATCCTGCAGAGCCAAACTCCCTCAACTGTCACAACATAAATATTGTTATCCATAGGCAACATGTTACAATGAAAATATTCTCAGGTTCATTAATATACCTCAGATTGTTCAGCCAACTCATGATGATGAAGAGATGAGAGTCTAAGTTTTCCTCCAAAGTCCATCCTCTTTCTCACCCACCAGCCTATCTAATAAGAGTAATGCATAACACCTTGATAAGTCTGCTGGCCTTGGTGTCCATTCGATGACAAGAGATGCTAGTAGGTAAATCCATGAAGTGTTCTATCACTGTATCTGGCAGACCCATCATTGGTAAACTGGTAAATTGGTAAATTCATAAACTGTGAAGCCAGAACAGCTTATTGCTCAGCTCCTTTCCCTTCTGCTCCAGGTGCCCACTGCTGTCCTTCTTTCCCTTGTATAAACTCACATTTAGTCTCTTTCTTGACAGTGTGGTTTCCTATTTTCTTCCCATCAACTTCTCCTAAAATTCAAAAAGCCTCTGCACTCAGAAGCTATGGGAACATCTGACAACCACTGCTATAGTGAACCGACAGCTGCTGATGGGAATGTGGCATATTTTTCAGATGTGCTGGCATAAAAAAGAAGTCAAATCACTTGTTTTATATGAGAAGTTTCTGAAAAATAACTTGCATTTTGACAGTGATTAGAGCATAAAACTAAAGGAATAAAGCTTGAAAAGCAAGTTTTCAGGCACATAGCACTGGAAAGGATGAGGGGTTCACACTGATCGACTATGATCCCTGAGCTCATGCCACAGACATAAGGTTAGTTTTTGAGTTAAATTCTGATTAAGTATATTTTCTTGCATTCTTAAAAATATAAATTTATTTTCCAGTCCTTTAGCCATTGTTTCACTATGAACAAAGATTGGTTTTTAATTTCCTCCACGTTGAACCCAACCCCAGAACCCTGGCCCCGTCATCCATGCTCTTGAGCAGGTGGCCAAATTCAGAAGCACAGAATCGAATATTTAGCCCCAAGTTCTTAAGCCACTGTGATTCTTTTTTTTTTATCAGTGCATCCACATGACCCATATCTGTAGCTGTGTTTACTATGTTCTTTCCCTACAATAATTTCTTTCCCAGCAGGCATGATGCTGGCAGCCAGCCACATTATAATCATCTGAGGCTGGCTGTATACCAAGTTCCTTGGAACTTTGGTCTGCCTCTAGGGAGAAAATCACTCTGGGGGGCTTCAATCCTGACTTGGCAAGTTGACTTTGGACAAGTTATTTAACCTTCCTGGGATACGTTTCTTCATCATACAGGAGAGGTAATAGGGCCTTGGGAAAGCCCACATCATATCTGTTCTCTCTGATAGCATTTTCTAACTTTCCAGAGGTTTGCTCAATGAATCAACTTCCTGTATTAGCCCCAGCCTTCTATTCTGGGTACATAAGAGATCTTACAAAAACATTCCTACACCTTACCATGGTATTATATAAGACTCTATTTGTATACCAAAAATTCTTCCCATGGTCATTTGCAATAGAATCACAAGTACAATGTTGTGTAACATTTATATGATGGATATTATCCATGGAAAAGGCAACTTTACTCAGTTTGAATTTTACCCAAGAGTCTAAAAATGAGTAATACTGATCTGTATTGTTACATAATCCAACAGGGACTTCTCTTCAAAAAATTTTTTGTGCTAAATACAGGCATCTCAAGAGGCTATCAAAATACTTGAAGCTTATGACTTATACGTCATGCTCAGAACATGAAACACTATAGGGATCCCATTCCTCTCCAGGAGAGTATGAAGAACATGAAAGTAAAAACTGTAGTGAGGTATGGTGTGAATGACAACTTGGCCGACCCAAAGAAGTTAGAAATCTACTGCCCCAGAAGCCTAATCTCCTTCACCTCAAGATACTACCTTTCTACAACCATTTAAAGTTTGCCTTGAGGTCTGTAGTAACAGAATGCTTATGATTAAATCATTGATATAATAAAGAATACTCTATACAACTAGTTCTAGATTTTACTCTTAGTAAAATTTATTTTCCTCAAGGGTAATTATACTGACTTCTTTCACAAATAAAGAGTAGTATAATTTTTCCATTCTTTGAAATAGATCTAGTGAAACAAAACATTATTTTCCTCAAAAAAAATTTGAGATAATAACAACTAGCTAACAGATTGAATATTAAATACAATATAAAGGGTTATTTATAGCACCTAGCACATTTTCTATATACTAAATTAATGTAAGCTATTAATAAAATCCACCCTTCTTTGCTCACCATTCTTCCTTGTCACAAGATTCCATGACTCCCAGAAAGAAAGAAAAAATCCTCCCCTTTAAAGTATTATAATCACTTTCAGAAGTCCCTTGTTCCAATATCTGCTTACTGTAAAAATAAATAAATAAAAATTAAAACAACATTATAAACTGATGGCATGGTATTTGTTCTGCAATTTACATGCCGTGAAAAAGTCTCACTTGTTATTCAAAAGGCCTCCAGCTAGCTCGATGGATTTCTGTACCAAGTTAAAGCCAAGTTGTTGGGGTTATAGATGCCAAATATCTGACTCAATTGCAAGAATGTTTCAAAGATAATATTCTAAGTTCTTTAAGAACATTTGCATCAATGAGATTAAGTCACTCTGAATCAGCAACCTCATTGTTAAAGCCTCAACACCATTGTCAATCAATTCAACTAGACTGTACACTACTAGCATGTGAATAAAGCCACCACAATAAAAACTACCCAACGTATTTATTATATATATATACACCTGGGAAAGAGCTAGGCCAAAGCCTTTACTTTTACCTAACCGCCCCAGTTGTGTAGGAACTTAACCTGGAAAGTTCCCTTAATGTTATCTCTGTCGTCTGACAGTCTGTCCCCCAGGAATGGAAGCAATCTGGTAACCTCATTACACTAAGGAGTTAAGTACATTGTGCATTAGTATTACAAGAAGGGATTGCCTTTTAAAAGGGGAGTCTAGACAGGGCAATGGCTAATCCAAAGCAGTGAAGACTGATACACTTTCAGACATCAGCAGGTAAGGTACCCAAAGATAGGGAAGTACTTGGCACTTCAAACGGTACCATTTAAATGACTCCTCTGAAACATATTTTTGTAGCTACTTATTCATTTACACAAGATATTCAGAGAAAATTGAGTGTTGTCAGAACATAACACTAATGTCATACACAAAAGAAGCAAGATAGACATCAGAGTAAAGAATTATTGTAAATACAAAGTATAACAGGAGTGTGTAATCAGGACCTAAAGAAGTTGGGAGAGTCAAGAAAGCCTTCCTTGAAGGCTTCTTACTAAGTTCTAATAGAAATTACATATGAAAGGGAGTTTGAAAAGCGGGGGGGGGGGGCATTCAAGCAAAAGACTACCACTTGTGAACACAGTGAAGTGAGATGAACATGACCTCTACAGAGCACTGACTAGAGAAGATGGGTATGAATAGATCTTACAGAGGAAGAAGCTCATCAAGAGGTTAATGCAATAGGCAACAGAAAGAGCCCCAGGCTTTATTTCTTTATAAACTAAGGTCAATGGAAACCAGAGAATATTTAAAGCAAGAGAAGAGAGTGATGATTATATGTAGCTGTAGAAGATATTTCTGGCTTCATTTTGAATAGGGGTTAGCTGGAAAGAGAAGCCCAGTGAGAGATGACCAGAGCTAAGACCAGAAGGGAAGCTGCAGATGAAAAGGAGTATGATGATTCAAGAAGCAATTATAAAGTAATAACCAATGAAATTCTGTGCTCAATTGCAAATGGAAACTGAGGGCAAAGGAAATAATCAAGATTAATTCTCAGTTCTCTGATTCACTCAGCTGGATGGGTGATGGTGCCATGTGCACAGGCAGGACCTTCTGGGGATTCCAGGTGCTTCTGGTTCCAGATGGCTCAGTGAGTTTATATTCTGATAACCCCCTCCACTTTGCCACATAGTAATTATAGACTAAACAGTAATGAGAAAACAAAAAAACATATAACTTAGGAAAAAATAAATATTTTTGTGGACCAAAAATGGAATAGAAACACCAAATGAAGAGAGAGGTTTAAGTGATAGGTCTTCCCACCCCAAATGTAGATAGTGGAGGCCAGAAATTCTGCTCTTCTGGGGCAAAGAAGACAAACTACCCTTTGTTTTAGAAAGATGACTGATTCAGGCTCTCTGTTTGAAAGCACAGGAGGGAATCCAACTATCAGTATAAATAAGCTATGAAAAACAACAACAAACAAAACAAAACAACACAAAAAAATTGTTGACTATTACACCTGGTTTACATCTACTGAAATGAAAACTTGCATATTCATTTATAGCAAATGCTTATAGAAGCTTTATAGAAATTCATCCCAAAGTGGAAAAATTCAAATGGCCCTCAACTAAGAAATGAGTAAATAAACTGGCCCATTCATCAGTGGAATACTATTCAGCAATAAAGAAAATATGGATACATGCTATAACATCTATAGAATTAAAATGTATGAAACTGAGTGAAGAATCCAGATCCAGAAAACTGCATCATTTATAACTTTGTTTATATGGCATTCTAGAAAAGGTAAAACTAAAGGGATGGAGAACAGATGAGTGATCTCACAGAGTAAATGGGTGGAGAATTTGACAGAAAAACAGCAAGCATTGGTAAAATAACAGACAAATAGATCAATAGAAGAGAAAATTTGCCCACATAAATATAATCAACTCATCTTTCACAAAGGAGCAAAAGCAATACAATGGTGAAAAAATAGTTTTCAACAAGTGTCCTGGAGAAACTGAGCATTCATTGGCCAAAAGTTACATCAAAATACAGTCCTTACATCTTTACAAAAATTAACTCAAAATGGACTACAGATTTAAATATTAAACACAAAACTACGAAATTCTAGAAGATGACATAGAAAAGTTAAATGACCTTGGATTTGGTGATGACTTTATAAATACAACACCAAGGGCACAATCTATAACATAATTGATAAGCTGGACCTCATTAAAATGAAACTTTCTGCTCTGCAAGAGAAATTGTCAAAAGAATGGAAAGACAAGCCACAGGGAGAAAATATTTGCAAAAGACATACCTGAGGAAGGACTATTATTCCAAATATTTTTTTAAAAAACTCTTAAAATTCAACAATAAAAACCAAACAACCCAACTAAGAAAGGGGCTGAAGACCTTAAGAGACACTTCTCCAAAGAACATATACAGATGGAAAATAAACATATGAAAAGATACTCCACACCATATGTCATCAGGTGAATACAAATTAATCAACACTGACATCACTATATACCTATTGGAACGGACAAAATCTGGAACACTAATAGCACAAATGTTGACAAGGATGTAAGGCAACAGACACTTTCATACACTGCTGATGCAAATACAAAGTATCATAGCCAGTACAGATGACAGTTTGGCATCTTATAAAACTAATCATTCCCTTACCGTATGAGCCAGCAACAGTGTACCTGGTATTTACCAAAAGAAGGTGAAACCCAGTTCACACAAAAACTTGAATACACATGTTTATAGTGACTTTATTCATAACTGTCAAAACTTGGAAGTGACTGGGTTGCCTGGGTGGCTCAGTTGGTCAAGTGTACAACTTCTGGTATAGGTCATGATCTCACGGTTCATGAGTTCCAGCCCTGCAGTGGGCTCTGTGCTGAAAATCAGAGCATGGAGACTGCTTCAGATTCTGTCTCCTTCTCTCTGTGCCCCTCACCTGCTTGCACTCTCTCTCTCTCTCCCTCTCTTTCAAAAATAAATAAACACTTAAAAATTTAAAAAAAACTTGGAAGCAACTAAAATGTCATCTAGTAGATAAATGGAAAAAAGAATTGTGGTACATTTAGACAATGGAATAATATTCAGTGCTAAAAGAAAATGAGTTTTCAAGCCATGAAAAGGCAGGAAAAACTGAAATGCATATTACAAAGTGAATGAAGCTAATCTGAAAGGCTACATACTGTGATTCTAACTATTCGACATTCTGGAAAATGCAAAATGAAAGAGACAGTAAAAAGATCAGTGGTTCCAGGGGCTGAGGGTGGGGACAAATGAACAGATCGAGCCTGAGGATTTCTAGAGTAATAAAACTGCTCTGATATTATAATGCTAGATACATGTCATTATAAATTTGTCCAGAACCCACAGAATGTACAACATTAAATTGGACCCTAATGTAAACTATGGACTCTGGGTGATAATGATGTGTCAGTGAAGGTTCATCAACTGTAACAAATATCACTCTGGTGTAAGATGCGGACAATGGGAGAGGCTGTGCATGTCTGGAGGCAGAGGGTATGTGGGAAATTTTTGTCTCTTCTGTCCAATTTTTCTGTGAATATAAGACTGTTCTAAAATAAACTTAAGGGGTACCTGGGTGGCTCAGTTGGTTAAGTGTCTGACTTTGGCTCAGGTCATGATCTCACAGTTTGTGGGTTCAAGCCCCGCATCAAGCTCTGTGCCGACAGCTCAGAGCCTGGAGCCTCCTTTGGATTCTGTATCTCCCCCTATCTCTACCTCTCCCCTGCTCATGCTATGTCTCTCTCTGTCTCTCAATAATAAATAAAAATATTAAAAAATAAACTTTAAAAAAAAGGCAGCAAGAGGATTCCACACATTTGTCAAAATCATGAACCGCACACTAAAAACACTAAAATTTGCTGTATATTAATTTAAAAGTAAATAAAAATTAAACTTGAATTACAGCTCTCAAACAATGTGCAGAAACACTTTATACCAGGAATGGAGCCAAGAAATTCTCTGGCTCTGCGGCTGCATATGCAGGGACTTTAATAATGGCAGAGGAAACCAGCCTGCATTTATGATGGGACCTGGTCGACAAGGCTAGTTGGAGTGGTAGCAAAACCACCAGAAGAACAAAAAGAAGAGTAGAAGGGACAAAACAGTTTCCACCAAAAATATGCCTATAACTCAAATTTAAAGCACATTAAAAAATTCTAATTCCAAGTAAGTAAACAAATAAATAAACAGAACTACTACAAGCTTTCTTTCTCCATATGAAATTAAAGTTCCAAGACAGTCAGTTATAAAATTTAAGATGGTTATGTTTCAGACATTTAAGGCTATAACTGATGACACATCTTTCATTATTTTAAAAGAAGAAATTATGAAAAAAATGGACAGAAGTAAAACAAATGCATGTGGATATAGCGTGTAACATGCATTTAAGGCAGAAATAACTAAAAAGTCTTGTTTGATCAAAATAATTTCATTAATATAAAATACTGCAGTCGTGGGATGGCTGGCAGGCTGGCTCAGTCTGTGGCGCATGTGGCACTTGATATTGAGGTTGTGGGTTCAAGCCCTCCACCGGGTGTAAGGATTACTTAAAAATTACATCTTAAAAGTAAATACTGCATTAGTACTATAAACTCAAAATAAGTCATGATGACAATAATAACTAGACAGTTGGGGAAAAAATTGAGAGTTTCATTACAGTACAGAGAAACAGAGAAAATGACACTAAAATTTTATTTTATTTTTTTCCATAATATTTTATTGTCAAATTGTTTTCCATACAACACCCAGTGCTCTTCCCCTTAAGTGCCCTCCACCATCACCACCACCTCTTTTCCCTCCTCCCCCTCCCCCCCAACCCTCAGTTCATTCTCAGCATTCAATAGTCTCTCAAGTTCTGCATCCCTCTCTCTCCCCAACTCTCTCTCCCTTGTTGGAGAGGGTGTGGAGAGATGGGCACCCTCTTACACTGTTGGTGGCAATGTAAACTGGTGCAGCCGCTCTGGAAAACAGTGTGGAGGTTCCTCAAAAAACTATCCATAGAACTCCCTTATGACCCAGCAATAGCATTGCTGGGGATTTACCCAAGAGAGACAGACATGCTGATGCATAGGAGCACATGTACCCCAATGTTCATAGCAGCAATGTCAACAATAGCCAAAAC
>NC_043713.1:30875032-30916784 GCF_006229205.1 Suricata suricatta | reverse complement strand
GTGTGGAGGTTCCTCAAAAAACTATCCATAGAACTCCCTTATGACCCAGCAATAGCATTGCTGGGGATTTACCCAAGAGAGACAGACATGCTGATGCATAGGAGCACATGTACCCCAATGTTCATAGCAGCAATGTCAACAATAGCCAAAACATGGAAGGAGCCTAAATGTCCATCACCTGACGAATGGATCAAGAAGACGTGGTATATAATCACGATGGAGTACTACATGGCAATGAGAGGGAATGACATATGGCCCTTCGTAGGAAAGTGGATGGACCTTGAGGGTGTCATGCTGAGTGAAGTAAGCCAGGCAGAGAAGGACAGAAACCATATGTTTGCACTCATAGGTCTAGCAGGAAAACGGAGGAGGGAGAGACACTAAAATTTTATAACAAGGAAAACAGTAAAACCTTTTAAGTTATGAATCCAGATGCAAAAATCCTAAACAAAATATTACCCAAATGAATCCACTATCATATAGAAAACATAATATATTATGACCAATTTGGGTTTATCCCAGAAATGCACATTTATATATAAAGATAATATCCATATAATTGGTTCAATAGATTCTTTAATACATTAAATAAAGTTAAAAATAAATTCACATTAAAAGTTTCCATAAAACTAGGAAGAGAAGGAAATTCCAAAATATGAAAAAGTAAGTGCATGTGCATGTGTGTATGTATGCATGTGTATACAGCATGCATCATTATAAGCAGGAAATTAACTCCTTGACCTTGTATTAGGGATCCTAGATTGTCCATTCAAAGAAAAAAGCTTGAAGTTTGGGAAGGAAAAATAAAAATCTTATTATTGTAAACAATATGAGACTTCATATGAAAGAATTTAAAGAAACTATGAATAAATTTTAGAATCATGGCAGAGTTGAACAAGAAGACTGGATAATAAGGTAACAAAACAAGGGGCACCTGGGTGGCTCAGTCATTTGGGCATCCGACTTCAGCTAAGGTCATGATCTCACAGTTTGTGAGTTCAAGCCCCATATTGGGCTCTGTGCTGACAGCTCAGAGCCTGGAGCCTGCTTCGGATTCTGTGTCTCCCTCTCTCTCTGCCCCTACCCTACTCAAGCTCTCTCTCTCTCTCTCTCTCTCTCAAAAATAAATAAACATTAAAAATTTTTTAAATAAGGTAACATTGTAATGTAATGTAATAAGGTTACATTTCTGTACACCAAAAATACAACTAAAAAGAAGGCAATATCATGAAATAATATCAAATAAGTAGGAATAAATATAACAAAAGATAAGCAAAACTTGTACAAAGAAAACTATAATATTTTATCTATTTAGTGCTATTAAATAATGGAAGGATACTGTGTTCAAAAAAAGGATTAGTATTGTAAAGTTTTGAATGATTTTTTTGGATGTTTGATAAATATTCAAAAAGATATATGGGGGAAAAAAGATTTGAAAATAGTCAAGAGTCTTAAGAAGAGAAGTGAGGAGAGGGGACTGGTCTTACCCAACATCAATTCTTATTGCAAATCAATGGAATTAAATCCATAAGCTTCTGGCATAGGCAGGGACAAACTAACAAAAGGAATAAAACAGCCCCCAAATAAACTCATTCTATATAGGATAAAGGTGGCATACCAGTGGACATATATGGCATTACTTATTAAACGGCATTTTAAAAAACTGACTACACTGAAATAAAATGTTCTTGGATTTCCCACCTTACTCCATATACAATAAATCAACTCCAGATGCATCTGGTTTTGTGTGGGTGTGTATGTATTTAAAAATGCATTCCAAAATAACTTGTGAGTGAAAGAGAAAATTCCTTCAATTGAAATGATAAAATATTTAAAACTGAATGATAATTAAGACATGCTGTAACCAAATTTCAAACTTACAACTAACAGGGATAATGGTATGTTTGCATTAGAGGTGATAATTTAGGAAAAGAAAAAGAATAGGAATAAAATAATAAGAGGAAGAAATTAAAGAAAATAATAGAAAAAAGAATAAAATTGAAAAGCAATTTGTAGCCAAATATCTAGCAAGACAAAAGAAAGAAGAATATAAAAAGGAGAGGAGAGAGAGAGAGAAGGGGTATATTTATAACATTAGGATTAAAAATGGGGGAAATGTAGACATAAAGACTTTAAAAATCAAGAGTAATATGAAAAAAGTTATGTTAATACATAAGATAAGAAATAATTTTCTAAAATATATCTAAACAAAAACTCAGTAATAATTTAAAAATGTAAATTCATATTTAAAGCAATCCCTGTCAGAATACCAACAGAATTTTTCATATAACTAGAGCAAACAGTCCTAAAATTTGTATGGAACCACAAAAGACCCCAAATAGCCAAAATAATTTTGACAGAGAAAAGCAAAGCTGGAGGCATCACAATTCTGGACTTTAAGTTACATTACAACGCTGAGGTAATCAAAACAGTATGGTTCCGGCACAAAAACAGACCAATGGAATAGAATAGAAAATCCCAGTTATATGATGAATTAATCTTCGACAAAGAATAAATAAATATACAATGGAAAAAGGCCTCTTTAACAAATGGTGTTGGGAAAATAGGACAACAACATGCAAAAGAATGAAACTGGACCACTTTCTTTCACAATACACAAAAATAAATTCAAAATAGATTGAAAACCTCAATGTGAAACCTCAAGTCATAAAAATACTAGAAGAAAACACAGGCAGTAACTTCTTTGATATCAGACATAGCAACTTCTTTCTAGATATGTCTCCTGAGACCAGGGAAACAAAAGCAAAATAAACTACTGGGACTACATCAAATAAAAAGCTTCTGCACAGTGAAGGAAACAATAAACAAAACTAAAAGGCAACCTACAGAAAGGGAAAAATATTCACAAATGACATATCCAATATAGTTAGTATCTACATCAAAATAAAACTCTTCCATACTATAAAGGATACAATCAACAAAACTAAAAGGGAACCTACAGAATGGGAGAAGATATTTGCAAATGACAAATTCAATAAAGGGTTAGTATCCAAAATATATAAAGCACTTATGAAACTCAACACCTAGTAAAACAAATAATCCAATTAAAAATGGGCAGAAGACATGAACAAACATTTCTCCGAGACATATAAATGGCCAACAGACCCATGAAAAGATGCCCAACATCCCTTACTTTCAGGGAAATGCAAATCAAAATATATTGGGATATCATCTCACATCTATCAGAATGGCTAAAATAAAAATCACAAGAAACAACAAGTTTTAGTGAGGATGTAGAAAAAAGGGAACACTCATACACTGCTGAAGAGAATGCAAACTAGTTCAGCCAGTGCGGAAAACAGCAGGCAGGTTCCTCAAAAAGTTAAAAATAGAACTACCTTACAATCCAGCAATTGCAACTACTGGATATTTACCCAAAGAATACAAAAATACTAATTCAAAGGGATACACGCACCCCTATGTTTATAGCAGCATTATTTATAATAGCCAAGATATGGAAGTGGCCCAAGTATCCACAGATCAATGAATGAATAAAGAAGATGTGGTATATATACACAATGGAATGTTATTCAGACATAAAAAAGAATGAAATCTTGCCATTTGCAATGGCATGGATGGAGTTAGAGAGTATTCTGCTAAAGGAAATAAGTCAGTGAGAGAAAGACAAATACCATATGTTTTCACTCATATATAGTATTTTAGAAACAAAACAAACAAGAAAAGGGAATAAAGTAAGAGAGAGAGAGAGAGAGAGAGAGAACACAAGAACAGACTCTTAATTACAGAGAACAAACTGATAGTTACCAGAGGGGAGAGGGAGAAAGTGTTGGGTTAATTTGGTGATGGGTATTTAAAAAGAAATAAAGAAAAATATAACTTATAATACAAATATTTCAAAAAGAAACCAGTTCCAAATAAATATATAGTCAAATTCTGCCAAAATCATAAAAAAAAATCTGATCTCCAGAATTTTTCCAAGACTAAGATATGCGACTAAGTCATTATTCAAGACTCATTTAATCTTAATACTAAAACAGACTGGTGAATATAAGAAAAGATAAGTATATTGGGGCGCCTGGGTGGCTCAGTCGGTTAAGCCTCCAACTTCAGCTCAGGTCAGATCTCATGTTCGTGGGTTCGAGCCCCGTGACAGGCTCTGTGCTGACAGCTAGCTCAGAGCCTGGAGCCTGTTTCAGATTCTGTGTCTCCTTCTCTCTCTGACCCTCCCCCTCTCATGCTCTGTCTCTTCTGTATCAAAAATAAATAAAACATTTAAAAAAATTTAAAAAAAGTATAGACCAACTGTATTAATGAATATATTGACAAATTCCTAAATAGAGTGTTAGCAAACCAACTGCAGTATCATCATCATGTATTATTTTTTAATGGACTCTAGATCAAGGAAATATTAATTTCATGAAAAAAAGTATAGTAGATGCAAGCCATATTTCTATTATTTTGAAATAAATACAAAACATATATCTGTTTATTTAGAACAAAAAATCCAAAAAGCTAAACTGCCAGCTTTGGCACCAAAGTAATTTCCCCCATATGCAATATTATGTTCAACAAATTACTATTCATGAAGACTGCATCCAGGGTATACATCATGATGATATTGTAGCTATATGTCTCACTGAAAAAGTTTTTAAAATTATGTACATCGAGTTTGTCTTCCTGGAGCCATGCAGATTTTTCCACCAGGTGAAGGAGTTGTTACAGAGAAAGGAGCACCTTCTTAAGATGATAAGTCCAATGAAAACACAGTGTGTAAGGTAAGAAGGCAACAAGAAAAATGGTGACTTAGGCACAGAGTCAAAGACCTCATTTACCTCCAGATGCCCAGTATTTTCCGGCAACATCTCAGGAAATGGCACATGTGGAGTTACGACTTTGGAATTGCCTTAGTTTGAAACATTCCAAGGAGAACAGTTGATTATAGAAATTCCTAATTTAGAGAATCTAACTAAGGAAGTTTTGGTCCAAAGATGTAAGAAAAGAGATAAGGGCATTGAAAGGCCAAATTTAAAAGATTTTAAATTATTCTAGGAAAAATTTCTTCCTCAAGGATAGAATCTACCTTTTTATTTTCTATACACTGCTCCTTGTTTTCTTTTTAACCAAATTAAATATTTATATTTAATATGAGTAGTTCAGAGTATTTACTTTATCCTATTATAGGGTAGAAATGGGAAAATCTCTATTTGCCAAAGAAGAATAGGACAAAACATTCACAATTCTTAGTATCTAAACTCATTCCATGGACCATAAGTTATAACAACCTCTAGCCCTAGAATTACCATCAAGTGTATGCATGTTAACTAACTAGAATTTAAATAAAAACTTGGAAAGTTAAAAAAAAGGGAATTGCTATCAAATACATTCCTAAGAACCAAATTTATTTTTCTTCATGAGTATTAGGTAAATAAGAAAACAGAAATTACAAACAGGTTTAATAAGTGTCTCTACAGTGAACTCAAATTGAGAATGTCAAAAACTAATCCTGAAGGCTTAAAACTTTTTTTTAATTTAAATTTTAGTTAAAATACAATGTAGTACTGGTTTCAGGAGTAGAATTCAGTGATTTGCCATGTACATACAAAACCCACAAGTGCCCTCCTTAGTACCCATCAGCATCTAGCCCACCTCCACCAACCTCCCTCAGTAAACCCATAGTTTGTTCTCCATCATTAAGAGTCTCATATGGTTTGCTTCCCTTTCTTATTTTTTTCCTCCCCCTTCCTATATGTTCATCTGTTTTGTTTCTTAAATTCCACATATATCATATGGTGTTTTGTCTTTCACTGATTATTTCACTTAGCATAGTACATTCTAGCTCCATTTATGTCATTGCAAATAGTAAGATTTCATTCTTTTGATGGCTATGTAATATTCCATCACACACACACACACACACACACACACACACACACACACACACCCCACATCTTTATCCATTCATCAGTTGATGAACATTTGAGCTCTCTCCATAGTTTAGTATTGTTGATAATGCTGCTATAAACATTGGGTTGCCATGTATGCCTCTGAATCTGTACTTTTGTATCCTTTAGGTAAATACCTAATAATACAATTGCTGGATCATAGGGTTGGTCTACTTTTAGTTTTTTAAGGAACCTCCATACGGTTCTACAGAGTGGCTGCACCAGTTTGCATTCATACCAACAAGTGCAAGAGGGTTGTCCTTTTACCACATCTTCACCAATACCTGTTGTTTCTTGTAGTGTTAATTTTAGCCATTCTGATGAGTGTGAGGTGGTATCTCAGTGGTCTTGATTTGTATTTCCTTGATGATGAGTGATGTTGGGCATCTTTTCATGTGTCTATAAACCATCTAGATGTCTTCTTTGTAAAAGTGTCTATTAATGTCTTCTGCCCTTTTTTTAACTGGGTTACTTGCTTTTTGGGTGTTGAGCTTGATAAGTTCTTTATAGATTTTGGACACTAGCCCCTTATCATATACGTCATTTGCAAATATCTTCTCACTTTCCATAGGCTGTCTTTTATTTTTGTTGACAGACTTATTAACTGAAGTATAATTAATATACAGTGTTCTATGAATTTCAGGTGTAGAACAAAATGATTCAACAATTCTATACATTACTCAGTGCTTATCAATATATGTATACCCTTGATCCCCTTTATCTATTTCACCCATCCTCTCACCCACCTCCCCTCTGGCAACCAGTTCATTTGTTTATATATTTATGTATGTATTGTTTATCTTAGAAATGTAGTCATCATTTAAATCGAAACATTGATTAAAGTAATCCTATAGTAATCCAGCATATTAACACTTAAAAGAGGAAATGAAAAATAAGATATTTTCATCATAGTTTTTTTTTCCAGTGGAGTCAGAAAAACATTTGGTTAAATTTGATTCATTTATGATAAAACTTTCAGTCAACAAAATAGCAGAAACCTTCCTCAACTTCATAAAGAGTACAATGGGGGTGCCTGGGTGGCTCAGTTGGTGCAGCATCCAACTCTTGATTTCAGCTCAGGTCATGATCTCACGGTTCATAGGTTTGAGTCCCAAGTCAGGCACTGCACTGACAGCACTGAGCCTGCTTGGGATTCTCTCTCTCCTTCTCTCTTTCTGCCAATCTCTCTCTCTCAAAATAAATAAACTTTAAAAAAAATTTTTGAATAAGAGTACTATATTGGTTTTCTAATGCTGCTGTAAAAAATTTTGACAAATTTAATGGCTTTAAACCTTACATCTTTATTATTCTGTAGTTTAGTAGGTTAGAAACTTGACACAGGTCTCACTGGGTTAAAATCAAGATGTCAGTAGGACTGCATTCCTTCTGGAGGCTCTAGGAAAGGAACTACTTCCCTGCCTTTTCCAAGTTCTAGAAGCTGTCCAAATTCCTTGGTTTATGGTCAATTAGTGGCTTTAAAACTAGTAATAGCTAGCTGAGTCCTTCTCACACCTCACATTCCATCACTACCTTCCTCTTCAACTTTTAAGGACCTTCATAATTATGTTAGGTTCATGTGATTAATCTAGATGATCTGTGTCTTTTAAAATCAGTTTAAAGTTAGTAATACTAATTCCATTTGCAATTTAATTTCCCTTTGCCATGTGTTGTAACATATTCACAGACTATAGGGATTAGTATGTGCACATCTTTGGGATGTCATTATTCTGTCTACCATAAGTACATATAAATTATGTTTGTTTTTAGCTGAGATTAACCAAAACTCTATCAGAAACAGTTTAAACAAACTTTTCATCTGTTGCAACTATAAGAAGTCTGAGAAGTAGCAGTCTAGGACAGTATGGCAATATAAGAATGACATCAGGGTCTTCAGATCTTTTTGCATTTTGCCATGTAATCTTTGATGGCAAAAAAACCTGTAAGTCTTAGGGGCATCAGATCTGCATTCTAGGCAGGAAGAAGGAAGTAAAAGGGGAAGAGTCAGTGCCTATCTCAAGACTGCTAAAACCTTTCTTGAAAACCCTCAATTTACATGTCATTATTCAGAACTGTGTTTTTAAGTGCAATAATGTTTGAAAATTTAAAAAAATGTTTTTCTTCTAACATATTGCTGCTCTTTTTAAAAGGGATTACCCATTAGTAAGATGGAAGAGGGTCATGAATATTGTATAAATAACTAGTAGCATCAGTGATGTATTACTATCATCATATTTAATGGTGATATTTTAGGAGCATAACAATTAAAGTCAGGGATAGGTTAGGAATGTCCACTATCATTGTTTCTACTCATTCTATTGGAGTTTCTCCAGTCAATGCAAAATCCAGTCAATAACAAAAATAGTCTGTACAGGAAAATAAAAAGAAAAATCATAGAAGATGAACATACTGGCAACAGGACATCATAGATTCAATTTTACACAAGATCATGAGGCATCTATGAAATATACAATTGGAAATGTCACTTAGGCAGTTGAACACACGAGTAAAGTTTAGAAAGAAACCTAGGGTAGGGATTCAAATTTGAGTCATGCATGAACATATGAGAAGGCTCTACAATTAAATCTAATTGCCTGGGGAAAGAGTAGAGAGTAAGGTTAATAAAAGGAAGAGTACTTAAGACCAAACACTAAAGAATGGCAATACTTAAGGCAAAACTCAGAAGGGATTTCCAGAGAAGTGGGAGTACACACCAAAAAGTATGGTGTTGATGTCACTAACATAATTTCCAGGGTAGTAAATAATAAGTGTTTGACTTTACTGAGAAGTTGGGGGGAACAAAAAAAGGAAACTAAGCGAGTTAAATTTATTTTGGGACATGGTGGACTTTGGTGACCAGGGCATTTGGTGAAGTAATAGGGATTTTGATGCAAGCCTGATCAAAATGAGCTCAAGAGTCTATGGGAAATACAGATACTGAAACATTAAAATCTGTTGAACATTTTAGTTTAAGGTAAGGAGAGAAATAGTTTTAAGGTGAGGTATAGGGTAGTATTGGAGGCTGAAAATAAAGCCAAAAGTAAAATTTTATTTATGGGAGACCAAACTTTAACAGCTAATTGGGATAATCCTATAAAAGGAACTGACAGAAATTTCAACAGAGGGAATGCATGGCCAAGAATATATGGTTCCTAAATATGCAGGAAAGAATTGACATGTAAGAAGATGGATATCTCCTTTTTTTAAACAAGTTATAGAGAGAAAAGAATGAGTATAGATAGACATGGAGATGAAAAGTAAAAAAGCTCCCATCTTATGGTTTCATTTTTCCTTGTTACAATGAGAAATAAGATCATCTACTGAGAATAGGCAGGGGCAGAAGGAGAAACCCAGAGGATTAATGAAAATGAAATAGGTTTGAAATAGCCATCGTAAAAGTTGGAGAGAAAATTGACCAGATAAACATAATACAATTACTGGACAGTAATATTATTGAGATTCAGTTGAGATTGATAATCATTAATTCACAGTGGAATTATATTATTCTGTTATGTGATTTTTTCCCCCTACAAAACATGGTATTCCCTGGAAATAGTTTTATCCAAGAGTTGACACTGTCCCAGATGAGAGCAATAAAGAACAGAAGAGAAACATAATTTACCTTTTCTACAAGGTTTAATTGTAATGTCAGGTCAAACAATCAAAGCTGGATAAAAGAAGAATGAAAGCAAGTTAAAAGCTTATGGATAGCAAAATAAATTAAATAGGGGTCAAATAAATAGAAGTCTGAACCTTCACGGTAGGGCTCCTTGAGTGAGCAAGCTGGATAGAGAGAGAGGAACTTAGGGATAAAGAGAAGTAATTTTTTTTTAATATTTATTTTTGAAAGAGAGATAAAGTGCGAGCAGAGGAGGAGCAAAGAGTAAGAGAAACACAGAATCTGAAGCAGGCTCCAGGCTCTGAGCTGTCAGCACAAAGCCAGATGTGGGGCTGAAACTCACAAACCATGAGATCATGACTTAAACCGAAGTCAGATGCGGGACTGCAAGAATATAAAATATGCTCATCATAAAACAGACATCCCCAAGAGAAAAAAAATTGAATTTGGTTAGAGTCAACTCAAGATGGTACAGAATATATGGACAAGATGGTACAATTTCCAATGCTGGGCCAGAGCAAGATAGCCTCATCTCATATCCTACAGGTGGCAGGATATAGCTTTGAGGGATGCCATGATGTAAGGGCCCCTGCTGGCTACAGCATGAACTGGAGAACTGTATGGGGTGCTTTTCTGCATTCAGAGAATTTATCACAAATCACCAAATAATGTTCCCTCTCGGATGAATCAGTCCACCTGAATGAAAAGTAGTGTCTTCTCGTCATTAATTTCCTGAGGAGCACATGAACAGAAAACTGAGGAGTACAAATGATGCTAAGTGATAGCATGATGTGTAGCTTCTAAATCTGGCTCTGAGACAGCCTTTGGACACCAAGAGTTTGGGAGCAGTTAAATTCTCTGACGATTCTCAATACATACACGCACATTTGGCTTGGCTATCCTGTTGCCTCCCAGTGCTTTGGGATGTACCCTTTCTTATGTGTTTAAACACACCAAATGGTGACAGCCTATTTAGATTCACATTCTCTTTGGTTCCTGTTGGTGACTGATAGGCTAATCAGTCCAAACAATTTATGCAGAGGCACAAATGGATGAAGGTAGCATGGGTCATTGTAATGTCCATGCAACCGATTCTTAATTCAAGTTACCACAGCTTTACTCTAAAGAGGTGATTAATAGTATAAGTTTCAAGCACTGTGTGAGAGTTGGAGAGTCTCTTCCATGAAGGGAAGATTTTGAAATTTCCCAAATCCATTCTTTGGTTTATGCAGCACCTGAGAGATTATTGTATCTAAGACATTAGTCAAGGTTCTGGACACAGAGTGATGCCTCAAACAATGTATAATCTGGAAAGCCAGCCTTGTAGACAAAAAATTTAGGGTAACATACTACAATAGAAATCTACAAGTACACAAAGGAGAATAAAGGTGAAAGTGGCTAATCCTCATTCTCTGATTTCCTCTGGGATATTGCCCTATTAATGACCCATTCTCTTCCGATTCCTTTGTGATTCTTCTCTGCTAGCCCCTTCGACTCATCCTATAATTCAAATCTTTCACTAAAAACAAAAGACACCACCATATCATTAACTCTAGATATTCTGTTTCTTTATATCTCTTCTAGCTTTCTTATCCAAAATGTTCTCAACTTCAGTTGCATGTTGAAATCACCTGGGAAGCTTCAAAAAAACACTGAAGTCTGGTTCCAAAGATTCTGATTTTATTGATCTGGGATGCAGGCATCAGATTTTTTAAAGGCTCCTCAGGTGTTTTATAAAACACATGCAAGAATATGAGCCAATGTATTACAAGATGGTGAAGACTGAGCTATCTAACATACGCACACCACGGTACATATTAATAGGCACTCAATAAATGATAACGATTACCAGCACATCAATCACTAAACATTAGTATGCTTTCTGGACATAGATGTCACAATCTAGTTAACAGAAAACTGTTAACAGATTGACTGAAGTTGAACTGACTCATGGTTCAAATTTGTCTCATCTTCAAAGTGTTGACAGCTGAAAGGCAAGAAGACACTTGACACTCAGTTTCTCCATCTGTAAAATGGGAAAACCACGTTTTCTGAAATCACTGGGTCGCTGAAAGGATTAATTAGTTTATCCATGTAAAATGCTTTGTAGAGAGGAAAAAACATCTATAAGAGCTAAGGATTATGGTCTCCCAGAAGCATCTATAATTTGTAGAGACATTTATAGCCCGTCTGGTCAGCGAAGCCTGCAGTTTGTAGCCTTACCCTTGCTTCTCAGCCTTAAAGCACAGATTGTAGCTAAACTCATCAGCCTCCATTAAGCCCCTGGCAAAATGGCTACAAGCTGGTTGCTGCTGACAAAATGTCCGTGACCTTTGCTCTGTAGGCTCTGGGGTGGACATTCAATCCTACATGCTCCTGAAATGTCAATGTTTACTGCTACTCTTCAGAAAATGAGTGGTGAAAGTAAAGAAGAAGGGTAAATGGAAGTCCTCTCCCCTAAACATACATTAATTGGATGATGTTTCTTGACAACTAAACTGGACCTTTACCTGTTTTCCTGGAGGAATTCCTAGTAGCTGTTTTCATATCCCATTTCAGTAATATTTAATATCTCCTCACTTCCCATTGTGCTCAAAGGTCTTCATAAGGACAATGAAATAAAGAGGATGGTTCCTGGCATCTGCAGAGTGATGCAAGTGAAAATTACAAATGGAAATATAGAGCAGGGGTCTGCTTCCTTTCTTTTGGCAAAAAACCTGCTATAGAAACTAATGTAGATGAGGGGGCACTGAGCCATATATAAGTGAGTAATTATCTACTGTTACAAGCCTTATTATCTCTCCAAATGTTTGCTAAAATTCTGTTGGGCAACCATCTGGACCCAGAGATTTACCCGTGGATAGAGAGTGGATTGTTGTTTTAACTTGAGATGGGAAAATTTCTTTCTCTAATTCTTTTCTGTCATCTTCTGTTAAATAATTTAACTGAATGTCTCTTTGATAGCTTTCTGTGAGTCCTCGGAGTAAGTGGATTCTGTGTGATACACTCATATAAAATATTCTTTGAAAATTTTTTTTTCCCTTTTCCCCCACCAGAGGATCCAAGGACAGTTTGCCATCTGTTGTAAGAATTTCATTAATGCACCTATTTTCTCTTTCTTTTTGCAAGAGTGGTCAGTCCAAATAATCTGTAGCCCTCTCCTGTTTCAGGCAGGATTCCTGTTGCAGGAGGCCCAGAAGCCTTACCCTGTCGTAGTTAAGTCCCTGCTCTCTCATTATGGCTTTCTCTCAGGTGGCTTTGTTAGCTCAGAACAACAAAGCCTGCGTCCCAAAGCCTGGCTGGGTATCAATAATTTAACAACATGTCATAGACAACAGTGAACCATGCTGCTAGGGTTGAAATATTCCTAGGGCTCACCATCTATTATGCTCTGCTTTCTCAGTGTGCTGTGAATGGAGTACAGGTGGGTCTAGCGTTTTCCCAACTCAGAAACTTACAAGATAATATAATGGCACAGGGGAGGAGTTATTTGCATTACAAAAGGATTCCAAGCTTTACCAGAGGGTTCACTTTAGATTTTCTTTAAATTAAGAGCTCCTCTTTAGCCCTTAAAAGTTTATAAACTTAATTAGTCTGGGGCTTTCCAGAAAACACTCCCAGGAAGAAAGATCTTATTCAGATGTTATGGTTCTCCTTCAGACTTGATTGGTCAAAATCCTGAGAACAACACATCCCAAAACCAGAATTTTTTGCTTCCAATTTTCTTCTCGTCCAGATTTCATCTCAGTCTGGTAGCTTCAAGCCTGTAACCTGATCTGAACAGACTCACCCTAAGTGCTCACCATCCTAACTTAGCCACAAGACCCAGCTCCTCCCCATAGTGTCCAGAAAAACTGCCCAGGCTCTGAAAACATCAGACAGCAATGCAGAATGTTTTATGTTATAGTGATTACCTTCGGAAGATGGAGCATATCCCGTGGCACATAACCACACAGACACCTAGAACATAGATTTATATTCTTTGAAGTCTCGCTCCAGGTATTCTGTCTGCCCTTCCCAACACAGTGCCCAGGCTCTGGGCTGTGGTCTCCATCCTCCTGGAGTCAGTCCTCAATGCCTTCACCTGAATTGTGCAGAGAATTCAGCTGTGTCCAGTACATATATACCTCCCTACTACCATCCATCATTGTGCTCAAGTAAGAAAGAGCTCTCAGGCCACCAGAATCCCTTACTCTTCTACCTTTGTTCTTTTATATGATAAGTGGATTTTTTAGTCTCAATTAAACTGCCCCACCTTCACTAGAGAAGTCTAATCTGACAGTAGCACAGTCTGAAATATCAAATAGGACAGGCCCAAGTTGGGAATAGAACACTAGGTCATTCAACGTAACTGTTCAGAGCACTTTGGACAGGAGACAATTACCATATACCCATGAAAGCCTGTGAATCAATGTGGAAGAGTTATTTCTTATATAGTTCTGAGTTGTTTATGGCACTTGCCTTAGATCAAGTGAAAGTGACTGGGAGCTTTGACCCTCCCTTATCAGGATGAACTAAAGTTGCCTCCCTGATCATAGGGTTTCCTTCCAAAAATTGTGATTGTATGCTGGAGTTTTCCTGGGAAGGGTATGTGAGCTAAGTGAGGAATGTGAGGGGTCAGGGGTCATCCATCAGGGGTCAGAGGTCAGTTTAAAAAGGATGTAGCATTTTTTTTTCCTCCTGGGCCTTGCTTTTGCTCCTAGGACATATCTTGAACCCTGCTGTCACTATCCTTCTTAACTGTGTCTAGGGTGCTACCACTAACAGCACTTACCTTGCTTTTTCTGCCTGCCTTTCACCCTCTTCAAGCCTCTTGAATGCCATGACCACAGAAATCTTCCTAAAACATTGCTTTCATCCCCTCATTCCCCCTGTTCAAAAAGCTACACTGCTTTTTACTTCCCTGCATTGGTCACAGGACATATGACTGTATAATTTATTGGCCAGACCAGGATATATTTGTGAGTGGAAAAAAGCACTTTCAATATTTATGTCAGGACCACAGGTGTAAATGGAGATGACCGCAGGTAAATCGGGGTACACGGCACCTTGGATATAAGTTCCCTACCTTGTTTTTTAGATTGTATCCATGTAACCATATCCCATGCTACTTAAAACCAATCTAATCTTACTGTAAAGGTCAGAACACTCCCGCTACTACTAAAAATTATAACAGCAATGGCACTCATAATACTAGCAACCACTCATGGATTCCCTTCATAGCAAGCCCTATGCCTCACATTCATTTTTCATTCTCCACAAAATTCCTATGAGAATGGCACATTACTATTGCCATTTAGAAATCAGTAAACGGATACAGAGAGATTTAAATGCTTTGGCCAAGATAACTCAGCTAGTAAGGGGCAGAGCTGAAACATAAGCCCAGGATTATTGGACTCCAGTCTTACCACTGTTTTAGACACCATCCCTAGTTATTTTTTTAAGTATCTTGTAAAGTATATGGGGAACGTTTAGAACTGATCAATGGAATATTCTTCAGGTCTCAGTGTTGTCTCAGCCATATTGCTTAATGGCAGTGTGAATGTCATTATAAACATTACCATGCTCCTTCCCAACCCTGCATCTCTGCTTATGCTGTTACCTCTAAATTTATAGCCCTCTTATATTCTCAACATCAATCTATACTAGCTCCATCTGGCAAAGCCCATTTTAATTTCACACCCTCTGTGAAACAATAGCTGATTACTCAGTTGACATTAACCCCTCCCACCTCTATCCTCCCAGCCTAATTATCCCCACTACGACACAAAGTGGCACTAGATTATAGTTTTCCTCTTCGGTTTTCTAATTGTTGTCTTTGTTATTGTTTTCTCCCCAACCTGTATGTAAAACCAAAAGACAAGGAACTTCCTAGACCATTACTTAACTTAAAATTTGTCCAGATTAATATGGTTTAAGTATTATAATTTTTGTAAGGTGAACTCACAAGAAATTATATAACTTACCCATATCCAAAATGATAACCCTAAAAGGACTGTTAAAAATTTAATATTATCTTCTGCTCAAAAAATGAGATAGTAGCATAATTAAGAGAATTTGAAATAGGATTTTTATTTCAAATGATTGGAAAAATAAAACAATGAACTTAAAATGAAATACTATTGTTTTTTTAGTTAATATTTCAAACTGCTTTGAGATGTCTCATCCCAGGGAGGGAAAAAATAACCTCCAGCATTTTCTACACACTTGAAGTGGGAAATAAACACTATCCTACTATCTGAACCAGAGCAACCAAGGTGAACAACAGGGATGCATTATAGTCTCAAATTCATTAGAAACTTATCTGGGGACACCAAGGAGGAAGATGACCTCAAATAGCTGCCTTGGCCACACTGTACCAACTACAATATGCTGAAATTCCTTGTGAAGCTAAATAATGCCATATCATCAGCTTTGCTCTGGCTTCCTTCCTTTTGCTAACAAATTGATGTGACTTCTCCTGGCAGTGCTAGGGTCATCTCCTAGCCTAGGACTGATAATTCTATTAAGGAAATAACAAGCACCACTCAGATGGTCAGCAACCTGCTGCTATTCTCTAGTTAATGTTTGTCTTAGTTTCTGTCAAAACTACAAGTTCTGCAGTGAATGGAGGAGAAGCAGCTTAGAACCATTACTTCTATTTATTTCCTAGACAAATTAAATATGAAGAAGATTCTTAAATGAGATAATGTATGAAAACTACCTATGAGTGGCTGGTGCATAGAATGTGGTAAAAAAAATTACCTCTCCCTTCCATTTTCTTAAGCACTTCTGAGTAAACAAATAAAACCTAGATTTTGATAGATAAATTTAAGTGCATATGTTCAATGCAATTAAAAATTGCCTTATAATTCTGTTTATAACCAGGAACTGAACAGATGGCTTAGGATATGGTTTCAGGAACATCTCCATTCCTTGAAATAAGATGCCCCTTCATTTAAGCAGAGACGCTCCTGGGGGTCTAATTTCACGAGTAGGCTAGTCTAATTGTGCAAACTCAAGAAGTTTTCAGAATGTAGATCAAGATAATCAACTGTCCTTACTTGGGCCCCCATCACCTTTGAGATCAGTGGAGCCTGTCTCAATGCAATTTACCAGAGTAAGACTGCTCAGAAGGTACCTGGCAGGACAGCCTAATTAAGTATTTACCCCGGCGGCCAAACTAGCTCTCTCAGGCTCATTATGGTTTCTCCAACAAGTGAAATTAATTTACGTAAATAGAAAAATTATATATTAAAAAGCCTTATTTGAGTAGTTTGATTTATTAATTGAATCAGCTCATTTTTTTTAAACTTAATGAATATTGTTTTATCTCAAGCATATGATATTTGTATGGCCACATGTTCATGACTGTTCTGGGGTAAAAAGTCATCAGGAGCCTCTGGCAAATAGACATTCCAGATCTGGGTGACTTTACTTGTCCTCAGCTCATACTTAATGAGCACAAGTTTGACACTCGAGAGTACTTCCACTGCCACACCAGCAAGTAAAAGAGAGAAAAATGTATGACTGGGGTCTTACGACATAAAGACAAGGTTTTAAAATGGAATATATAAAAGAAAGGAGGATAGTTTTGTATAAAATTCTCTCTTTAGTAAGAACTGTTCAATAATATAGCTAAATCTGTCAACATCTAAAATATATTATAAGGAAATAAGTATACAAAGTGACATCTTTCTTGCTAATTCCTAATGCATTTTAAATCATTGCTGATTTGTACACATTTTTCTTTTAAATTCAGGAAGCACTTACCTGTATCTTTCTAAATGTCACTTAATTATTTTTATTTATGATTTTGCAGTGGACAAAGGCTTCAAAAATAAGACAGCATTACTAGAAACCAACACAGATTTATTTATAACAAAATATAGCAAATTAGATGCTTTCTGTGTTTTACAAATGGTATTAGACTAGGAAATCACGGGAGAAAACAGAGCAATTCTTTAGAATATACTTTAAGGAGCTTGTATTTATTCCTGATGTCAGATGTTTTTACTTGTTTTAATAAGATATTTGGAACTGAATGATAATTATTTTTACACCAATACTATTACTCAGATATCAAGGTCACATTTAATTGTCTCCATTCTTAATTCCCCTTCAAATGAATACTTAGGCTTAACCAGTTTGTTCACATGTTTATTCACATTTGCCTTTCCAAATAATACCCGTTCTCCAACTGCATGATTATACTGACCATGTGAATTTCTCAACTCAGCGAAGCCTCCTGCTCTCATATCGCACCCTACAATCTGCCCTATCAGTCACTTCTTTCCCTCCAACATTTTAGCTATATGCCTACTTCTTGAATCCCCAATACTTTTATGCCCCTACCGCCAAGCCAAGATTCATCAACACTATTTTCCAATGTGTAGCCTGTCATTTTTTCATTGTCCAGGACCCATCTTGTATCTTCTCTCCCTTGCTTCCCCAGCTTAGATGCCAGGGTCAAACACTTATTCCCTTACATACATCTTCGGCTTCTCTGTCTGCTCTCTACTTGGTGAAACTTATTTCTTCCCGTATCTCACCTGTGCACTAAACTATGGAATGTAGGTTGGCAAAAAAAGCAAAACAAAACATGGTAATACTGATTAGTTTCACTTTAAGTTGCTAAATCATCCATCTCCTGCAAGTTCTCAGAATGTCCCTGTAGTCTTTCTATATTTCCCTCGTTCCTACATTCTATACATTTCTTGTAGAACATGGTCACCACTTTTCCTTTATGCCTAAACTTTTAACACTCATGTTCCTTACCATGTTTATGACTTCATCTTTCATTTTAGTTAAAAACTAAAAAAGAAACAAGAGAGCAGCATCCTTATCTCCCATCACTAAAGTCAACCAGCATACATGTATTCTTATTTTACAATGCTTTTCTTCTGGTTCTGAATAAAATTTTCCTTGCTCACCTTGAAAGCCAAATATTCTCCTAGTGTGCTGGATCCTATCTTCTCCAAAATACTCAAAGGGATTTGTTCCTGCAATTTTACTTCCACTCTTTACTGAACCAGCATCTCTACTGTAGTTTTCTCGTCTCTATATTCTGGTTGTAATATCCCTCAATTTTGCAAATTCCTTGGCCCTTCATTCACATGTCTCTCTTCCCCTTTGCAATAAAACTCATGCATAAAGTTCTTTATATTCACTCTTTCCATTTCCTCAAATCCAATTCGATCTTGAAGCCATTCCAATCAAACTTTCATCCAGTCACTCAATGACACTCTTCATGTCAAGTCACCAAAAACGTCCATGTTGCAGAATTGTTAGTCATCTCTCAATTCTAATCTTTTTTTTTTTTTTTTTTTTTTTACTTTGGAGTAGATTTGGCGCAGTTAATCACTCATCCTTAAAACACTTTGTTCTCTTAGCTTCGGAAACACCTCACCTTCCTGATTTTCCACTTACCTCACTGGTTGCTTTTTCAGTCATTTTTGTTTTGTGTTCGTCTTCTAAACCTGGGATTTTACTTCTCTCTCTTTTCTTCTCAACAATCACTCTCTCCCTTGGAACATCCATCTGTCTATGGCTTTGAGAATCATCTCCACCTCAGGATTTTCCTTTCAGGCCTAGAATTGATTAATTAATAAGTTATCAAACTTGATATAGTTGAATACAGAACTCTTGAGGCCTCTTTTCATGACCTCATACTCCTCTTTAAATGTGGTTATACCTCACCTTCATAAATAGTATCTAAGTCAGTTAGTTCCAAACCTAAGTATCATTCTTGATTTGCTTCTTTATATCATATCACTGTCCCCAAAAATATTACATAATTATTTGTTCACTGTATTCTACTTAGTCTATAAACACCATTAGGTCAGAGGTTTTTACTACTTTATTCACCACTTTATCCCAGTGGATAAAACAGTATCTGTCACCTGGTAGCAAATGTTTTTTTTTTTTTTTTTTTTCACAATGAGTGAATGAATGATAGCATCTCATCTCTGAACAGTTTTGTTTTGCAAGTTTTAGTTTAACATTTCTGTGTTCTATAACTGTTTGAAAGATATTTATTTTTACTCTATATAATTTTACTTAGCATATATCCTTATAATTTGGCAACTGATCAGATTGTATATTGTTATATAGGTGCTTCACAAATACATGGATCTTTCATCCCATTCAAATGGTAAAGACTCTTGAGGGCAAAAACCACATCTATGTTTTAATCTGAGTTCTTCACATTATGTTCAGAACTTTAAAACAAGAGGACAGTGCTTCTAAAAGCATTAAGGGTTTCTTCCGATTACTTCTGATCCCAGAGTTAGAAATACTCTAATATTATTTGAAATAGAGTTTCATTTCCTTGGTTCTGGGGCAAAGCTTATGCACCTGGAGGCCATAAAAGGCATCAGGCACTAAAGATGGCAACACTACAAAAATTATTCTGATAAGGAGAGAAGATTAAGTGAAGTGCAACATTAAATAACAGTATTTGCATATCTCATTAGTACTTCCAGGATGTTGAATTCTGATATTTTTTTAAAAAATCATAGTATAACACTGAAGATTATAGAAAATAACAACCAGAAGTTGTTCTGAGGAGGAAAAAAGGTGCTCTGGATAGCTCATATTTCAGAGTCTTCTTGGTATACTGAGTGGATCTTTTCAATCAATTTCCAGACAATACAGTAGAGAGGAGGGGAGGGACAATCACCTGGGGTGAAGGATCAAGAAAGGGAGAAGCAAGGTGGAGGAAGGGAGACCAACTCATGTAGGGAGAGGGGTCTCAACTATGAATATAAATGTATCTGCGTCAAGCAGCATACTCTGGATATTATCATGAAGACATAACTGAGTCAAAAAAATTAACCAGAGATTCAACTTCTCTCTCCTTTCTTCTCAACAATCACTCTCTTCCTACATTAGCAGAAGAAAGCAAATCATGTGCAAACTCTACTTTCTCTAGCACAGAAATGTTTGGACCTGTTGTTACTATATATTGCCTGAAGACAGTCATAAAACTCTTCTCTCCACACCCCCTTTTTCAACATATTAGGATTTGCCTGACTGCATTTCACACAGAGGTCATCTATGAAGCTATGAAGAATGCCAAAGCTTTGTCTTTAGCACTAGAAGCATTCACCATAGAAGTATGTCTATCTCTCTTGTGTTGGTAATTCTTTGGTGGTAAAGTATCGAAATACAATGTAAATGGCTTCTACTAGCTAGATCCAGTCTTCAAAACTTATGTTTTTTCTTTGGCAAACTATGTATTTGGTGTTTCTCCTCATAACTTTAACAATTTCATATAGTTCTCTCATACCTTTTAAGTGCTTTTGGAATCTGTTTTTCCTTATCTGCAATTATTTTGTCTCTTGTACAAATTTAACTGATTACCAATTAGGTTTTATTTTACTTCTCACATGGTCACAAGAGTGATCTTTCTGAAATGAGACTGATCCAGATAACCGCTGCTTAAAAGCCTGTGTGAATCCCCATCACCCACAGAGGAAAACTCCTAGCTTCCCACATGGCCCTCTAGGTCACATGGCTTCACCCACTCTATCTGCTCAGCTAGACCTCCTACCACTCTTCCATGAACACCTTATGTTCTAATTTATTAGCCCACCTATAGTTTCTTTGCCTTAGCATTCCTCTTCCAATCCCCTCTCTCTCTTTCTCAGACACCCTTGCTTCCGCAATACCTCTCCTATGAAGCCTTCTTTGGAAGATCCAGGAAGAGTTCGACTTTCATACAGGATCCTATACACAGCACACAGCACATTGGTGAGTGGTTTTGCTTTTGTATTATGCTGTTCTCCCACTAAACTGCCAACTCTTGAGGGCAATGAAATATCTAGGTCATCTCTGCTTCCACAACACTTAGAATAGGGAGATGGGGAAGAGGTGCATGAAGAAAGGAGATAAAAAGGAATCATTTTCTGTGTGTACTGCAATTGATTCTTTATATATTGTTTAATATTCACAAAAACACGATAAGATCTTCATAAAAACATTATTACCCTTGGCTTGAAAAATATGGAAACTGAGTCCTGAAAAGTGTAAGTGGTTTGTCAAATGAAATATTAACAAAGCAAAACCCAAACCTAAGTAAGTCTGTCTCACATCACAGCCTCTATTCTTCTCATGATCCCACTGTTCCTGACAGTAAGAATTTGTTAAATAAATCAACTAATGAATAAATGAATTTTTCAGACAAAAACCAGTTTCTTCTTCTTCTTCAGTCTTACATTCGGAAAATTTGTTTTTTTGGCAAAATGGTTCAAAGCAAAATCCACACATTGCTAGTTCTAAAATTTATGTACCAAGAATTTCTGATTCTTTTCTGTGGAAATTCCTTCCTCAACTGATCAATTTCTCTTCTTTCAGAGCATAAGACACACTAATCTCGAAGTGAATCAGTGTGATAATGAATGACATCTAGATGAAATAAAATAAGCTCCTTTTTGTGAATTCTTACGTTCTTAACTTTTTACCTTAGAGAGTTTGCAGTAACTTCCTTCCTGGATTTGAGATATCTCAAGGTCAATTCCTGATGACATGAGTCTGTTCCTTCAAAAAGCGTATTTTTCACTATTTTAATGGAATTTTAAAAGTATGTTTTTTCATAACTGAAGCCAAAGTTCACATTAGGGGCTACAAATATGTGGACAGGCCCTCAGATGTCTGAGCTTAAATTCAATCATCCTAAACAGAAAAATGTCAGATATAATGATATCTAGAATTGATAAAGGGTGCAGTCTACTAAAGTATAAAAGAATAGTATATATTATTAGAATATATCAAGTTTCCTATATCATGTAAATATTTTTGATCAACAGATTTTTACTTTGTCTGTTTTGATGAAATACATATCAACCCTAATCTGTCTGTATTTCTTAGTCTTCCTCATAAGCACCTATTCATTAGGTTATGCTGGGCTAAGTCTCTGTTACCCACTCTGACTCCACTGTTCTTCCTATAGAATAAATATATGAAGTTACGAAACTTCTCATTAGTTATTCTAACATATTTAAGCATTATATATTAGAAAAAAATTGGAATTGTTTCAAGGAGAATGAGAGTTTGTATGTGGAAATAAAGTATAGCACATCCTTCTGTCCTGGTTTTGAATGAAATTGAAAAAACAAGACATAAGTCAAGCTGATGAGCAAGTCTCTACTTTATATGTGACTACAGTGAACCTGAAAACGTGGCTCAGATGGATGAGTACAATCTGGCCTTCTCATGCTTTTCCTCCTAGTCCAGATCTCAAGACAACACCCCAGGGAGAATTTGTATCTTCGAGTTTGGTACCCTTACCCAGGATCATTGCCATACATCCTGGTGTGTTTAGTCATTTATTTGTTTAACAACACTGATTAAGCACTGACTATGTGCAAGCTCTCAATATTATAGATTCTATAGAGAACCAAAATTAATAATTCCACTCTAAGTTTCTCACTACAGAGAAAGAGAAGCTGATAAGAAAGACTATGTCCATTCTTCAGTCAGGCATCTCTAAAAGTGAGCAGAAAAAGAGCTGAGATACAGGCTCTTTCTCAGTCTCAATTATTGAACCATCTCCCACTTCCTCCTTCAGAGAGGAATAAGTGAAAGGATATGGAGAAAAAAGGCTGAGGCACCTCAGTGGCTCAGTAGGTTGAGCATCCAACTCTTGGTTTGGACTTTATCTTGGGATCAAGCCTGGTATGGACTTAAATCTACTTAAGATTCATTCTTTCCCTCTCTCCCTCTCCCCTCCCTCCTCTGACCCCCGCACCCCCCAGGAGCACACACTCTTAAAAAAAAAAAAAGAAAGAAAAAACATGAAAAGAAAAGAAATGACGTCTGACATGTTTCTCCCATGATATTCTCTCCTGGGGAGCAAAAATTCCCTCCACAACCTGGAATAAAGAATATAATCAACTTTGAGAATTAGAAATATAATGCTATTGGCAGAATGGAGGATAAACTAAAGAGGAACATATTAAGTTCCAGTGGTTTTGTAAAAGATCTTAAAAATCTTTGTCTTAAAAATTAAAACTTAAGTTTTCTTAATTATGTATGCACAATAACTACAACATGAAGTGACTCTGTCTAGAACTTAGTGTCACTGGGTAAAGGTTAATGAAAATAGCATTTTCCCCAATTACTTTTGCATGATCACTTTTCTGATGGGCTATTTTTTTTTCTAGAATTGCTTGAGAATGTGAATATATTATTACATTAGCAGACCACAGCTTTACATTGCAATCACTAGAAGATATGATAGGAGTAATGAACAAAATTTACAGTGAGATTATTAGCAATGCTGAATTTATTCCCTATTTTATGATCTTCTATTGAAAACTAGAATAACTGCCAGGAACCTTGCAATTTTACTTAGGCACAATAAATGCTGTTGCTCTTTCCATGGTATGGTTCTTATGCATCTTAAATTATAAGAGCATTTTGCAATAACCTCCTAAATCACAGGCACAGTTTCTTTTCATATCTCCAAACACTCTAAGAAAAAATACTTTGTATTATACAAGAACAATATCATTTTCATTTTGCAGGCACTTTTTCATTAGAGTATAGCAAGACAGGATGCATATGTGGAATGTTGTGTTTTGCTTTAGCTCCTTTTCAACTAGTTTTGCAATTGGTATTCTCACAACAAGCTTCTAAGAAACAGAACGAAGGTACAATTCCCATTTTGCAGATGAGGAAACTGAGGCATATAAATGTTCAATGTCCTTTCTAATTCCACATGAGTGGTTGAGGGAAAACAAGAAAGAAGTCCAGTTTTCTCGACTCTTAGCCCTGTGTACTCTCTTCCATAACATGCTGCCTTCACAAATGTGGTCATTAGTCTGTGGCTGGGATTGTGATGGTGTCCTGTCAGTGGGGCCAAAGCAACAAATTTAATGACACAGCTGGGAAAACTTAAAAGCCTGCCCTTGGCTGGGTCATAAGCGGAGGTTAATACAATGGTGCCAATGCAGCCCTTTGCCCACCTCCTAAAATCACAGCACAGTTCAAGAGAATCAAAATGGTTCCACTGGGGGTTGGTTCAGGTCTGAATGAGCAGCCAAGGTCAGGATGGAAATGTGGAAGAGACACAGAACTGTTGAGCCCAATGCAAAGTTCAAAGCTGCTCAGCCAATCCTATGTGACCCAAAGCCTACCCTCACCTGCCAATTAAATGAAGGAGATCATCCTCAGTTAGAGTTTAAATCAAGGCAGCACACTGCTTCGTGGGCTAAAGACCTGGAGATTGAATGCAACTTATTTCTAAATCAATCCTTTCCAAAGTAACATACTTGAAAAACGCTATATTACCTGTCCACAAATTTTTAAACTATTCTCCCCATGCAACTAAATATAACATTCCAAAGTCTCACTGAACACTTTGCACCATCTACTATGTACTATACCTTTAATTGCATAATATATGCAGTTTTAAATTCAACATTTATTTTTAACACCTATATTTTAATGAAACATGAAATATAAAATGAAACTCCAGTCTGCCTTGTATGAGCACGAAGAAAAATCCTAATTACCTGTTTCAAAAGTGTGAAGCGCTTTCTAATTTTCCACCAGCCAGTTTCCTTAGACAGCACTCAGTATTATAACTATTTATGCCAATTGTGCTATTTCATGCATAAAATTACCGCATTATTGTTGGAATAGATGCCAGAGAGATATCTAAGCAGGGTGCAATCACTTCACTTTCTATCAAATTGGGCTCCTGAAAGGTATCATAAATTTTATTAGAAGGCAAGGGGCTAATGGCAGCCAATCAGTGTTAATGCTGATAAAATTGCTGTATTTTACATTATAAAAACCAGATGATATTTTTGTCAGAGGGCCACCTTTTGTTTATTAAGAATGCATCATGAAAACTATATTGTAATCACATAAGATACTTAGGAAAGCTGACTGCCCTTCCCTGGGACTGGGGGTGACACCTCTCTCGGGGTGCGCTAGCAGCAGTTGGTGAGGCCGCCTTTGCTCTCTGCTGCCTGATTAAAGGCAGTGTAAAATGAAGCAATGCAAAATGCATCCCCCACACTATGGGTACCATAATTCAACTGCATGCAGCTTTATTCTCTCAGGGTCCACTCTTTGGGAAACAAATATTAATGTTCCACTGTTCCCAGGTCCTTTATTGTGCTATAAAAAAATTGTTTTCGATTAACCTGCCAATTGAATCTGGAGAGCTGGATGGTTTTTAAGACTCCCTCGCTTCTTCCTCAGGCACCACAGTAAAGAGTGGCAGATTATGATGATACTGGAAAAGGAAAAAGAAAAGTTTGGTGCAGAGTTCCAGCCCTTTGGAACACTGCTGAGTTGTGCTTTCCCAAAAGTAACTGTAATTTCCATGAGTTGAAGGCTAAAATGTGTGACCTTGGGCAAATCACTTAGCCATCCCAAGGTCTCTGTGTCCTTATCGCTAAAATGACAGTACAAGATAGGACAGTTACTAAGGCACCTTCCAGCTCTAAACATCCAATATTCTTACTATATGCACCTTGTACACACACACACACACACACACACACACACACACACACCCTGAAGAAATAATTTCCCCTCTTACTCTTGCCTTTGTTAGCCGTTCCTCACCTCCAATGGTATCTGAGAGAATCACTATTGTCAGAACTGAGAAGTATGGGTGGGATGATCTGGTCTTTTGCGGCTGTTCTATTCCAGAGAGAAAATCATAGGACAATGCAGCTCTCCTATCTTCAGCATTTAGCAACAGTAAACATAAATTAAACAACTAAATGAGCACATTTGGATGTCTAATAAATGAGTTTGATGTCCCTAATTTCTAATAATTAGATCAAGAATAAGATACAATATAACTCTTAATTACAATAAGACTTTTGTTTTGTCATGGATCCAGATAGAAATTCTTCAAGGAAAGGGACCCATTTTCTAGTAGTTTTGGATGGTCTTACTGCTCAATACTAAACAGTCACTTAAAAGTTCCTTTAGCACTTGCTGATAAATGATAAGAGATTGTTAGAATATGGGGAAACCACTGGTTGACTTACAGGATGAAGCACACCAAAAGAGTTGTGTTTGCTCTTAGAGGAATTAATTTCTTCTAAAGTAGAGAATGCACGTTAGGTACTAAGCAGATGTGTTTAACAACTATGACTCCAATTTCTATCCCTACTTAACAATCAGTATAAATCCATTTTTCTTTAAAGTCACATACTTTGGGGCACCTGGGTGGCTCAGTCAGTTAAGCATCCAACTTTGGCTCAGGCTATGATCTCACTGTTCATGGGGTCAAGCCTGACATCAGGCTCTGTGCTGACAGCTAGGAGCCTGGAGCCTGCTTTGGAGTCTGTGTCTCTCTCTCTCTTGCCTTCTGTGTGTCTCTCTCTCAAAACTAAACAAACATTAAAAAATTATAAAAAAATAAGTTCCATATTTTTTTTACTTCTTTTTAGGTTGGCTCTGGTATTTCCCCATTGAATCACTGAAGGCTTCCTTGTTCAATAATATTCTATCCTACCTTTTGGAACTAGTAATTATAACCCTGGTACAAGTATTCCTAGAAGATTGGGAGTATGCACTAACAACAACAACAACAACAAATACACATTTAATTGGCCAAACAATATGTAAATATTTATATAAATTAAGTTGCCCAGATTTTATACAATGACAAACTACCCATGTTTTGTGACTAATGACTGTAATGTTGCACTGACCAGACAGGGCTGCCATCGATGGTTGTAGAGTTTGTGCATCCCGACAAGGGCGCAGCCAACAGGGTGCATGGTTGTGAGTGGCTCACTAAGCTGTACAGCTCAGCCAAGGAGGCAACCATCAGAAGGAAGGTGCACCTTTTTATTCTCAGAAAGATATAACCCACTCTTTCAGCCCTGCGCTCACATAAGGAAGGCATGTTTTCCCAATGTACACAAAGAGGCCATAAATCTACAGGGTACTAGTAAAACAAATGATTTTTAAAATCCACTAAAAGTCCCCTACATGCTGAATCTCAGTAGGTTTCTAATTCAGTCAGTTTCTACAAGCAATAGTAGCTATAACCTGAACAATATTATATCTCCTAAAGACAAATTCTCCATATCCTAAACCCCACTACCACAAAATGCAACAAAGCTATGCCTCCATCCTCCAATAAGACAATTATTACTTGGACTGACCTCAGGGGGTATATTTCTCCCAGAAGGTGCAGAGAATTAAAATAGACTCATACAGAAATGCTCAGAAACAAAACAGTGTCTTACGAAAACAAGAGAAAGCCAACCTGCATGTGCAGTGCACAGGTGCAATGTTCTCATTATGGCCATGTGGTTGCCCCATTCTCAGAAGATGTCTTAATGACCTAGGGAGATTTTTCCATTAGGGTTTTCTCAATTATTCTCACATTTACTGTAACCTTTGCACCGAGCTTTATAGTTTAAGAACAGTGTAAGAATGATTCTGAAATGCACTAACTACAGCTGAGCAATTGCACCATTCCAGCAGAATACAAATGTAATTCAAGGAAATGAATCCTTAACTATGAGTATGATAGAAGAATTGTCTCTTCTAGAAGGCCTACAGTTAGTTAGTTAATACTCCATGTGATACATGGTTTTAGAGAAACTAGTTATTATTTGGGGGAACTGAAAAGGCTTAGGGCATGTTCCAAAGCTAGACATTGTGACTGGCACCATTTTTATGCATTCCACCTAAATAGCCAAATAATGAAAGTTAAACATGCCAATTACATAATTAACCATGCAATTGATATGTGGTCATGACCCTTGTCTCATATCTGAATCCCATTCCATTCCTAAACCCTGCCACCATCCTCGTACCATTCTTGAACCTTATATCATCTCAGAAATTGACAAGCCTGCTTTCCAAACCCTGGCTACCTTCTAACATAAACCTCTCCTCCCAGTAATTTAATGTTTGCTTTTAGCCTCATCAAAAAGTAGATGAAGTCCAAACAGATGCTTCACAAAGTGCCATGTAATCAACAGAACCTAGACCCTCAAGTACAGTTGAGAAATTTAAATTAAACCCATAGGAAATACAAATAACAATGAAAATTTAACAAATATAGTAGAAAAATTGTCCAAAGCTGATACATGATTAGTTTCAAATAAGTGGACCAGAAAAATAACTGATGTAGGAGGTGAAAAGGAGAAGATTTATTGTAGGATATACTTAATATATATTGGGGACAGAGTGCTAATGTCAGGAAGGAGAAGCACTTCAGCTCCACAATGGGAGTTAAGAATCCTTAAGACTCCTTTTTACTCTTTCAGAATCTAAACATGGATCCTTATAACCCTGTTATAAGCCACTTCACAGGTCATGGCACTTCCTTATATCCAACTTACAGAGGATTTACTTATGAGTCAGGTGACACCATGGACCAAGCTGTGGTCAGGGCATGGAACCATATGGAAAGCCATAGTAACTTGAACACACACAAATCTAAAGAAGCTTTATAAATGGGATTTGTTCCCTTTTCTCTTTTTTGGTGGTTGTTTTTGATACTGTTTTAAATTTTTAGATCTGGCGGATGCATAGTAAATATGCTAGTCCACCTGAAAGGGGAAGGTTAATGGAAAGAACAAAGAAATGACTAAAAGGTAGGTGAGATAACAGAAACTTGGAAGTTGGACTAACTTCCAGAAACAAAGAAAGTTTCAGTAAATGAATGATGTGATGGAAGCGGGTTTACAGAATCAAAAGTGGAGGCTTGGACAGATTATGTGTAAGTATATGATGACACTAGGCATATTTATGCAGCCTGCAGCTACTATTTCTATAAAATTATTTGTGATCTTCTGAAACCTCAGTGGCAACAAAAAGATAATATTTGAATCCTCAATGGGCTAAATCTCTCATGATTCCATCCACATGCTGATTATATGAAACCTTGGTAATATACCCATGCCCGATATATCTTAAAATTCTGATTGGTTCATAACCCTGCAATCTATTTGTACCCATTTATTATCTTTTGTATAAAATCAGACTTCTTGAGTTGTCTCTGATGCTGGATCTAAAGAGTTGAAAGAAGACGAGTTTAGGCCACAGGAGCCTTTTTGCAGAGAGGATATAATACAAGAAATCAGCAAAGCAATAAAAGGGTTCTGACTGTCCCGTCCCTAGTATATGAAATTCAGTTAAAAATATAACACCAGGAGTTTTTAATAAAGGGATGGAAGTATGCGGCTCCTGTCCTTGAAGATTCTAGTGTCAGATGAGCCTTTACAATTCAGACCTTGGGGAGGTGGGAGAGAGACGTGAAAAAAAGAACTAATAAATCTCGAAAATTTGACAAGTGACAGATCTTTGTCTGGTTAACTGGCTATGCAAAGATTTTAGTAGATTCTTCTGTCATTCCCAATTTCTCGTATTCATAAGAATTTTATAATATTTAAATGACACAAAGGAGGGCAAACCTCGATTTGCTTTGCAGAACATTTCAAGATGTGCACTCAGCACAGTGTGTAGTCCTGTGTCTACCACTTGGCAAAGACAAAGTTATATAATCAACTCCAAATCAGGAAAAAAAACCCACACAGTTATTTTCCTTATTTCACCATATAGTAACATTGCTAAAACAATGGTACCTATAATTAGAGCTATTTTCAGTAAATTATCTGAAAACCATCAGTTATTAAATTGCTACAGCTATTTGGTCCCCCTTTCATCCCTTTATTTCTGAAACTCTACCTCTCTTTTTCCTTTTCCTGTGTCTGTGTATGTGCATGTGTCTGTCAGTCATTTTGTCTCCTTCTCCCTTCTCTGTGCCTTTCTATGTACTGGTTTCTCTCTTGTAATGCTCATGGGTCTCCCCATACCCCACCCCAAGAAGCACATCTCCCTTACTTCTCAGAAGTCTTCATGCTCTTCTTATCTTGAAAAGAAAAATTGAATGTCTTTGCTTAGCCATAGCTTGCACTTCTTTCTAGTAAACTTTTCAAAAACTCCAAGTGAAAATGACATTCAAGCCAAACTCCAGGGAAAAGTTGCAAGAAAGTGGCACAAATTAAAGCAGGGATGAGAGAAATGTGATCAAGTTGGTAGAATTATTTATAGAATGACTATCAGTATATAGAAGGGATAGAGCAACTGGTTTTAAGCTGGACAATTTTTAATGAGTGACTAAAATTGGATGCTACTAAAAAAAACCATTAGCTCGTAGGCTGAGGTACCCACTATCGGAATGGAGAGGCCTGGTTTGAACCTTGCCTCCACTTTTCGTGGTCATGTATCCTCTCCTAAACTCTTCCTTTCTCTACGATTCTGTTTACTTATCAACAAAGAAAAAAAATTTTTAAGTATGGTACCTATAAGGTACTTAGCATAATCTCTTAATACATACTCAAAAGTGTTAGTATTATCAATATTATGGTTTCCATTTTTAAGAATAATAATTTACAAATCAATATATTCACTCTCTTAAAGGCAATTATACATTTTATAGTTTCATGTTCTTTTCATGAAAGTTTAGCCAGTTCTTATTTTAACTTTTATTTGTATAGAAATACATATTTATAAAGGTTAATAAGCAACAGTTACACAAAATTCATGAGAAAAATTACAGTAGTTAGCCTCATTCACATGCACTTTAAATTCTCACTTCTAGAAATAATTGCTTTGAATTCTTTTATATTTTCCTGAGCTCACCCTTCCATATAGCTAAATAACTTGCTATTTCTATTTTTTTTCTATTTTTTTATTACTATCTGTTGAATACCTACTATGGAAGATGAGACTCTGGTTCTCTACATCATTTCCCTACATATTCAGAAATACACACACTTCTACTTTTCTCTGTCTCCCCATTGTGTGTGCCACAATTTTTAGTTCAAGTAATGTTCAGCATTTATATAATTATGGCTGTATAAACATTACTCACAGTTGAACCCATTTAGTGTATGATGAGATTTCCTTTCTTGTAGAACTTCACAGGAGTTAATACTTACCTGGTTATTTTCAGTTGCTTAGTATTCCATGTACTTATTACTAATTCACTCTGAACTCTCCAACAGAAATTGAAATGTTGTCTCAATACGTTTAAACATATCAGGTATTCTATTAGTTTCATTTCTTATTTGTATACAACTCTCCTAGGGCTTTCCACCTTCCTGCTCTACTCTGACGTGACTGTTCTCTAGTCTGTGGCAATACTGTCATCCTGACAGCTCTTCAGAGTTCTGTTTCTCTCCTGCACTGGGTCCTCTATTTCCAATATCGCTCCTTCTCTATTGGTATCAACTCTAATTTTGGTGTGTATGTTTATATAATACCTTCTTGGGAAAAGGAACCAAAAACTCAAGATTTTTTCCCCCCATGATATTGCTTATCTGAATATGTTTTTATTCCAACGGGTCAATGAACTATGACGTGGGCTAACACTCTATCATTCATGTAAATAACTTTTACTGGAAAAAAGCCACGCCCATTTGTTTACTTATTGTCTACTATCCTGTTAAAATTTCAGAGTTGGGTGATTGCAACTAAGATTGTTTGGGCAGTAAGCCTAAAATATTTGTTATCTGGTCCTTTACCAAAAACAAAAACAAACAAACTGCTGACTTCTACTTTAATCTACGCTCACCCCAGATTGACAATTTGGCTAGGTACAACGTTTTAAAAGTATTATTCCCTTATCAATTAGCTTTCAGAGTAAATGTTTGTCTAGAGCCATTCTGATTCCTGAGCCTTTATATGAAAAGTCTTTTTTTTCCCCCTGTATCTGGAAGTTTCTGGAATCTTCTCCCTGTGTGGGCACGTTTTCATACACTGCAGTGAGTACTCAGTGGATCCATTCGATATGAAAACAAGCAATATCTTTGATAATTTCTCCTCTTCAATTTCTTCCTTTCTCTTTCTATAATTCCAATTAGTAAAATTAAAAATCTCTTTGACTGACACTAATTTTCTAATTTTTTGTTATTTTCTATTCTCCTGGCATTTAGATATTTCTAGGAAATTTCCTCAAGCTAATCTTCCAACCTCTCTATAACGTGTTAAGATTTCTGCTCTCGTATTAAGTTTTAGGAACTGGCTTTGTTTTCTCATTTTAGCATCCTACCCTGATTTCATGGATGCAATTTCTGCACTATTTCTCTGATGAATTATACCCAGCAAAAGTATCTTTGAAAAATAAAGGCCAAATGAAGATTTTTGAGATACATAAAAGCTGAATTTATCACAAACAGAAACTTATTACAAGAAATGTTAAAGGACCTCATTGAGTAGAAGGAAAATTATATCAGAAATAAATGTGAATCTACACAGAGGAATGAATAACACTAGAAATAATTATGTGTGTAAATGTGCAAGAGTTTTTTCTTACTTTTTAAAAAATCGAATTATAAGACAATTTCCTAAGAATAATAATACAACATAAAGTAAAAGGCACAACCATGGCATTAAAACAGAGAAGTTTATAACATAAATTAAAAGGCATGACCATAGCACAAAGAAAAAAGAGAAAAATAAGTATACTACTGTAACACCCTTACACCATATGCAAATTAGTACACTATGGTATAAAAACAGACTGATGAATTAAAACTGTGTACTATAAACTCTAACACAACTATTAAAATAACAAATAATAAGCCAACAAAGGAAATAAATAAGATCATAATAAAATAATCAATTAATGGGGGGAAAGTAGATAAAGGAAAAAGGACAAAGAATAGAGGAAACAGATATAAAACAAAAAGCAAGATAAGAGATCAACAATCACATTACATGTAAATGTTCTAAAACCTGAAGTCAAAGATTATAAGATTAGATAAAAACAGGAAGAGGTATCTTTCTACATACTACTTATAAGTTCATTCTAAATAAAAGATGAAAATAGGTTAAAAGTTTTAAAAAAATGGTAAAGATTTAGTATGCTAACACTAATCAAAAGAAAACGAGTGGCTATATTCAAATCAGAGAAAGTAGATTTCAGAAAAAATGTTACCAGAGCTAGAGAAGACCATTTTACTATGATAAAAGGATTAAGTCATCAGAAAAACATACCAATCCTAAGTGTTTATTTACTCAGGAAGAGAGCTTCAAAATACATGAAGCAAAATCTTATATAACAGTAAGGAGAAATATAAAAAGCCATCCATAAAATCAAAACTTTTTTTAAATTTATAGTTTATTGTCAAGTTGGTTTCCAAATAACACCCAGTGCTCTTCTCCACAAGTGCTCTCCTCCATGATCATCACCATCCCTTCCCCATTCCCTCTCCCCCTTCAGCTCTCAGTCTGTTTTCAGTATTCAAGAGTCCCTCGTGATTTGCCTCCCTCCCTCTCCCTAATTCCTTTCCTCCTCTCCCCCTCCCCATAGCCCTCTGTTAAGTTTCTCCTGTTAGACCTATGAGTGCAAACATATGGTATCTGTACTTCTCTGTCTGACTTACTTCACTTAGCATGACACCCTCGAGGTCCATCCACTTTGCTACGAATGGCCAGATTTCATTCTTTATCATTGCCATGTAGTATTCCATTGTATAGATAAACCACATCTTAAAATCAAACTTTCAAAACCCTTCTGTTATAAGTGGTAGAACAAGTAGACAGGAAATCAACAGAATATAGAAGACAAAAACTACATAATCAATCCAGTTGATCAACTGAACATTTATAGGTTGCTGTATTGAAAAGGATAGACATTTTTTTATACAAGTGTACACGGGGCATTCACCAAGATATAAAATACTCGGGGATGGCTAAAATGGAATTAAATTAGGATGTGTGGAAAATCTTTTGAAATATTTGAAAACTAAACAACATGCCTCTAAAATGCATGGCCCATGTATCAAAGAAGAAATTAAAAGAAATTAGAGAGCATTTTTAATTGAATGAAAATGAAAAGGCACTAGAATTAGTGCAATGCAACTTAAAGCAGTACTTAGGAATAAATTTATAGTACTAAATATCCGTATGAGAAAAGAAGAAAGGTCTCACCTCAACGTCCTCAGTTTCCACTTTAAGAAATCAGAAAAAGAAGAGCAAATTAAATGGATGATTATGGAAAATAAAGAAAATAATAATGATCAGAGTGAAAAACAATAGAATAGAAAAGTAATAAGGAAATAATGAAACCAGACTTTTTTGAGATCAATAAAATCATTTAACCTTTGGTTAGAATATTCAGAGAAAAAAATGACAGAAAATAAAATATTGCAAATATAAGAGAAATGAGTTTAGAAGTATTGCTATGCGTATCAAAACCTGACAAAGACATTATATGAAAAGAATACTACAGATGATAATGTTAGTGGGATTATACAGATATTGCTAAACATAATTTAGCTAATATAATTCATTTTCTTCAAATGTCAAGTGGTCCCTGACCATTTGTTCATGTGTAAAAGTAGGTCACTAAAACACTAATTGAAAGTCCAGTATACATGAACAAAGCTTGAGAAATAGTGAGCTTCTATTAAAGCTCCTCTTTAAGCTATTTGGTGACCGACCCTATTATTTTTTTACAGTGAATCCCAGCTTTCCTTTATGGGGAGTCTTCATCTGTTGGAGAAGTCAATATATCCCCAGAAGGCAACATTCAAATCTTTTATCAGTACTGTATAGAACTAGCTGTTGATTTCTTCTTAAAGAAAATATGGGGAAAATACTTAAGGGTTTGGTCATTTGTACAAGGCAATAGGTTCCAGAAGTATTGTGCAAACAAGGCAATAGAACAGAAGTAGAGTGTAGCTCATATATCATTAAAGTAATATGATGGTGCTTAATATACTATATTAGAAATGAGTTACTGATATTTAAAAAAATATATGAGAACTTATACATGAAAATCTGTCATCTCAAAGCTTTCCAATGAACCACCTTGGGAACACAGACAATGGTCATATACTATTGAAAATGTGTCTTTATCTCATTTTGGATTTTTATTTGGACCCAAAGTACTTATGGATATGCTCAATACCCTAAAGAATGAATTGTCTTGGGAAATAGGCAAAGGGCAAGTTAGATTAACATGGAAGATGATCAAGCTGAAGATGCAATTCTGATCTCAAAAATGAATTGTTTGGAAGTACAGGGACTTCAATCCTAGTTCAAAAGAAAATTTCAGAAGAGAAATTCCAAATGCATTGTGAATGCTGACAGCCTCATTTGAATATATGTATCTACTCCCAAAATGACTACTGAGAAAGACAGCTCTCACTCAGATATATAATTTTAGGTGTGTCGGCATGGGTGGGAGTAATTAGGAGGTCCAATTTATTTCTTTACAGACCCACTTTGGGTAAGTTCACCAAGGGAGGTCAAGTAAGTTGCCCCATTACTCATCTGCAAAAGCCTATTAAAGTGGGGTCTCCTCCTGAGAATGTGTGGCTGATGACAGCAGAAGACAAGAAGGCTACTACTTTGATAAATACCCTAAGGGGCTGCAAAATGGCAGTGCTGGAAGGCATGTGCCAAATCATGTTTGGCTTTGGCCCCATAACTTGTGATTCTGTCAAGGACTCATCACGTCAATTGGTGGAAAATGGATTACTGTCATTCTTCAAGGCACGGCACATCATTCCCCATTGATTGGCATGCCAAATCCTTCACAAAGTAATGAGTCAGGGACGATTCAAATCATCATCCAACTGTCAGCTTGATTGCATAGCCCTCTATCAATGGGATTAAACTGGTGTGGCATCCAAAATGTAATGAAAGGCATTACTTTACTTGAAAAGTTGACAGGAAGACAGTGATGCTGGACCCAGGAGGCCTAGGCATATACAAAAAATAATAATAATAATAAAAATGGGGAGAGTGAATTGAAAGCTGATATAAATATATTTTTCAGCCTCACAAAAGATGCTATGACTAAAAGGAATTACACTTCTCTTTAAAGAGAATTAGAGCTGAAAAGGAAACTATAAAAATAATCCCATTGCCTCTTGTTCTCAAAGAAAGAAAGAAAGAGAGAGAGAGAGATGAGTCACTAAGGTTAGTTAATGAGGAAAGAAAGGAGGAAAATACAAAGCATGTCCCTTTGGTGGAGGGGAAAAAACTCAGGTTTTCGATCGTGGTTCTACTTACTAGTTGTGTCATCATAAACTAGTCCTTCAGCCTCCCTCTCTTCACCTGTCAAATGGGGATAATTACATTATATATGTCAAATATATACAAGAGGATTAAGGGAGCATATCACTGAGACAATGAGGATCCCATCTTCAACATCTACTGAGAAAAAATATGCTGCTGTCTTGCTCAATTTGCATAAAGTACATGTGAAAAATGTGCATTTGGAGGTTCAAACTGAATCTCTTACTTTCCTTTTGCCTTGATTATCACCAGCATTTGGTCTTAGAAAAAGGACCATCTTTGTACATATATACCTCATAAATATTATTTTACTTAATTTGGTTTAAAGAAGACAGAAATCTTGCCAAGGTCACACACATAGCAAGAGGTTAGGGTTTTATTGGTATGGCTCCAGAGACTTCTCTTAATCATGAGATCTGATACTCCTTATGGATGATCATGTTTCTTGGTCATCAACAGTCAAGTATATTCTCTCAATATTTTTAGCAGCTATACAGGGATCATGCTGGACCATCTATACCTTGCTGTCTTATGTTCAATGTCCAATGGGTTGTATTGCAAGAAACTTGCCTTAAGTAGCTACCTATATGATACTAAAGTGGAATTCACCTGTAGATTGCAGCAACATTTATTACAGTACAGTAAGCTCATTAAAGGTATATTACTTTAGGTCACCTGGGTGGCTCAGTCAGTTAAACATCTGACTCTCAGTTTCAGCTCAGGTCATGATTCAGTTTGTGAGGTTGAGCTTTCAGCACAGAGCCTGCTTGGGATCCTGTCTCACCCTCTCTCTCTGTCTCTTCTCTCTCTCTCTCTCTCTCTCTCTCTCTCTCTCTCTCTCTCAAAATCAATCAATCAATCAATAAAAACATAGGTATGGGGCACCTGGGTGGCTCAGTCAGTTAAGTGTATTTTAGCTCAGATCTTGATCTCACAGTCCGTGGGTTCAAGCCCTGCGTTGGGCTCTGTGCTGGCAGCTAGGGGCCTGGAGCCTGCTTTGGATTCTGTGTCTCTCTCTCTGCTCCCCTCCCTCATTTGTACTCTGTCTCTTTCTCAAAAATAAACAAACATTTAAAAAATTTTAAATATACAGGTACATTATTTCAGATCTTAACAAATATTTCATTTTCTGGGAAGACTGTTACGCCTCCCTCTTTATTAGCTAAAGAGATTATTTGACAACTGACCAAAATCTAAGTATCTGAGGTATTGTTAGAGTGTTGTAACCTGGAAGGAAGGTATCATTTTATAAACAAAAACCGTTCCCAGAGTCAGGCATGAGGGCCAGGTTCAGGGATGTGAATCAAAGTGAATCATTTAGGCATTCATTCCATTTTCAGAAGTCCTACCACACTCTCTGCCAGGTACTCTAGATGTGGATACTGTGAAAAATTCTCGAAATCATATCTTTAGAGTGGCGTTGGCAATTCAGAGTGTATTCAAAGAAAGGAAAGTGAACTTTGATCAGACAAGTTGAGAAAATCTTGTGCACTTGTGCCCTTTTTAAAGAATCCCAGATGCTTACTAACATATTAAAGTCTGTAAGAAATGGTGTGGTTAAAAAGAAAAAAAACAATTTGTAACTTTGTTCACTCCAGTATTTCTTACCTTCTTTGACAAGAGTTCTCCCTTATATAAATAATGTCTACCAGAACCTATAATAGGGCCCAACATATAGGAAGGGCTCAGGAAATACCTGTAAAATGTGTGGAATAAAGCTCCCAGTGGATTAATGGCTCATGGTTGTACTACAGAGGAAGCTGATTTGATATATATATATTGTACTATGGCAGGCACTAGGGAAAGAGTAGAGAACGATAAATGTGACATATGCATTAGCTTCAAAGGAGTTTTAGAGTTTAGTGGATAAGGCAGAAATGTTCATAAATGACAATAGGGAGGCAGTATCACATAAATACGAAGAGCACTAACTTTGGTCTTGGACAGAACTGGGTTCAGGTTCTGACAACTACCACTTAACCAGCTGGATGGTTTAAGGCAAGTTATTTCATCATTCCAAGGCTTCAGCCTTCTAACTTGGAAAGTAAAGATAATAGTGTCATATAGCTTATGTGAACACTGTATGATGTAACGTAAAAGGCAAAAGATTTATACGATCTGAAGAGAAACCAGAGTATATATGATGTAATGTGTGCTAAGAGAAAAAATTGTACCTTGTCCCACTGTTTCCTACACCACACAATGTCGGAATAAAGACATCACGCAAATATTTGCTGAATGAATTAATTATGGCCTAATTAACTATATATATATAATTTATACATAGTACAGTGACTTACATGGAGTAGATGCCTAAGAACACATTGTTGAATTAATAACAGAATGAACTAGAGGGCCACTGTCTAAGTTTGGCACATACAATATTCTCTTGTCTGGGTACATAATTTTCCTGTCCCTGCCATTGCATTTTTAGCCATGCTTATATCTGAGCATTTTACGAATATCCATCTTTTCTATTTTTTTTTAAGTTTATTTTGAGGAAGAGAGAGAGCAAGCATATGTATGAGGGAGGGGTACAGAAAGAAAGAATCCCAAGTAGGCTCTCCACTGTCAGTGTAGAGGCCCACATGAGGCTCAATCTCATGAACCACGAAACTATGCCATGAGCTGAAATCAAAAGTTGTACACTTAACTGACTCAGCCATCCAGGCACCCCAAATATCTATCTTTTTCTATAACCACTCATGGTAGATTTGTAATGTGTCATCTTGGCTGGGCTGAACTACCATAACCCTTTTCCTTGTATGTTTCCAGTTAAAGTGGGCCAAAAGAGATACCCTCAACCACAACTCCCCACCATATTTTCAGCATGAAAGTAAAGCAGCAACTGCTTTGTAACTCATGGATGTGTCACTTTCCCATCTTCATGTGGGTAGCAGATGGGCCTTCAACTGTTCCATATTCTCCTGGATGCTCCCTCAGTTTCTCCACTTCCTGGCCAGATGTGCTAAACTTCATGATGCATACCAATTTTACCTGTCCTATCAACACTAAAAGTAGCAAAGCTTGCCATAAGTTTCAGTCCCTCTTGAGGGTTCCAGCTCAAATTGCATAAAATATTTCTAAATAGCCCATGTTTCCCCTCTGGTAAGAACACAGGGAAATTTATTGGTTCTTATGAATGTCATTAGGGTGCTGAGGGCTCTTCTTTCACATATCACTTCCTAACCAGAGAGAAAACAGGGCAGTGTAAAGCTCAGACAGAGAGATGGGATCTAGTCCTAGCTCTCAACATACAGCCCTGAGGCTGTGGGTAAAGTCAGTAATTCTGTTAGTCACAGTTTCTGCTTTATTCGGTGGAAGACATCAGCTCTTCTCTTGCATAACTTAAAAACCTACTGGAGAGATAAATCATTGCATTGAAAGCTAACATACCTTGAAAAAATAAACAAATCTCTGGTATTTATGTGTTAATTATTATTTTTGGCATCGTTATTATTATTCTTTCAAATTTATCATTTAGTGAGCACTTACTTTATATCATACATTCCATGTTTTCATTTATACCTGGTAGAATGAGCCTTACTCTCCCTATTATACTTATAAAAAAATAAGTAGGAACTCAGGTTAGTTACATAACTATCTCAGAGTTTCAGCTTGGCCTATCTAATTATAGAATCAGAGCACCTACACATTTCTTTTTTTAATTTATTGTTTATTTATTTATTCATTTATTTTTAATGCTTATTTATTTTTGAGAGAGAGAGAGAGAGAGAGAGAGAGAGAGAGAGAGAGACTGAGTGTGAGCAGGGGAGGAGCAGAAAGAGAGGTAGACCGACTGAGAATCCATAGTAGGCTCCAGGCTCCGAGCTGTCAGCAGAGCCTGATGTGGGGCTTGAACCCACCAACTATGAGATCATGACTCAAGCTGAAATGGGATGATTAAGTGACCAAGCCATCCAGACACTGCACACTTGTACAAGCTTTGTTTTAACATTGAAAATACAGTGAGTTCCCTACATTAGCTGTATAATAGCTGTGTTACATGAAGTTGTTTATAATATATTTTATTGAACTGTATAATTATGTAATACTAAAAATAAAAAACTATTGCATGTCACATAGCCCTTCAACTCCAGGCAATGAAAATTGCCAAATCACATGGTTCACATCGAGATTTTTCAGACTTGGGAAAGGTTAGTATGACTGACAAAGCAGTTTAAAGAACTATCCCTGAGGTACCAACTATCTATCAATCAAAAACTCAGTTGATATTTAAGAGGAGCTATTTAACTTCAAGCAATATTATTATAATTAGAGGAAATTGAAAGTCATAATTTTAATATGGTAAATAGTAAATGTGGATTAAACCATTTGATAGGTCTCAAAAGATAATAATAAGGTTAAGATTTTAAGTTTGGATTTTGAAAATCAGCATGTCATATTGACATATAATTGCTATTGTCTAAAGGTGCTTCAGAAAATATTTAGATTCTGAATGTGAAGAAGGCTTAGAGTTTTATTGGGATAATGAAATTATTTATGTAGATAAAAATATTTTCCATGCAAATATGAATATATTTGATGTATGACTATTTATACAGAAAATATATTATATGTATGTGTGTTTATGTGTTAACTGAAAAAGTTGTTAACAAATCAATGTGTGTTTTATGATTCATGCTGCCTTAGAGTTGAGGGAATTTGGTATATGTATTTAAAGTGTTGTTAATCTTAAATCTTGTAAACTTAAGCCAAGACTCCAGATAGGTAAAATATTCTAGGTAAATATTAAGAAGTAAACAGTGTGGATAACTGAAAACAGGTCAGCATGGTAAAACTGCTTCATTTTAGAACACGAAATCTATGATTTCAGAAAATTTAAGTTAACTAAAATGTCAGTAAGCTTCATAAATGGTGAATATAGAGATAGAACAATAATCCTTGATACTGAAAGAGGAAAAAAAGACAGGAGTCAAAGGGAATAAGCAAAAATCATTAATTTTTTAAAGGTTTTTGAATGGGAAAATTTTATTTCCATAATAAATTGAAATTGCAACCCTACTACATAAAATATTTAAAAGTAATTGTAGCAATCAGAACAATGAGTCTATAGCCTATGAAAATAAGTAAATGATAAATGATGTGAACTGCAATCCTAGACAGAGCAACGGAGATAGACTGGTATGCTCAAAGAGAGAGAGAGAGAAAGAGAAGAGAGGAGAGGAGAGGAGAGGAG
>NC_043713.1:30801657-30874932 GCF_006229205.1 Suricata suricatta | reverse complement strand
GGGGAGGGGAGGGGAGGAGAGGAGAATAAAAAATTAAATATGAGTTTATACAAAAGACCACAACAAATCATACACAGCACACAGTGGTTATTTAGATATTCATTTGTTAGAGTTCATGACTTGGTGAAAATGAGAGAAATAATGCAAAAAGACATGGAATAAGACACTTTTTTAAGAAAACAAATCTAGAATAGGATCAAAGAAATTTATGCCAAATTAAAAATAGGAGACTTCACCGAGACTTTTAACAGCTAAATAAATTCTAGTGAAATTATGCTCCTGACTGAGCAGTTATTAGACTTTAGGGCAAATATGTGTACATTCCCAGCACTGGCACATACACTTATGGTAATACAGATTATACACAACTTAAATTATGGTAATGCAAACATTAAAGTAACAGGAAGCTTTCAAGTGAATGGAAAACACCAGACCTAATCTGTGACTGAATTCTTAGAACTTTGAAACATACTTGGTAGTGTGTACTTCTGTTGCACATGTTCAACACGTTCTTATATTCCCTTCAGTGTAACAATATACCCTGCAATGTATATGGCGGGATTTCTTTTGGTTGTCCATAAACATTATCTCTTTGCAACGTAAGATAGGAAACGTTTTTGGAACTGAGAGTTTGGAGCCAGGCCTGGGTAAAGTTCCATCTGGACCAAATATTCTGCTCACGGGTATCTGGATCCCAACCCAAAGAAAGATAAATCTGAGAAAGTTATACACCATTTGCCAATAGTCTCAGTCCACTGTCTGGTGAGAAAATGAATTGTCTAGTCTTCATTTTCTCTCTTCCACCCCACTTCTCTTTATTTTCTTTCTCTTTCCAAACTCCTAAGGATCTGCCCTCCAATGGTTCTCAGCTAAGTTTTGGGTATTAGAAAAAGAGACTTTAATATTATTTGAAATTACTACGGCAGAGTTCTCAAGCAAAATTTTAATTTTTTCTTCTAATTATAAATTTAAACTTAGCTATTAGAAAGATTTCATGTATCATCAGCAGAAAGCGATGGTTTTACAGGAGAGAATGTAGGCTTTATACTGTCCATGAAATCTTCACCTCTGAGCTATATAGAAGACCTGTCAGATCCTCTAGTCAACCTGTTGCTCACATAGGCGCATCCCTACAACAGAAATGGCTACATGGTCAGAAGACCTATGCTGCTGTGGTACAAGAGCAACACATAATGAATGTCATCAAACCCCAGGCTTGAATGCTGCTAGTTTGGTACACACAGCATGCTTTTAAATTCAATAAATAAATAATAAATAGTCATGCAAAAATCAATCAAAATGTAAAGTAAATAGAAGGCATTCCTAATCAACCTCAGTCCCTCTCCCAGCTAAATTCCCTGGGTTTTCAAGGCCTCACACTACACAGCAGCATGGTCCAGCATGCTGATGATCTGAAATTCTGGGTGGTAGTGGTGTTTTTAACTTCCCTCCTCAACATATCCTTTGACTAATCACCTCAAGGTCTTTCATCTGGTGACTGAAGGATAAATGTAACTATCCTGCTTAGTAAACCCCACAGTGATAACAATTTCAGAACCAATAAGAGAAACAATATATTAGTTATATCTCATGAGAATTTATTTTAGGGCAGAGATGGATGAAACTATACCAGATAGTCAGGTAATTACTTCACTCGGGTTTAAAACTAGACCAGGTTTCATATGCACGTATAATCACAGTGTACAGCCAAAGTCACTTTGTATGTCCATGGCTCTCAAAAAAATTCCCTTTCCTTTACCTGATGGATAAGAAACAGCCTGCTACATTTTTCTTAACTAAGGGTCTCACACATTGGCAATTTTGTCAACCTAGATGTAAACACCACTGCCACGTCCGAATCATAATAAATTTTGTTTACTGTAGTTAGACATTGGGTTTGCTTACATTTTAGTTAAAACAGCTGAAGATTTATCCTTCTGTCAGAACCACTGGAAAATTGAGAGTCTTGTGCAAGTTGTAAGCTTTCTGCTTAATCTTCTGGAAACTTTTCCAATTTTCCTTTAATAACACCAGGAGGCCAGTGGTGTGCCACTTATGGATGGAGGGGGAGGAGTTCTCCATCCCAGTCCCCCTCCTCTACCCAGCTGACAGGCTCTACAGAAATGAAATGCAGTAATATACATTAGCACTAAGTTATACACCAGGCTGTCACCATCAGGTAAAATTGATCACAAATTACTGATTACTGAATCAGGAAAGTCATCAGTTATATTGTACTTGATTACTTTCTCATAAGAGGAATATATTACTGAATATGGTGAGACTACTCATGCATAAGAATTTGGAAGTGACACCTCACTTGGGAGGGAAGGAGAATTGTGCTGAGGAAGTAGAGTGTAAGTTCCTCACATAAATTGTTTTAAATCAGTTTTTAAATTATGATAAAGACTGTGATGTGTACTTGAAAAAATTTCAACTGTTTTCCAGGTTGAAAACTTGTAAACCACATATTCATCCCTCTAGGACGTACCATGGCCACTTATATCAGCTATAATTCCTGGTGGAAGTAACTCTGATACAGGTCAAAGTCCTAAAATTAGGCCAATCTAGTTGATGGGATTCTTGCTAGGCCAAGTTAAGAAAGAAGACATTCTTTGCTTTGTGATTCATTTTCTCCTTGAAGACTCTTTGATTTGCCTTGACTCTCATTTCTCTTCCTTCCTATGCTATGGTTGTTTTGAGACATACTGGAAACTGCCTCTCCTTTACAAGAAGGTAGTCTGCCCTTGGGAGACCACATGGGCCAGGATAGGGGTCATAAGACAGATCCTAAGCATTAAAAAAAAAAAAAAATGGAGGAGATAGTAAAATCTACACATCTAACCAATGTACCAGGAATATGGAGCTGCAGTATTCTCTTATGATAGAATGTGCATTTGTCCACATATAGACAATTTTATTATTGGCAACTGATGGCAGCTGATTGCAATTCAGGTTCTGGGAAAAGAACCTGACCATATAAACTTACACCAAAATAAAAAGTCCAGCTGATTAAGGATTTCCCCCCTTCCCAAACTGAGGTATATGGTGAGTCTCAGGGACACGCAGTGGTGAAGAGGGAAATATGAGAAGTCAAAAGATAAACAGAAAATATCTTACTGGTGTCTCTTTGACAGTAAGAGTTGGTATCCTTGCAGTTTTAAAATATTTAGGCTAATCTCTTATTTTTATTCAAATGCAGAAAGCAATATGCTTTTATGTTCAGAGAGTGATTTAAAATATTTCACTTTTGTGTTCGATGCCCTTCAGGCCCTCCCTTTCACCAGATTATCAGCACAGTGGGTGCTATGTGAACACAGTTTGCTCTGCTGAGAAAGTAGATTATACTCCCAGCACTAATGCTCCTCCTGGCAGTAGTCTACAAGTGATATTTAGTTCTTGGTGTTTGGCTGGAGACACGGGGGCCTAGAAGCTACATGGAAGGGAGAACATTAGGAAGTCCATATTCATTCACTACTGCGAGCCTAGATGCTCTCATGGTTGCTGATCAGGCCTTCCCAACATGTATTAATTTATCTATAGTTAAGGTTTTGTTAACAAATGGATGAATACCTAAAATCACAAAACTCCTAACTGAATTGGTTCACTGCCTGTAGATTCATGATCCAATTTCATCCACAAGTTTGGAATTTTTTTTTAAATATAGTCAACCAGCTAGAAATAAACTCAAGTCTTAATCTGGTTCCAGAATTTGGATATTTGACTACTAGACTGCTCCTGCTGGCCCCAGATCTAGCACCATACCCTTACAAATAATCATGATCCACTCCATTCTTACCAGGAACAACTGTCCATTACCACTCAGAATTCCACAACTGTAATACTTGGGAAATCTACAGAAAACATCTTCCCAAACAGAGGAAATATGGCCTCTTTTCGGATCATGTGCCATATGATATTTTAAAAAATCTATAATATAGATGTTTAATTTTTATAGTGGAATTTGAAAGGAGATTCATTATAATTTAGAATGTTGTGCTGATGCTTATTATTCATTATAAATGTGTCAGAATAGTGTTTCATAGAGAAAAAAAAAACAATAACCCCAACCATTTAATCATCAAAGCTGGTTGTTTATAACAATAGGATATTTAATGTTATGGGACAGAAAACAAATGTCATGCAATGCATTTTTTTCTTTGCCTGAGCTTTAGTCTTCAGTAAGATCTGACAAATATTGGCATTATATGTCACTAAGAAGTAAAAGATCATGCTCTGACCTTCAAGAATCCCCACAATATGTACATTATGTTGATGTGCCCTTTGTTTTGTCTATCTTGGTTTGCTTTGGCAGCCTCTGCAATTTCAGGATGAGCCAGGTTGTTTTACCAAGTTTTCCATGGCATCATTATAGCCAAGAAGTTAACTAAAGGCAAAGACTACTTCTTCTACTATTTATTTATTTCACTCTGACACATTTTGAAGACTAGACATTGAGAAAGGTGTAAGTCACGAACAGCTTAGATGCTCACTTATGATTATTTGAGGACCACAGTGCCTTCACCAAAGCAAGTGTAAACTTAAAAAAAAAAGTTTTATTTTAAATGTAAGTCCCTTGATAAAAGATTTATCAGGGAGAGTCAAAGTTTTTGCTTCCTCTGCATTGGTCGTTCACTCACATGTCAAAAATGTGCACCACCTTTAAAGTTCCAGTCACGCTCCTCCTAATCTACAGAAATATGCCCTCACCCCCAGTTATATTCACTTTCCCTTTCTGTAACCCTCTAAAGTTCTTTTAATCTGTATTGTATAACTTATCATTTAATAATATTTTCCTTGTTTTTCCATCAGTGATTTTGTCTCCCCAGCTAGAGGTCAAGCATATTAAGATGAGGAACCACATTCCTTCCTTTCTAGTACATGGCACATGTACATACTCTTAATAAAACAATTGTATTGTGTTTATTACTTAACTGCTTTAAAATCAGGCAGATAAAAAATAAAATGTAAATATTATTAGATCCTTGCTTTCTCTTATGAAGTCAGAGAAACTTTTCTCTAATATTAACTGTATATTTTTACTGTTTGAAGTAATTTTACATCTAATATAACTGATCATCATAATTACCCTCAAAAATAAACACAAGTGACATATATGTGTGAGCAGGTGTTCATACCTGTCAGTGGCAGAGGCTAGAACTCAAGACAAAATTCTTACATGATATGCTTGAATTTAAATCATACTGACATAGTTTGCTATTCATTTAGGAAAAATACACTTTCAGTTCTGTCAGCTAATGACATCACTAAGAGAGTATTACTAAAATGCAATGAAAAATAAGAGATTTCACTGAGCTTGGTAGACCAAAGAAATTATTCCACTTGCATTTATAAGATAACAAAGTAATGGATCACACAAAGGTTAAAGTAGAATTATTGGAAGAAAACTCAGCAGAAGTAAGAGAATTGGTCTCAGTTTTGCACATCTCTGTTCTAAGCATCTGCAGTCTCAAGAAAATCAAGGAGTTAATTTCAAGCATCCCTTCCAGGCTAATAATTTTGATTAACCTCTCCCTAGCAATGATAATTAGGAGTAACTTTTTTATTGTCCAATTCTATTATCTGTGTCTACTCTATTATTTGGGACTTGTCATGATACTATTATTTGAGTAGATACAGTTTACCTGGTCTGTAGTTTAATTGTTTGGCTCATCTATTTATACATATTTTAAAAGCTAACTGGTGATCATATTGCTTGTTTAAGAAATCAAAACATGTTTCTTGAAGACATAAAGGCAAGTTTAATCTAATTCTCCTAAGAGAAAAAAATCCCATTCCTTTTTAAAGTTTGAGAGTATTTAAGTCAGTATTTATTAAGCACATATTCAGTACTTTAGAAAACTATATGAAATGTACTGAAAAATATAAAAAGTCTAAGGATAGAATTCTGCCCTCAAATGCCCAATAATTATGCAAGGAGTAAAACATGTAGAGATTCACAACTAGCTGACAATGCAAAGTCTTATATAATAAATACCAAATTTGCCAATTTCCATGGAGTAAATATTTCCTTACTGGCTCATTTCAAGCTATCAATATGAAGTCAGTGAACACTGGGTTGGGGAGAGATGCACAAAATAGGTTCTGGCAAGCCAGTTCAATTGATGCCAGCACACTACCCCTTCTGTGGGAGGCTAATTCAAGCAGTGATCTCCTGGGCCTAAATGATCAAGTATGTATGTTCTGTGGAGAAATACCTTTCATATCTCTGAAGGACAGTGGCATATGAATGAGGGATAATTGATATGAAAGTATTCCTGACAGGAGAGATGATATAAGCAGAGGTCCAGGAGTTCAATGACAAGGATAGGCTCAGGGAATATAAATACACCTAGTTAGCATAGCATAGGAGGATCTTAGAAAGTAGGGAACAGATTTGGGAGAAGCTATTGAATGGATTGGACTGTATCTTGTAGGTGTCTTTCCAAATATGGAATAACGTCTCTAAAGAAGCAAACACTCCAAAAAACCAGTAGTGGTAAATGCCAAATTCATTTTTTCTAATATTAATTTGATGATCGTAACTGTGTGTCACTAAGAGTTTTTTGGAAGTAGAAATTACGAAGAATATTTGTATAGGGAGTTCTCCAAATAATAGGAGATCCCAGAAATTGCTCTAGGAAAAGAAAGTATAAATATCTCTTCAGTCAAATTAGATTCAATTCCTATAGAAGTTATATTCAGTATCATATTGGAGCTGGAAGATTTTTTTTTAACATTCCTCCAAAGAAATCTATGTTCTGCCCCAAGAAAACTTTAACTTCAACCCTTCTTCATGGCAGAATCTACTGTTGTAGCACTGTTCCAAAATATTTCCATTTTTGTCAAAATCCCTACAGACATGTGGCTGGATATCAAACAGCTGCCAGGATATCTACCAACATCTGCCGTTCAGTTTTTATCAGTTTGTCCCATCTGGCCTACTTCAACAGGGCCCAAATCAACATTGAACAAAATCACAGGACCTTCAAAAGCAATTTCACATTATTTTTGGAAGCACTGAGTATTCTTTCTCAGTTGTTAGAGTCAGGAATTGTGTTGTTGATCATCCTAAAGACAACTCTGAGACTTTTCAGATTAACCTTTTCAAGACTCTTCCCTCCACCAAATGTTAACATTTCTAACATACATGTTTAATGCTCATTTGTACCAGCTTTGTTTGGCTCAGAAATGTTAAATATAATGAAAAGAATAGTAAATTATTTGTAATTGTGATCACTAAAATACATATGAGCCATTAATTTAATCTCTACAGGATTTCTCACCTGGTGCACCTAAAACTGTTTTCCCAGAACTCCTAGCATCTATCCTTCCTTCTACTCAGTTTCATGTAGCAAATTTCTGATAACTTCCTTCCTTCATGTCACATAGTCCAACTTTTCATTAATGATCTTCTACCTCTACCCACAACTATCAAGAAAATAAAAGGGACCAGTAAATATGCAAAATAATCAGTAACAATAAAATTCACTATCTATGAGTCTACCATAGTTCAGCTTCATCTGGGTCAGTTCCTCTCCTTTGCCTTTGTTGCACATGTTCAGCCCCAGTGTCTCCATATTTACTACCCACCTGGAATTCTACTCACTTAGGAAAATTAAGATACACAGTCTCATTTTTAAATGAAGAGACAGATACAAGAAAGCAAATAATCTTCCAAAAGTAATGTAGTAAATTAATGGCAGAACAATGATGAAATCAAGAAGATTTGACTCAACAAACTTGGCTCTTCCAGGAACTTCCTTGGATACCAGTAGCATCACAGTATGTGTTTGCTAAAGCAAACTGGAGACATGTCTTTCACTTCAGAGAAAAGTGTGGCAGACAAATCAGAAAATGCGGGCATAAATGAATTATTTTGTCCAATTTATTAAATTTTTATAAAACCATGATGAAAAGAAATAAAATACAGTTGAAAAAAAAAAAGCATTGCAGCTGTACCATGTCTTTCCTTGTAAAAGGTTTGCCAACGAGAGAAAAGACATACTTCCACTGTGTCCTTATGCTCAAGATTGAGAATTGAGATAATTTTCTATAATAAAGGCCCTAAAACAAATCCCACTTTCTTATAACATTAGAAGAGTATTGTTCTTTATGAATGTTCAAGTGAATTTCTAGAATATTTGCTTCTACTTTGTTCTATCAATAGTCTGGTGAAACCAACAATTCTGATTAGGTTCTTTTCCATAAGGGATGAAGGGTAATAAGCTAAGAACCATTAGAGTCAGACAAAGTGGGTATCTAGTTTCACTTGATCTTAGCCAAAAGGCCAAGAAGCAATGGGGGTTCTAGTTTTTAAATCTCACCTTAGTAAATTCCCTTCTAACATCACCTATGAGTAACCAGGATCCAGGATTTTTTCTGGTCCAATTTGCTGAAAGTCCATTCCAAGATCTTAAATTCCTCTCCCTCAGGCCTCTCCTCCTGAGGCCAGCCATAATCCCACCTCCTTCCTGGCCCAAGATGGTCCAGGGCTGATGACAGACTTGGATATGCAGATGAGGTATCCACAAGGCTCTGGATCATGCAGAACAGATCTGGGTATGGGCAGAAAAGAACCTAGGTCAAGGGTAAATATCCAGGGCCTGGAGCCAGGGCTAAGTCTCCCTGTGACATCATGTTCTGCATAAATCCAAGTCTGGGAATTCTATGCCGAAACCTGATCCTTCTGATCTTTAGCATATTTACCACACTGTTTCATTTATTTATTTAATATGTGAATATTTAGGTATGTGGTATGTTCTTTCACCAGCCCTGCAAATGTTAAACACAGGCCAGCTATCTTCAACCCACAGAGAATATGAGTGTATATCACAAAGAAACATCATGTGATCTGATCAATATAGTCAAGAATAGACTAGCATTTTTATTCAAAATAATTACTGTTTAACAATTTTTAGGCAAAACTCAAATTTATGATTATACAGCATTTAAGCTCCCTTTTCTTTCTCAATTTTGCTGTCAACACTGATCCATTTGTTGATATGATGTCAAATTTCTACTTCATTCATTCTATAGAGACTCCAAAACAGAATAATCCTACAGTTTCTTTCTACTATATCCATTCCAAAAAAGTAGCAAATTTAGCCTAGCTCTCCATTTCTCTTTATAGAGCAATGGTATTTTTATTGCTTGAGAAATTTACATGCCACTTTCAAAGTGCTAATTCTTACTCAAAATAGCTTTGGCATAGTGTTATGCAAGATTTTTACTCAAAAGGAAGTGCTGAATTTACAGATCCAGTGTGGGGAATTTCGAGGTTGTGCCCAGTGACTTTACTATGTCTGCCAGGGAAGTCCCTCTTGCTACTCAAGAGCAATTTCATCTTTGGTTTGAGCAGAACTTCTGTAGCTTAATGGGTGATAATTTCCCCCTGTCAGACATCTCATATTCTGCATGCCCCTCATCTGGCCTGTGTCACATAAAGAGGAGGGAATGTAATTTCCACCCACCTGTAGAAAACAGCTAAGTTTTATTTCTTATGCGATTCCTAATACACTGCCCCGTGAAAGGAATTCATTATCCACAGATGAAGTAATTATCCTCAAGCAGGGTGGAGTGGAAGCACATAAACTTTTGAGTCTGACAGGGATGGGATTGAAGGCTGGCTCCCCCAACCCTTACATACTATATGATCCTTGGCAAATTGCTTAATGTCTCAAAGAGTCAGGCTTCTCATCTGTAAAGCAGAAATAATATACCTATCTTATAGAGTAACTGTGAGGATTAGATGAGACTATATATATAAAGTTTCTGGCACCTGATGGGCATTCAATAATTACTATTATTATTCAAGCATCTAAATAATTACCATCCCCCTGACGTTATTTATTTATTTATTTATTTATTTATTTATTTATTGCCTTACCAGTCATATCTTTGTGCATGACTCTTTTGTGACCTTTTATCTCTAATCAGGCACCTGTACTCAGATGTCTTGGCATTATCTCAATTCAATTTGTATAATACAAAACATCAGTTAAAAATATCCTCATATTTCCTGAATGTAAAAGATCTTGGATACATTGTTTACCTTTTGTTTGCCTTTTTAAAAACAATAATAAAATATGAAATTTACAGTGAAAATCTCTCCCCTCTCTCACCTTTCCTAAATTGCCATGGTTAAGTATGGTGAAAACCAGGTATGTTTTCTCAATGTAATGTTTTATCTTTCTCCATTTTTCCAGTGTATGGAGTCTATCATTAAATCTTAGCTTTTGTGCTTCATAAATGCCTCTCACACCAATTGCTGCTCCTTAATTTCCTTTCTATAAATAATTCTCTCGGTTTTCATCATCGCACATCTACCTAAACACACCTCCCACATGTCTAATCCCTCTAATTTTCCTCCTTTATCTCCCAGATTATTCCCCTGTGCGGGTTTCTACTGACTACTGCCTCCAGTAGGTACACTCACTAATCTACCCGGTTTTCAAGACCCTTTGGTAGTTATACCTGCCTTTCTTATTCACCCCATGTATTATAATATAAAATAGATGCTAATTTTATATAAAGAAGGTGCTTGCTTTGGCTTGGTTTGATTTTTTTTCATTTCAGAGACCTTGCTTCTGCTGCTCCCTCTCGTTATGGATTGAAATGTGTTCCGCCAAATTCACAGATGGAAGTTCTAGCCCCCAGCACCTCAGAACATACCTGTATTCGGAAACAAGGTCTTTACAGAGGTAATCAAATTAAAATGAGGTCATTAGGGTAGACCCTAATCCAATATAACTGATGTCTTTAAAAAAGGAGACATTTGGAGACAGACATGCACACCAAAAGAACACCATGTGAACTAGAAGTCAGAGGTAAGACAATGCTCCTAGAGCCTAGGAACTCTAAAGATTATTGGCAAACCACTAGAAGCTTGGAAGGATGTATGGAATCGATGTTCCTCACAGCTCTCAGCTGCAACTGATACAAGAGGCTTCTCTCTTCTAGCTTTTAGCACAAAAAGGATGCTTTTATCTTCAATGGCTATCTCGTGACCCAGAAGCACCAAGTATAAGAACAAATGGCTAACACACCAAGAATGGCAGAACAAGAACACTGTAAATGCATGAGTCCTTAATGGCATGACTGACCGCCAAACTAATGCCACCAAATGCTAATCTTCAGATTTATTATGTGAAGAAAACCAAGCTTTACTGGTTTCATCCACTTTAGTGAGAGCAACTGACAGTACTCTAGGAGAGTTAATTATATGAAGATCTTGCCTACCTTCCATGGCTGGGACTTTCTTCCCCTGGCATGTGTAGATACTCAGTAGATAAATGTTAATGTTCTATATGAAGCTGTTAACATCTGACCAATGTGTGTTTACTTATCCTGCATAAATATGGATAATCTAACAATAAAATATTCATTTATTTCAGCTGTGGTAGCCACTAGTGATATTCCCCAAATATTTTCAAGTCCCATCATTCAAGCACCAATAACAGAACTGTATTTCTGCCCCATGTTAAGCTAAACATGACTGTAGGACTTGTATCAGGAAATAAACGATATGTCACTTCCAGGTGGAAGCTCTAAGAACCAGGGAAAAATTCATGACCATTTATTTTGCTCTCTTCTGGCAACTGGCAATACTCCATATGGGGACTGCCAGTACCCTGTGTCCCAGAATAAAGATAGTGCGAAGCAGAACTTTCAGCTGACCCCCAATGGGCATTTAATGTGAGTAAAAAGCTAACCTTGCTGTTTTACACCACTGGGATTTTGCTACCACAGAATAACCTAGCCTGACTAGTATACAGAACCATCTTATCTTGTGAAACAAGATTTCAGGTTGATTTGAACACTAAAACCTGCTATGGCCACCATTTTGGCTCCAGTGATCTGTGATTTAGGTCTTTTTCTATGTCTTTTATTAACATTCATATAGTTTTGTAATACTATATGGCTCTCACCCAGAATGGTTATGAATAATTTTATGACTTTATTAACCCAGGTCCTGCCCTCGAGGCACTTACGAGATCTATAGTGTATTGAGTTTCTCTATAAATATTCAGCACATGCACAAACCACTGGCAAAATGTAAAGCCACAACAGCATAAAAAGAAAAATTATCAAACACATTTAGAAACTGAAGACTTAAGGAAGGACAAAAAGGGGGGAAACAATTTATTTTTCAACACTTTCAGCCTTCAATTCCATAAGAGCCTTCCTTTTTATGTGTTACTGTAAGTGTTATTAATAGTCATATCTGGGTTCAACACACCAATGGCAAAATTGCAAGGTCAACAAGGTTTGTGTTACTGCCTCAAGCCTTGGCAGTGGTAACTGCTTCTCCATTTCCATGAAACTTTCTCCAGTCTGTAGCCCTCATTCCAAATCCTCCTTTCTCCTAATGTCTTCTGCTATTCCTTTAACGAAATCTGACACTGAGAGCAAAGACATCCATGGCTTAAAATACACAGTAATGACAGACACCTTGCATTTTGAATTCTTCCTGCAATCAAGACTTGTTGGATCCTGTCCCCACTTTAATGATCTAAAGTACTGATGATCTGGAAGAAATAAAACTTTGCGTGTTGCTGGGAAAATTTGCTTCTTACCTCTGAAATCATTCAGTGGAGTTCCTTCATCCAACACATAATTGCAACTTCTGTCAAGCTACACTAACCAGGGGACACAACAGTAATAATAATTCCTAACAGTATTACTGAGTGCTTACTTTGTGCCAGGCACTTTTCAGGACATAATCCAAGAATTAACCCATTCAATAATACCAACTATCCTGTGAGACAAATAATATCATTCCCTTCTTTTTAGAGGTCAGTTAATTGGCCCAAGGATATACTTCTGCTATATATTTAACTTCTGCTGTATTCTGCCTTTCCATTATTTTATATGTAGCTCAAATGAAAAGCTGGAAGTCTGCATCATTCATAAGCCTGAGCTCAGGTTAGTCTGGAAGATGAAGGGTAAGAGAAAGGTGGTCCTTAATGGATGTTTTATTTCATTTATTTTCCTTGCCCTTCTGCTATAGACTGTGTATGTTCTCCAAAAATTTATATGTTGAAATCTCACTAATAAGATGGGATTTGGAGGTGGGGCCTTTGGGAGGTGATTAGGTCATGACTGTGAAACTTTCATGAATGGAATCAGTGCTCTTATTTTAAAAGGTCCCAGGGAGATCCCTCACCCCTTCCATCATGTGAGGATACAGCAAAAAGAACTGTCTAAACAAGCCCTCGCCAGACACTGAATATGCTGGCAATCTGATCTTGTATTTGCTAATCTCTAAAATGTGAGAAATAAATTTCTGCTCATATAAAACACTCCTTTATGGTATTTTGTTATCACAGTCAGAATGGACTAAGGTACCTTGCATAGAAATAACCTTTTCAAGCTGGAATGTTTTGACCAGGTTACACTCTGCCATCACCTTAGGATACTGTGGTATTTTGTTTTACATCCAGCACCTTGTGCTCCACTGGACAGGAGATTAAATTCAGTTCCCAGTTTTACATTCATTGGCTTACTGAGCTTTATACAGCTGCCACTCTTGGAAGCCAGTTGTCCTGTTTCCCCATCCTGCCTAGGATTATTTCAGAGATATCTTAGAACATTCTGATTCAAGAATATGCCTTACATCTGGAATTGGGCTACCCATGTCAGAACTTCCTTTTTCCTATCCAGAGCTATGCAGATAGAATCCTCAAGAGACATAATCTTGGGGTGAGTGGAGTGATAACTTGAAGTTATTTCTGTCTTACCATGAAGGTCACTAGATGGTGAATCAAATGCTGCAGTCTTCTATTCCTCTTGTCTCCCCCAATAATGCTATGATGGCACAGCATACAGTAAGAAGTCAATAAATGCTATTGACTGATAATTCTTAAGTTCTTTGCATAGTTTGTTGAGGAACTTTTCCTCTTTAATTGTGGAACAAGTATATTTCAGGGAGTTAATTCTGCATCAGTCTGACTCATTTGCAATTTATTTTTTAAAGAAATTATTTGATGTCTAAGGGCCTTAAAAAAAAGAAGCCATTTCCTTTTGAACAATGAAATCACGTTTCACTGGCATAATTGGACTGGAACACAGACAGGCTCGAGTTTAGCTCTAAACTCAGAACCCATGAAGGTCGATTGGAAAAACGCAGTCGCCCATCCCAGTCTTAAGTGGCACTTTTTTTCAAATTGTGTCACAAACATGCATACAAAACAAGGGCTAAGTGTTACGGATTATAACCTAAAGCTTTCCAGCCATGTCAGTTAGGAAAGAAAAATAAAAGGAAACTTGCAATACTTCAGTTGAACTTTCTTTCACAGCATGTAGGAGGGCGAGGGAAAATCAGTTAGGTTAAAAAAAAAAATAGCCTACAGTGTGACCAAAAAAAAATTGCTTTACCATGCTTTGCTTTTTATTTTAGGGTACTATCAGTTTGGCTACAGACTGAACAAACAAAATCTGTCTTTTTAAGAAACGTCAACTCTCATAACTACTCAATAAATCAAAAACAATAAAAGACGTGTCCTGCTCATAGACCAATGCACAGCAGTTATATCAGACTGTTTCACCTTGTACCCCTCTGCTCAGCGACCCACATTTGCCTATTTATAGCCCCAGGTTTGTGCCCCTCCTCCATCACCGTGTTGCAGCTAGTTATGGCCTTCAGAGCTCTGTGGAAATCTGTTCACCTTCTGATTCCTTCGACTTCTAAGTAATGCCTCCCTACATTCACATTTACCTGACATTGGCTTGTCTATTAGTATCATCAAAAGGATTTTTCCTGTCACCCAACGACAAGAGACTTTACTAGGCCAATATATAAACAATTGATGAAATAGTATTAAAAGAAATTAAACCAATGAGGTAAAGAGACCTCTCAAGGCAATAAGTACTGCCACTAGCAATATGTGATTCTAGGGTGCACAGGTATAAAGACTATACTTTAAAAAAAAAGTCACAAAGTTTGTTATCATTAGAAGGGCACTAAATTCATCTGGCTCAAATACTCTATTTTAAAGGTATGTAAAGTTAGCCCAGAAGAGTCAAGAGAATTAGTCAGGTTTATATGGTAAATTACTGACAGATCTGAAACTAGAACCAAAGTGTCCTAAATCTAAGCTTTTCTTCCCCAATTCTCAAGGGAACTCTATAGTGTTTTACAAACTGACATGATTCAATAAAGACTGAAGGGAGCAAAGAAGAGAAGGAGAGATTAAGGAAGGGAAGGAAGAAAGAAGATAATGTATTCTACAGTCTTTGGACAAAGGGTAAAGCTTTAGAAAATTCTGTCTTTCCTGATTTGACATGGAGTGAAGCAGAGTGAAACAGCAAATAAGTGAGAGAAATAAATAACAAGCCTCAATCTGGGATACAAGGATCCCAAAAAACACACCTGGCCCAGAAGCAAGAGTCCTATCTTAGAAGAGGTTAGGCAAGAGTATGGGCACAAGGAGCAGGAAGAGAGGAAAATTGCCACTTGCCCTTCAGAGAGTGTCTGAGCTGGTCTAACCCCAATGCCAGTGTTCTAAGACTCTAAGCCACTGTCTCAGCCCCTCATCCTTCTGGGCTTTTCTTTCTCTCTGTAATTTAAGATCCATAATCAGTATACTTTCATACAAGACCCTCCATGGGTCCAACCCCCCCCCCCAAGCCTAACTACCCAATACAAGCTGTATGTTTGCAGTTCACTAAATTTATTGCCACTTTCAGAACTGGACCTGTACACTACCATGACATTGCTCAGACATTTCCACTTGGAATGCCCCTCTGCCACAGTTTCAACTGTTAAAATTCTGCCTTAAAGAACCTCTCTCTTTCAAAGCTGCATCCAATGCCCAATCATATCAAATTCTCCTCTATGAGTACCACAACACTGTGTCCTGGGTTACAGATTTGGAGTATATGCTTTTCATCACATTCAAAAGAGACTTGAGATTGTTAGTAAAGCTACTCAGGGTAATGTATGTCCTTCTGCTAGGCGATAAATTGCTCTAGGAAAGAAGAGTGTGTCTTATTTACCTGAATCCTCATTCAGCAGCATCTAGTAAGTGTCTTGCAACAAGTATGAGACTACACACTGTTAATTCTCTTGATTACTTGTCCTTACCTTCCCTAACTTACATTAACCTACTTTAACTACATTCTGTAGTCTCTGAAACTGATAAAAAAAATCATTATGTTAAATAAAATAATTGTCATTAAAGTAAAATGAATTAACACATAGGAGAAATGTAATCTCGATGTCTCCACGCCAGTTACTGACATTGGAGAAACACTGTTTAACAATTACCAGTAAACCAGAACAGAACTGCCTGGAAGTTACTATCTGCTATCTTAGCATGGTCAAATCAGCATTTATTATGGATCTGGAGGCATGTAATGATTTTTTTCAGGTTAAATAAAGGAAGAAGAAAATAAAACAGAGTGGAAGAGAAATAATCACAGTCAACAAATGATGTCTCCAAAGGAACATCAATATAATGTAATTAAAAGTCAAGAAGAAATCTTTTCATTCTGAATGTACTTAAATTGTTTATCTCTTTACTGTTTGAAACATTTCATCAAACTTCCTCAGCAGCTATTCCCTGTGGGCCTTTACAAGCACATGATAAATGTGAGGTTTAAAAGTTCTGCTCTTTTGAGTTATTTTGATGTATTTTGAGTTCTTTTGTATATCTACATGGAAGCATGCATGGATGCACACGTGCATGCACTTGCATGTGCATGTACACACACATGCATGTGCATACACACACACACACACACACACACACACACACACACACACACACACTCTGGAAACACCACTGAATAGTAAGTCAGAACACCAACACATCTTAACCTGTGATTCTGGGAGATCACATTACCTTCATGGTGGGAGCTTTCTTAGTTTTATAATTGGGATCCTAAAATGAGTGATGCCTAATTCCTTTCTGGTTCTCAGACCCTTGCATTATATGTAAATGCATTCCATTTATAATCACCTAACACCAAACATTTTAAACCTTTTTTTTTTAATACCTAGTAATCTCTCTGGTAGGACTCTTAGGTTCTATGGACCATCTTAATCCACAACACCTTAAAGGGGATAAGTTATAGATGAATCAATGTTCTAAGTTAATCTCATATCAGGTGTTGTCATACAATCTTATTTTTGTCTTCTCTCAGTTTGGTTTCGCACATTAAAAAAAAGAGCCCTTGGAAAATGTGTGCAAATTGTTAAATGTCAGCTGAATGTCATTTTCCAAGTTCGGCACTCAAATAGGGCTCTCTGAAAATTGGTTGTCATCCGCTGGGAGTTAAAGGAAAGATCTTTGAAAAGGTCCTCAGAGGCTTCATTTCTAGAGGTTTTTAAGGTCTCACAGGAGCTGACTGCTTCCCTACACAAGCCATTTCCCCCCAGGTCTCCTGCAATGCCGTAGTCCTTCCAGCTTCTCTGCCTTTGATTGTGCCATTCATCTGGCCAAGACTGCCTCCCCACCCCTGCCCTCTGTCTGTCCGAATGTTACTATCCATCACAGACGACATTACGGTACTTCCACTATGAAGCAGTCTCATCTCTTCAGCTGTGCACAATCTCTATTCTCTACAACCTGCCTGCACTCGGACCCTGAACCAACCAGTCCTGGTTTAGACAATGTTTGTTCACATTGCTAATTTCTCTGATCTCAAAACTTGCTTGTAACCCTTCAAGGTAGAAATAGATTTACCATACTACTCACCTTGCTTAGCCCAAAATTGGTCATACGAGGTGTGTTCCAACATATAACCCTTGTTCTACCTTCATCCCCTCTTGTCCTCAACAAACAGAGAAATCTGAATGTTCTTGTTGCCATCAAAGATAGACCACACAGCTGTTATTTTTTAATGGTAAATCAAGACACATAACCAAAGAATTAAGAGCAGGACTTCCCACTCTGGTTTTATGAACATCTCAGAATAAAGCAAAATTTGGGCCTGAATTACCTGGACCATTGTCTTCACACTTAATTAACTCTGCATCCTCTAAAAGCATTTGCCCACACCCTAGGGCCACTCTTCATAACCTAGATACAACCGCTACAGCTTACCAAAGAACTTAAATATTACAAATGCCCAAACGGAGTACCATTTAGGAGTGAGGGGTGAGGATAGACATGAGTATCTGATGGAGCTACACCCTCTCAAAGTCCCAGGTATTTGTCTTACTGCCAGATTGACCTTCTCTTGAGAAATACGGTTATTTTTCTCTCATTGAGGTGGCATAATCGGTGTGTTGACTCTTGTTTTCCTTCCAGGTAAATGGGACAGAGATAGACGAAGAAAAATGCAGAGGGAGCTTTGATGAATCTATGCAGTGTTTTATTGCTGATGCCGACTGATTCCATAAATTTCTAGAAACATAACACTTTAAGAGGAAACAGGGTGGGGGCCAAAATTGAGGGAGGAGGTGAGGGTAATGGAAGTCAATGTACCTTATCAGTAGTTGGGCAGAGACACTCACTGTGCAGATGGGCCTCATCACATAGGAAAAATCAGATGACATTGAATAGAGCTTAATGTTTTCATTAAAGTGAGAAGAGACTTTTACTTGCCTAAGAAAAATGTCTTACCTAAAAAATAGATTTTTCAAAGACCACAGACAACAGCAAGGTAAAATGTATCTGATTTATGGCAGGTTTAAAAGGTCTTCTTCCCACATGTGAGTCTAGAGCCACTGTAGGTGCCACAATAAGATGATAAATGGAGAAATAACTCAATGGGAAAGCATCAAGGCAGTGGGCTCTGGGGTGGCCATGCCCGTGGCTGCACTCCTGGGCCTCAGGGTGAAATCCCAGTGCTGAGGGAGAGCACTGTGTTATGGGGTGCAAGAGGCAGATAAAGAAAAGAGGGTGACACTGACAGGCAGAGAAGTAGAATTGTTGTCCCAGGCCTGCCACTAATCATCTGCATATCCTTAGGGAAATCATTTCACCTTTTTTTTACCTCCACTTTTGCATCTCTGAATAAGAATAACAATAACCCATTCCACCTACCCACTGGGATGTTATAAAAAAAATAAAACACAGTGTGATAATAGATGAACTAGTTCTTTGAAGAGCTCAAAGCACCATACAAATGCAAGGTATTAATTATGTTCTAAAGGTATCATTTCCGTGAGAGAGATAAAAAAAAGAAGGAACATATTATTAAATTACATATTTGAAAAGATAAGAGGCATATTGGGAGGGCTGCTTTCAAGAGATATTATAAAAGCTGGCATTCTATTTTCTAGACACCAGCCAATCCTCATGCAAAAACACAGACCTGAGATGAGGGAGAAACAGCTGATGGTGTATAGGAGGTGAACCGTGTATCTAGGTAAATTGCAGAAATGTACTGACAAAGTAAAACTGGTGACTTACATAATGAGCACTGCAAATTAGCAAGCATACAAAAGACTTTACATTACAAAGAAGTGAAAGAAGAGAGAGGTTCAGGGCAAATTCAAAGCCACAAGATGAGCTTAAAAGGACAATTATAAGCCAGCACTCCTTCCTGCCCAAAGACAGGAGAGCTGTGGAAATACAGGTAATGAAGAGCCAGACCTTTGCTGAGGTCCATCCTGCCACTGGCATGAACAATAATTTCAGAGACCAGCAAGAGCTTTAGGTCCAAGCAAAAGTAGTCCTGTAAAATATCTAATGTGTACCTAGTATTTATTCTGATTTGTGAATTAGGTTGTGAGAGAGACAATAGAAGGAAAACCTGGAAAATTCTGCTCTTCTAGGCTAGCTAGCAAGAAAGAATGAAAATGTAGGAAACTGTGTTTAACTGCTAACCACAGGCTATTGACTACGAATATTACAGCTGGTAACTTGGTTATTATATCAGTTATATTCTGGTCAGTTGGTTATTATATTGTAGTTGGTGTTGTAGTTAGAAAGATAACGAGAGGGTTTGCTTCAATGTGAACAGTACTATTAACTACCATTTTTTGAGCTACCACCATATGGTAGGCATAATACCTATGAACCGTTTCATGTATCAACCAACTGTTTAAACTCAAACCTTGTCAAGTTAGTTATTTTGCCCATCTCATAGAAGAGGCGACTGAGGCTCAAAGTCACACAACTAGTTAATGACATAGACACAATTCACAGCTGGTTCTGACTTGGCTCCAAATAAAGCTCATGCTCATGCTACTTCCACTGTGTTAGGTTGCTTCTCTGAAAGAAGCAGGTTTTGATCTTGATAGCAGACTAGTGGAAAGTATCATTTGAAAAAGAAGCCTACCAGCAGAGGTCCTCAAATCATACTCAACTGGCAACTGTATAAACCACCTTATGAAAGACTGGACCCAGTGAAGAGGATACATAGGCATATGTAAATAAGTAAATACTGCAAATCCTTGCATGTATTACAAATATACAAACTCTATAACTTTATAATTCACCTAATGCAAAATTATATTGGACTATTATGTAGCCTATTCAGTTCTAATCTAAAAAAGCTCCCCCCTACCACCACTTTTCCTAACACTGCTATTGCATCCACTCTGTGAAATTCTTGTGTACATACACCCGTTGGGCTACCTAGATTAGTTATCTCCCTATGTAAATACCTTAGACTTTGCATCTGTTATATGATTTAATCCTGACAGCCTGGAGCTAAAACAGAGAGAAGAAGATAATAAACAATGGTAACTAAAGAAAGAACATAAATATACCAAAACCAGAAAGCAGCAATACCTGCTGGTACACTAGCACCGTTCAATGTTTGAAGCTTTATCCTCCTTTAAAGTATTAATCAGTAGGAAGATTTTCCGAGCTCAAACATCAACAAGATTCCTTTTTATTTTTCCTTTATACAAAATACAGTCTCCTTTGTACCTCACACTCTTTCCATTTTGCTGACATTCTAAAACTTGATGGACATTAATAAATAGGCCCAAATGGTCAATTCAGAGACTCCCAGACAAACTTGGCAGAACTGAAAGTGCTGAGCTTAAGACAGGCATGAGCAGTAGACCTTCTGGAGTGTTACCCACCCAGTCGAAACATCTTACCATTCACTCATCATTCCTTATTTCCTCATTCCAAAATGGCCACATGCTGCCTTGCAATCATTTCCACACACATTGCATCTTTGGCAGAGAGGCTGCCGTTCCTGTTTAAAGCAGTTATTGGTCTCACATTTATGATAATTAATCAAATGTCTTGCTGAAATACCATTTTTTTTTACAAGGGTATGTAAGAGACTCATAGTGTCTTTGCTCTATTTGGCGAAAATTAAAAGCTTTGAAATTTCTTGGCCTCTTTCAAGAAGGAAGCTTAAGGCAAATCCATTCCTCATATCTCCTAAAGGGATTGACATCACCCTTGGGCTGTGGATCCTCCTGATGCCAAGGTTGGCATGCTGAATCGCTATTTTCTATAATCTATTACATGAATATACACACAATTCTGAGAGCTGCATTTGGAATTTGGGCCTAGTTGAAGGGCCACGAGGGTATGCCTCCTCCTCAGCAAAGTCACTGAACTCCTACCCCAAACCTCAGTATCACATACCAAATTATACGTTTGCTGAGAACTCATCTTTTAACAAGCAGGTCAAAGTGCATGAACTTAGAGAAGGAAAGATAGGGAAAAGGTGTAGGCCAGATATAATGAATCCTTCAATAAAGTTATGATCACCCCTATTACAGATGGGTTAACTGAGACTAAGAGAAGGTAAGTAACATGTGCAATGACCACAAAGCTTATGGTATCATATTTGATATCAGGACTCTCTGGCTTCAAAGACCAGGTTATGTTTACTTCTTCATAATACAGAAAGAGAGAACACGTACTTCGAGTAAATGTCATGTCAAAGAATCTGTATTTTTTCAAAATTATTTGGCATCTGATTGAAAAGATTAAAAGACACCCCTCTCTCCAATGCCAAATTATGTTGGAAGAATGTGTCACACATGTACACACACACACACACACACACACAACAATGCTAAGCACCTGACTGGGGCAGAGAGAAGCAGAATCACAAAGACACTTTTTTAAACTAATGCAACAGGGAGCCTGGGTGGCTCAATTGGTTAAGTGTCTGTCTGACTTCAGCTCAGGTCATGATCTTGGGTTCAAGAGTTTGAGCCCCACATAGGGCTTTGTGCTGACAACGCAGAGCCTGGAACCTGCTTTGGACTCTGTGTCTGCTTCTCTGTACCGCCCCCCCCGACCCCCCCTCCCCGCTTGTACTCTCTCTCTCTCAAAAATAAATAAACATTAAAATAAATAAATACACCAATGTAAGAGAAGCCAGCATAATGAAATACATATACTATGGAAATAAGGCCTACTGTAAGCATCAATTTATAAAGATTCAGGACACACACTCAATACCACCAAAAATTGGCAATCTATTTCCAGAAATGAGAAGATTTTCTTTTTCCTTTTTATCTTTATTTTTTCTTTCTTTCTTTCTTTTTTTTTTTTTTTTTTTTTTGAGAGAGAGAAAGAGACAGACAGCACAGAGGAGGGGTAGAGGGAAAGGAAAAGAGAGAATCTTACATAGGCTTCATGCTCGGAGCAGAGACTGATGCAGGGCTTAAACTCACATCAAGAGTAGGACATTTAACCAACTGAACCACCAAGGCACCCTGGGAAGATTTTCTCTTAGTTTCAAGAACATAGCCATGTCACTAAAAATGAAAACATTGAAAATATAATGCAATTCACAAATATGAGTCACATGTAATTTAAAGTTTTCACAATAGTCACATTAAAAAAGTAAAAAGAGACAAGTAAAATTAATTTTTAAAATAAGGTTTTATTCATTATATTAGTCAATGAAGACTGTTATAACAAAATATCATAGACTGGGTGGCTTTGAAATCACAGAAATGTATTCCTCACAGTTCTGGAGACTAGGAAGGCCTAGATCAAGCCACTGACAGATTCAGTGCCTCATGAGGGTCTGTTTCCTGGTTCACAGACGGCAATTTTTTTTTCTGTGTTCTCACAAAGCAGAAGGGATAAATGAGCTCTATTGGGTCTCTTTATTTGTTGTTTTTTAATTAATTTATTTATTTAGAGAGAGAAAGGTTCACATGCATGCAGGGAAGCAGAGAGGGAGCAGAGAGGGAGAGAGAGGGAGAGAGAGAATCCCAAGCAGGCTCCACGCTGTCAGCACAGAGTTCAACACGGGGCTTGAACTCATGAACCATGGGATCACCACCTGAGCCAAAATCAAGAGTCAAATGTTTAACTGACTGAGTCACTCAGGTACCTCTTTGGTATCTTTTACATGGATATTAACCTCTCTTTCATGACCTAATTACCTCCCCAAAACCTATTTGCGAAAGTGTTCACATTGGGAATTAGGTTTCAACATATGAATTTGAAGGGGAGTCACAGGGGCGCCTGGGTGGCTCAGTCGGTTAAGCGTCCAGCTTCCGGCTTAACCTCAGGTCATGATCTCACGGTTCGTGGGTTCAAGCTCCGCGTTGGGTTCTGTGCTGACAGCTAGCTCAGAGCCTGAAGCCTGTTTCAGATTCTGTGTCTCCCTCTCTCTCTGACCCTTTCCTGCTTGTGCTGTCTCTCTCTGTCTCTCAAAAATAAAAAATAAAAAATAAACAAAAAGAAGAGGAGTCACAAACATTCAGTCTATAGTACTCCATATATACAAAATATTATCACTTCAGGATATAATCTATATAAAAATGTATTAATGAGATATTTTACATTTTCTGATAAATCCAGTGTGTATTTTATATCTAAAGCTCATCTCAATTCAGACTAGCCATATTTCAAGTTCTCAATAGCCACACGAAGCTAAAGACTACCATCCTGGATAGCACAACTCTGTACGATGCCCCCCAAAAAAGAGCTAGAATGCATGTGTGTCAATACTTCAGAATAATAGTTATTCTTCTCCTTACTGATCCTCTTAGTTCATAAATAAAGGATCCTCAGCCTACTGAGGAGTGGAGGGGGCCAGAAAAGACTAGGGAAAAGTTTTAAAGATGAGCACATGCGGCAGCATTGGCATCCTAGGGATGGATCTAGTCCACCCACAAGGAAAATGCTGAAATGGATGGATGAGCTAAGAAAAGAAAAGGAGAAGTCTTGAAAGCAAGACTTCTTATAATCTGTACTTTTTCATCTACCTCAGACTATGAGTCAAAGTGGGGTCGGACAAAGAGCTTTGGGAGACAATTTGCCCTCCAGAGTAGAGAAGCAACAGTGGAAACATGCACCAGAAGCCTACCTGGAGACTCCAAAAGACGTGGCCACTGCTCAAGTTGACAGAGTGAGACCAATAAGTATAGTCATACCTTCAGTTGACAAATATTTTGTTTGAAAAAGATTTCTCCCAGAAAAGTTTACAGAAATAATAATAGCAGTAACTGAAAGAAAATTTAAAAAGCATTACAAATCACTGGCAAAAAGAATGGATTATTTTATTTTATAACTACTAAGAAGAAGATGAATTTAAAAAAAAAACCTCTAGTTACATCGACATGTTAAACTTTTCTCTTTAACAGGACAATATAAAGCGAGAAAAAATATCAGAGTATTTTTGTAAGCATAGAACCTATGGAAGAAAGTAATTTGGAGGTACAAGAAACATTCACTGTAAGAGATTTTCATAAGTATAGAACTTATGGAAAAAAGCCATTTGGGGAGCATGAGAAACAGTGTGTATGTATCAAAAATAGAACAGTTCAATAAACATCATATTCCAAATTAAAAACACATGACAAAAAATATTTAATATAAATGTGCTTTTACAAATTGATAGTAAAAATAAGAATAATGAGTTAAAGACATGTATAGACATTTAAAAAATTAACAATAATAGAACAGTAGATGAAAGGCATGAATGGACAATAGCCTGGCAGAATTCAAATAAACTGAAAACTGAATTCTCATACCCAAACTTAATCAGTCATAACAAAATGAAACTTAATTCAAAAGACACCATTCATGTGCAATTCATCAATAGGATTATTTATTACAGTAATATATGTACCAGCAAAAGACAAAAAGTGGGAGGATTTTATGTGCTACGAAGAGGAAACTTGGTTAAATTACTAAAAATTAATAAAATAAAATTTAAAAGTAACCATTCTTTTAGAATAATATTTAATGACATGTTTTTTAATGTTTATTTATTTTTGAGAGAGAGAGAGAGAGAGAGAGACACTGTGAGAGTGTGGGTGGGGAAGGGGAGGGGAGAGGGGAGACAGAGAGAGGGAGGGAGAGAGAGAGAGAGAGAGAGAGAGAGAGAGAGAGAGAGAGAGAGAGAATGAGAATATCTGAAGCAGGCTCCAGGCTCTGAGCTGTCAGTACAGAGCCTGATGTGGGACTTGAACTCACAGACTGCGAAATCATGACCTGGGCCGAAGTAGGACACTCAATCAACTGAGCCCCCCAGATGCCCCATTAATGACATGTTTTTGATGTAAAATAGGAAGAAAATTTAGTCTACAAATATTTGATGAAATTCTAAATAAAAGTGAGATATATATGCATTTACATATATAAAATTATTTCTGTCAAAATGTTTATGTTTTAATAATTAGATATATAGGTTAGATACTCTTAAGAATATATGCATACGTATGGTTATATATATATAGATTTATTATGTATATATGCACACACATATATACACATATATAGAAATACAAACACATTTAAAGATAAAAATCTTGAAATTATTAATTTTTTAACATAGTTTTCTCTGGAAAATAGAGCTGTAAATTATTTTTATTTTTCCTATATTTATTTTTATATTTTTCAAGGGTTTTAAGATAATCACATTATCATTTTTGTCACTGAGTTATTATTAATTTTAAAAATCCTAGATATGAGTAGGTAACATGTTTAAATACAGGGCAAAAGAGTGATGTGGCCAGGAACAGAACTAATGAGATCTCTATATCTGGAGCCAAAGTACAATACTAAGTCATATTGTACTCTGTATTTCTGGTTCAAATGAAAAAAATTACTACAGTATGTAATCCAAGAATAGATTACCCATAGATACAAATATAAAGAACTTGAGGAGGGAGAAATCAATGAGTTGGGATTAGTGGGATATGACTGTGATAAAAATAAAATTAGTCTAAGTCCTTGAACTTTTGAAAAACAGAGAATGTGAAGACTTGGGATTGGAGAGGCGCCTGGGTGGCTTAGTCCGTTAAGCCTCCAACTTCAGCTCAGGTCAGGTCTCACGTCTGTGGGTTCGAGCCCCGTGTCGGCCCTGTGCTGACAGCTTGTTCAGAGCCTGGAGCCTGCTTCTGGTTCTGTGTCTCCTTCTCTCTCTGCCCCTCTCCCTCTTGTGCTCTGTGTCTCTCTCTGTATCAAAAATAAATAAAACATTAAAAATTTAAAAAAAAAAGACTTGGGATTGGAAAACACCTCTGGTAAAGACAAAGTTGTGGAGCAGCTCAGATGACAAGGTTCTTTCTTTTTTGTGCAGGAAATTTCTCTTCTCTGTAAGTTCTCTTCCTCACAGAAAACAACCCAAGTCATCTGACTTCCAGTCTGAATGTCTTTGTGAAGGATAGTGGAAGAGAAATTTTATCAGCCTCCGGGACTTGTAGTTCAGAGACAGTGGTGGCTCTCACTAAACAGATCTTACAGAATAGAATAAGCAATAATTATAGTTTAGTTTAGTACAATTAATTACTTGCTTGTGTCCTGGCCAAAATCACAGGCCACTCATTTGACCAGAATCTCAAGCTAAACATTTCTTATAATTGAGTTCTTACTGGACAGAATGCTGAATGTAAGTAATATTTAGCATTTAACTCTCAATTTCTGAAAATGTGTCTTTATTGAAATAGACATTCCTGCTAACTGTATACAATTTGATTTCAATGGCCTCAATCTTTATTCGCATGTGACATTTCTTAGTTTACTTTCCTTCTCAGTCTTTCACTTCTACTCCATCTTCACTCCCAATCCATTCTTTCTCTTAGAGGTGGATGTCTTTTCTACACCTAGCTCTTCTGTCTGCCTCAGAGAATTTCACCTATCTAGTATTTATGCGCTACATGTGGCCCATAGTGCAACACAGAGAGTCTCCAGCCTGAGAGAGGTTAAAAAATGATACAGAGAAAAATTCTTCTCCAAAGAAACATTTATATGCACGCATCCACACTCACTCACTCACACACACACACACACACACACACACACACACACACCGCAGTTACCTTTTGTTGGGGGCACTGAGGACCACCAAAATTAAATAACCCTTTCCTTTCCAGCAAATCCAGAGTCTAAGTCATACCATTTACCATTCCCAGACACCAACATCCTATATGCTGTGCTGCTGTTAAAGAATCTTGTCACATGAAACTATCCTCTTTCAATTAATTGCAAAGTAGATTTAAGAGGGAGAGCCCCACCAACAACTGGGACCTAGTCAGAGATCCCGATTCTTGTAACTTGTTGATTCCCCAAGTGAACTTGAATCCTCTTCCTGAAGGTGAAATCTGTCTACAGAGTCCACTGAGCCTTTTAGTCCCTTGAAAGTTCTTACAGTGTCTATAAAAATTTCTGCTCTTAACCTTTCTTGTGTTATAAAAAGCACAGCCACGTTCCTCATAACTATTTGATGCCTTATATAAAACCCTTTATAAAATAAAATAAAAAAAATCTCCCCAGAGAGCCTCAAAAGAAAAGTTGCCCAGCGTTGTCTTTAAATGGCATGCTTATTTAATATCGACATGAAGATAGAGTCAGTGCTCTGAATTCTGGACTGCCTATGCTGGCATTGAGGGGCACTGTTAAAACCCGCCAGTTGCTAAAATATCCCTTCTACTCCGTGGGGAGGTAGTGTCAAGAGTAAAAGCCAGAAAGGGAAATTTTGGCTGGCATCCAAAAACAGTTGTAGAAAAGAAGGTTCTCTCTCCGACAGCATTCTGACATGCTTTCTTCAGTTTTGCCATGAAGTTGAAATCTTTCCTCAGGAGAGATGAGTGTATATATAAAGACAGCAGGCGCATGGTGGGCTCAGGAATTTCAAACATGGCCCAGTCTGACATGAAGGAAGAAGAGGGAGAGGGGGCAGGGAAGAAACCGCTGAACTTCCAGAAAGGGCTGTCAAAAGTAAGCCATTTCCAACAGGTTTATCTTTGAAATATTTCTACTGCCAAATTCTTCTGGGTGATTCTAATATAATTTGAACCCAATCCTTGGATAATTTTATATCCTTTTATGGTTAATTTCTGAGTGTGGATCCATCGTATATAATGAAAATATGATCTATGTGATAAAAACTTCTGCATTTCTGTAGTAACACAACACATTAGTACTCAAAAAGCAGCTAAGAAATGCAGTCAAATTTAAAAAGCATAGTTGGAAGGTAGGAGGGGTGATAAGGAAAATATGTAAAACTCTCCAACATCAACTGGCAGTAACTCTGTCACAGAGAAAAGAGTGGCAGGCCTCTGTCAGCATGCAGATTTACAGTCTGAAATGGTGCTGGTAGAGGGTGTGTGTGTGTGTGTGTGTGCGCGTGCACGTGCAAGAGCAATATAAGGCCAGCAGGGCCTCTCGAGCAAAAGAAAACATCTAAAAAAATAAAATACATATGCATCTGTTTCCTTGAAAGTTATCCTTCTACAGAAAAAAAAAGAGTAAAAACATGGCAAACTGCTGAAATAATTTCACCAATGATTTTTGTTAACAGCAACTACAGGTAGCATGTATGTTAGACCTTGACCAATAGTGTGGGTTTAACAAAATAATCCTTATTTCATGCTTTCATATATTCTGAACTGTAAGAAAGGTCAGAGTCTCTAACCTTAAGGCTCCTCTGTGTGGCTGTTAGCAAGTAGGCAAAGAAAGAGACCAGGGATGATTGCGTGCTAAGGAAGCAGAATTAGATAAGCCTATATAGCTATCAAAATATACCCTGGAAACATAAAGCACAATTTTCTTGGTTTGTCTAAACGGTAAGTTTCTGGTTTTGTCCTTGGTTCTTCCAATAGCTGGTTGTTTATCTTCTTCAAAATAAAAAAAAATTCTTCTGAACATCAAATTTTCACACTTGTCAAATAGAAATAATAATAATACCAACTTCTCAGTATTACGTGATTTCAAAGAGCACAATGGGTGTATCTTTAGCAGACTATAAAATGCTGCACACATGTTGATCATCACGAATAGTGGTAATATCTCTGATTCATTTCACTGACAAGATTGAAGAGAAAGAATATTTTATAGCTTTTTAGATTTTAATCAGTTTCTAATGCACTAATTTCATGGTCATAAAATATTAGAGCTGAAAGACAGCTTAGAAATCATTTCATTCAAACTTCCTCATTTTTAAGGCCCAGAGAGTTTGTGATGTACTCAAAGTCAAACAGCAAACTGAAAAAGTTATAGACATGCACAGAATATGGACACATATTCCAGATGCACACAGTTGTAATGCAGACTATTGTAAGCTTGTTACATGTTTTCCTTGATAATATTTTCAGATGTTTTATAAAAAGAATTAGGTTAACAAATTTGGCCTTAAAGAAAATTTCTGTAAAGTGAATTTTCTATTTACCCATCATTTCTTATAATGCAGTTTAGGAAAAATGATCCTATGGAAACGGCAGGCAGAGACATCTTTTAAAGCTATAAATTCAATCCCCTCATCCCCTTGCTTAGCCCTTTCTATCGGCCCTCTCTGGCCCATATTATAAAGACTCCTGGCCACCTCCTGCAAGGGTCACATACTCTGCTTCCTGATGGCTTAGACGAACTCATCTCCAATGAAATGTCACTTCCTCGATTATACTTTTGGCTACACCTGTCTTTTTTCCCCTAAATTCTGAGATTTAGGTGATGATTTCCCTTCAGATCCTTGCACGGCACACCTTTTGTCATCCATGTCTCATCTTAATGTCATCTCCTTAGGGAGACTTTCTGTGACCTCCCTAGTGTCTTATCTTCTTATTTTGCTCATTCTACCTGAAATGGTCTTATTTATGGATATTTTCCATAACTCGTGTCAACCTCTGCTACTACAACATAAACTTCACTAGGGCAGCAATTGTTCTTTTTTTTACAGCCACAGAATCCCTGGTATCAGGCTAGACCAGCTAGTTAGCACCTGCCCAGCACACAGTAGTAGCTATTAAATTATTTATAAACAAAGTATAATTTGTTGATAAACAAAAGAATGGACTCATGGATAAATAGGTGAATGAGTAGATCATGCATAAATTATGATAAGGAACAGGCTAAGATGGTGATCAGGATTGCCTTCATAATAGCCCATAGTTCCAACTGGTCGTAGCACCTTGGCAACAAGGACTATGTTGGAAGAAGTATGTAAATAAATATTGACACTTGAGAATAAGATGAAAGAACACCAAAGACAAACTATATTGGTATCAGAATTTCACATGATGCCAGGCCTCAGTATCAGGCAGATTAATTAACTGTGTGAGTTAATAACTAAATGTTTGAAGCATCTTCAATATTCAAGGCACACAGTATACAGGGGAGTGAAGGGGAACAAAGACACATATGACACAGTCTTGACATAAAGTCTATGTAATTTGCTTTAGGATCTAAGGTATTAATAAATAACAAATTGCATGACAGAGCTAAAACTGAATAAATATTCAAACTTAAATAGCAACTGTTATAGTCTGAATGTTTGTGGCCCACCCTCACCCCCAAGTTCAAATGTTTAAATCTTATCCCCAGAGTGATGTTATTTGGAGTAAGGCCTTTGGGAAGTGATTAGGTCATGAGGTGAAGCCCTTATGTACAGGATTAGTGCCCATAAGAGAAGAGGCCAGAAAGTGAGCCAAGAAGTTGGCTGTCTGCCTTCCAGAAAAGGCCCCTTACCAAAACTTGGCCATGTTGGCATCTTTATCTCAGACTTCAAGCCTCTAAACCTATGAGACATCAACTTCCGTGGTTTTTAAGCCACCCATTTTATTGTGTTTTGTTACAGCAGCTGGAGCTAAGAGGGCACTAAAGAAAGATACAAATCAAAAAGAGAGTATGTGCTCCTGTGTCAGGTAAGTAGAATAGTCAGAAAGTGCTAAAATTCAAGACAGAAAAGAGTGTTGTAAACTGGTATCTAATGTAAGGTTTATGTAGAGAAATTTTATTAAGTTGTCTGCATTCATCATTTTAGGCAAGAAGGGCTGTTTGGATCTCCTGATCTTTATTTGCCTAAATACCTTACGGTGAAAGATTTCATTCCCTTATTGTAGCGTGCTCAAATACCACGGTGATGATCATAAATGACATAGGAAGGAGTGTCAGTAAACCACACAGAGTTGGTCTATGAAAAATCTGGGACATGGACTTAAAAACCACATGTTACCTTTATGTTACCTTTTGGGGTTTCCTACTCCCAGGCCCATTTGCAAATAGCATCAGGGCTAGTGTGTTCAATCTGCTTAATAGTGAGGGATCAATGGATTAGTGTGAATGTGACCAGAATGGTTTTCTAGCTAAAGAATGAGTAAACTAAATTCCTTTAGCTTTCTCTTTTATCCACCAGACTACAATTTATTTTATTGCTCAGATTTTTGATATGGAAATGGTAACAGAGACTCAGTAGAGTTTATATATTTTATGCCTTTCCTTCAATGTTATCTTAGCATCTCTACCCCAGATGGGGCTGAGTTGAACAGGAAGTCTCTCCTGGCAGGGATCAAAGCCTCAGGGCCCAGAGACATTGCACCCAGCAAAGTTCAAGCAGACACTACTCTAGGATAAGAGCCCAATTCTTCCAGGGTGGGATGCTCTTGGTGACACTTTGCCTTTGCAATCTGGGTGCTGCCTGCTAGACTCCAGAAAGGGGTGTATTCTTCTTTATGATGGTTCAACTCTGTAAATTAGCACTGATCAGAGTACACCGATGGTGCCTGTCAAATACTTGGAGGATGGTTAGATAAACACACAGATGCTTGGATGCACTTAACAACAGATACATATAACATCTGTCAGATAAGTCCTTTCATCTTAAGCTACCAGCCCTGTTCTCTGCAGAGTGTTGGTTAAAGGCAGGTGAAAAACAGGTATCAGCATGACTGAGACTTGGGTTCAAACCCCGGCTCACCACTTTAGTTTTCATTATGAAAACCATGATCATCATAAAAACTATGAATCTCAGTTTCTGTCTTTAAAAAGCCTTCAAATTTTATCAAAAATTTACTTTCCAAAATGAGTATCAATGAATGGGATCATTTGTGTAATGGAATACTTAACTTTTCATTTTCCAACTGTTACAATTTTTTCATTCCCTGCTCTGAAAACAGGATTTTTGTTTGTTAGTTGCTTGACATAGGTTTGTTTTCCCAGGCCTAAGACTGGAATGTCTGATGCTTTTATCTATAGCTGATATTAGTTGTCTTGCTTTTTTTTTTTTTTCTTTTTTCTTAACTCTAACCTTTGCTGGGGGCAGGAAGCCATGCAAAGCACTGTAGTAGGGAAACTATCTGCCCCACACCCTAGTGCATATAACAACATTCTGCTTCTGGGTATTAAACATCATGAATAAATTTGAAAATTAGACTTAACTTATTTCATGTTCTCTGCATTGTGACACTCATTTTGTAAAAAATATTCCCACTTATCACTGCTTATTGTTCTCTCAGATAACACTGCAACATTGTGAAGGTGGTTAAGCTATTTATTTATTTTAAAGCTAAGACTCCTTTATCTCTTATATCTTTCTCCAATTTCTGTCATTCTGTGACTCAGGCTCTCTCTTCTTATCCTCTTCACACTGCACCCAGGCATGGGGGGCATGGAAGAGCTCATCACTTCCTGGACAACAGCATCTGTATCTCACAGGAGCGGAAATGGGATGTAGGAGTTCATTATCAATGAAGAAGAGGGGAATGAGCATAACATTCAGAAAAGCTGCTGTGGCAAACCCTGTGCAAATCAGAGACTTGTGGAAATGATCACATTTCTACAACCTACCTTCTCTCCACAGCACGCTCTGCTCATTAATTCATTAATCTTTGTACCACCCCTGCAGAGGAGGTAACTATTATTAGCTTGGGTTTGTAGTTGGAGAAATAGAACTAAAATACAGTGGAGTTCAGCAACTTGCCCAGGATCACAGTGGGAGATGTTGTTGGGAGTGGGATGTGAGCCCAGAAGTCTTGTTTCCCAAGTGCTGGCTCTCACAGAGATGCCCCTCCCAACCTGTCCCATTAGCATAATGGTAAAGGGAAGCTGTCATTTTATTTCTCAGAGTTGCATTCACCCAAGCTACTGAACTCTCCTGAACACACATACAGTTGAGTTGTTCTAACATTTACACTGCCAAATGTCTGCATAATTCCTCTCTTTTCCTTGCCTACCTGTCAGCAGCTGCCCTGCCTAACAGAATGCACCCACTTGGTCATGAAAATATATTTTTGAAAAAAAAATACTGCTACACTTCAGCTCAGTGCTACAAAAGGAGCATAGTATTGTCACCTAGTGAAACAACACATTTCTTTCCGAAAGGAAAGGTATACCATAGTCTTCTTATGCACTGACCCTCTCTGTGTATCCCATGCCAAAGTGCAAATGGCATTTTGATTTATGGCCAAGATGCTGATGATGAAAATGACCTGCCAGTGGAGATGTTTGCCCTGTTCAACTTATAACTCCTAGTTTGATTTCTGGAGACCTGTGCAACAGGAAGTCAGGGAGAAGGCTCATGTGGACTGAGGGCCCACTGTGTACCATGCACTGTGCTGTACACAGTGATTGCCACAAAGCTACAAGATCAATATTGGGATTCCCTTTTGTACCTGTGGAAATAGAAAATATAAACTGAGAGGTGAATTGATCCAAATTGCTCAGCTACCAACCAGAGCCAGGATCTGAACTCAGTTCTATCTGACACAAAATCATGTTGACTCTATATGTTAGAATAAGAATACATCAATAATATTACCCTTATCTCAGTTGAACTTGCCTTATAGAACCCATACCATGGAAAAAATGAGAGGCCTTGAATTAAAAATCATTTGTTGAGCATAATTTCATGGATGTTGTAGATTGTGGGATTCTGCCCACGTGTACATAGTTGACTGTCAGATCACACTGTGATCACTTCTAACCTTGAAAAAGAAACACAAAATGCTATAGGAGTATGGTTCTCCAGCCTAGGCTGCAGAGTAAACGAATCTGAAGGCCGGAGATATCCGGAGGCGTTGAACGTTAGGGTCTATCACAATCAAAGTATCCAAATAGACAAATACGTATAAATTAGCTACCATGTGCCAAGCAATGTAACAGATCATCTCTCCATTCATATATGCTGACACTAAGTTCAGAGGGCAGATGTGACTTGCTTGAGGCACAGGGCAAGCTGGTGAAGTGAGCTAAGGCTATAATCATTCTCCTGACTTCCCAACATCATAGTTCTCTCTCCTACACCACTCGTATTCTCTGCACATCTGCTACCCAGGAAGACACCATCTTTCCTCTGCCTTCCTTCTTTCCCCCTCTGAGAAGTCCACTGTGAGAGGAAAGATAATTAATCTTTCCCAGGAAATTGTCTCTAACTTTATATTTAGACTTTGATGGAAAAAACTTACTAAATGTGGTGTTAATACTAGTTCTTTTAAAAATACATTCGGAAACATTTATACACTTAGTTGTATCATTTAACACATATATAAAACAAACACCAGTATAAAGACTACATGGGTTAAGAAATGAGTCTTCTCTAGCACCTCAAAGGCTCCCATGTGATCCTTTTATTTCCCAGTAAGATAACTATTACCCTAACACATAAACTCTCTCTTCTTTTTCTCACCAACAAAACTTTGAACAAAAGCAGCAAGACACTAAAAAATTCATAGAATGCAATTCCATTCCTAAAAGTTAAAAAGTAGAACTATATTGTTTAGAGATAAATATATGTGTGCCATTAGGACACACAAATAAATGAGTGACTTCTTTTTTATAATGTAAGTCAAAACACATCATCTCTCTGTATAAAATACTTCAGCAACTTTCCATTTGTAAATAAAACCCTTACTCCTTAGTAACCCACAAGTGTGGGGTCTGATGGTGCTCACTCCTTTGACTTGATCCCACCATGGCCACCGCATTCCATAAGCATGTACTTCAGCCTGTTCTCAAAAAAGACTTACCCGTGTCTCATAGCCTTTTTCTAAGCTACTCTTTCCCAGGACCTTTGCACTGCTGGTACCTTGTCACTCAGATCTCAGTTTAATGTCACTTCCTCAGAGAGGCCCTCTTCCACCACCCTCAATCTAAATTAAATCAATTCACTTTATTATGTTTCCATCATAGCATGTATCATTACTGAAAGTTTATTATTTGTTTACATCTGTCTGTCCCTACTAGAGCATAAATTCCCATGAAGGAAAGGGCCACCTCTGTCTTGCTTAATGATATGTCCTTACCAACTGAAACGGTGCCTGGTACACAGTAGATACTGAATAAATAGCAGTTGAGTGAACTGATCAAAGAGCAAATCATTCTCTGCTTAGATGGAGATCAAACCTAAGAATGTTTCTTGGTAGAATTCTGAGCTTGTGGCAGAAAGCTGGCCGGTGGTAAGAACCAGACATATGAAGACAAAGAGAAAGACCCAGGGAGAGAAATCTTGTTCCAAACACTGGGACATGGATTTTCATCTTAGGACTGAAATTCATATGTAGGAAATAATGAATTTTACCTTCTCCTTACAATTCCCACCTCACCCCCACCTCTCCTATTCTGGAAAGAAGGTCTTGATTAAACCACCGTCTGCCCATTCTAACTCTTCTCCCACATATAACAGGAAAAGGGGAAAGCTAAGGAGTACGAGAGAAATGTGAGAACTCATCCAAGGCAGGTTGGGACTTTTAGAGATGCATCCCTGTCTGTGTCCAGTCCTAACTCATGCCGCGGTCGTCATCCAGCCGTGTTATCAATGGACCACAGGTCCCATTCAGGGTCAGGTGACCTTGTGAAGCAGAAATAATATGTCACAAAGATACAGTGTAATAAAAGATGTGTGCAAGGCTTGGCTGCCAAGCCAGCTTTTCTAAATAACATTCTGATTGCATTCGATGCCTCAGCAACCCCACTATTCTTGCTGCCCAGGCACTCTGCAGCCAATATATGCGCTGGATGATGAAAAGCCCAGGGACCCACTGGGCAAAAGCCAAATCACATATCGGCAACATCGGCATAAGGGCATATAAAGCAATCCTGTTAAATATTTAGATGTGTAGGGCCCCAGAGCGTGACACACATTCAGCTAGAAATGTACTTTTTTTAACTAGGAAACGTGAGATTATAAACCTGTATAATATTGTGCCTTTTAAAAGGAAGTGAATCTGAGAAGGATTTGTTGCATATTGACCTATGGGATTTAAATCATCACCATCAAATCACATGCCTGCCTGGGACTAGGTTCACTGAATCACAGCATTAATCCCTTACATTTACATTTTACTTTTTTTGTTGCAAATCGCTTTCACAAGCATTATGTAGTTTGATGCTCAAAACAAAAATCCATGGAGTTAAGTTCATTAGCAAGTATGTTTTGAGCATCCTTGTGGACAGGACACCAAACTGTGCACTATGGGAGGGAGATGCATAGATTAGCCCTCAAATGGAGGAAGAGGGCATATATAGAAATGGATAGGTATTATCATCTCCTGAAGGAAACTAAAATAGAAGGAGTACCAAGTGGATATCGAAGATAAAAGAAGAATTTAACAGCAAGAATAATCATTTATTGTGTGTGCCTGTGATCATCAGAAAACTGCCCTAAGTTTATGGTTTAGAGACAATTACCACATAGTTATTTACAGCACAAATGAAAAGTTAAGAAGAACACTTAAAGAAAATAATCATTATGAATATAATATTATATGTAAATGCCCACAAAGTAACCCAGAATACGAGGATGTAAGATTTTGGAGGAAGAACAGACTGAATAAGGTTTGTAGAAGAATTTAGATTTGGACAAATATTTGCAGGAAAGATGATATAAAGGAAGAATAAGGGAGCCTGTGCATGTGGGAACATATAAAAGTGTCTTCTCAGTTGAAAGCTCATTCTTCGCATGGAGAATAGTCTGAGTTCTCAAGAGTTACAAAGTTAACCAGCCAGAACTCAAATGTATTACAGCCTCCCATACTGCAAAATGCTACCTATAAATAACTGAAATGATCTATTCACCCCTTCAATAAACAGAGACCAAGTACTAGAAATGAGGTCAGAAGACTGACACGTGTAGACAAAGAAGTTCAGCTGCAAAGGTAGTAAACAGGAAATCGAACACACAGGTGAGGCTCCTGGAATGAGCACATGGGTTGAATTAGAGGTCTGATCGGATTAGCAAGAGGAGAGCTGGAATAGGGCATTTCTTTTTTTTTTTTTTAATAGTTTATTGTCAAATTGATTTCCATAAGGGCATTTCCGATAGAAAGAATAGAAGAACTGGAAGAAGAAAGGCTTGGATGGGTAGAGCAGGCCACCTCCCTTCTGGCAGAGTGTGTTATCCATGTTACAAAGCCCAACAGAGCCCTCGTCCAACTTTTCCTGAGAGAGGGCCTTGGTGGGATGGTGATAAAAGAGGATGGTGATACACAGTCCCACCAAGAATGAGCACTTCAGGAACCTGGGAAGAAGCATCAAGCAGACAAAATCTAAATACAGAGCCTCCCTCGGTTCTAACAACAGTGGTGAGCCATGAGGAATGTGAGTGTTCTAGAGATGCTACTTCTCAGATTATATCCAAGATCAAAACACAGGTTAAAAACATCTGGCTACTGACAATAATGAAGTTGAGCTTCATACTGAGCCATAATGGTGCATATACTTTTTCAGGCTCCTGTATCCTTCCTTTTTCTTCTCTCCCATTTTCTTTGACAGCTCTTAAATACCCGAAACTTGTTCAGAACTGTTAAGTATATTAGATCCCATTATCATTTTCATTCAAAGTAAGTGAAAGAGTTCATTAGACTTACACCTCCTTCTCTTATTGAACCATTTAAACTAGCACTCTGAAGAAAAGTGATACCAATGATAGCTGCAGCTACCATCAGGGACAACTGTTCACTGGGACTTTCATTAAGAAGAAACTCTCAGATAATCTCATCTGTTATCTCACTGACACGATATTCAGAGTAACAAATCATATAAATAAATATGGCATTTTACCTTTCCTTGCTGTAATGTTAGAGAAACACAGCCACCACATGGACTCTAACAGCAGGGAAAAAGAAGTTAAGAGAACCCTGAACAACCGATTCAGCTAGGTATAACTAAAGTCAACCTGCATCAAGAGTTTAAAGATGTGAGGGGCGCCTGGGTGACTCGGTTAAGTGTCCAATTTCGGCTCATGATCTCACGGTTCCTGAGTTTGACCCCACACCAAGGTCTGTGCTAACAGCTCAGAGAGGGGAGCCTGTTTTGGATTCTGTGTCTCCCTCTCTCTCTGCCCCTCCACCCCCTCAAAAATAAATAAGCAAAAAAAAAAAAAAAAAAAAAAAAAAGAGTTACAAGACATGAATCTGGGCCTAGATACACCACTTCCCAACTGTGACCCTCTTCGGACCATGCCTCTTTCATCTGTAAAATGTGAGTAGTGCAACCACCTTGGAAGGCAGTCTGCAGCCCATCTCATATGGTGACTGTATGCTTCTGAGGATTCAGTGTGATCAGCTGTCATAATCTCTGCCACCTTAAAGGAAAGTAAAAATGCTAACTCAGTAAGTGAATAAAGTCTCAAGAGGTTGAGAGTAGTGCTCTGCAAAGAGTGTGGCCTTTAAAGTCAAAGAAACTTGGGTTCAAAATCTGGTAAAAAAAATGACTGTGGATAATTGTGGGATTTCTCTTCATTTCATTAAATGGGAGCAACTAAGACACAGTGAGGAGATAGCTAGCACAGGATTAGGAGAATGAGTAAATGTTTGTTTCATTTCCTTTTGCTTGAAAACAACCTATCACCCAGGACCTTGTACTTTCTAATGTAGTTTAAACTTACCAAAACTCTATGCCTCAGGCCATATAATTACTATGCCACCCACCCCAATCCAAGTTTTGTTGAAACTCCTCCCAGTTAGGAAGCTTTCTGAAGCTTTAAGATTAAAGAGAGAACAGGGAGACACAGGAAGAACTAATGTTTATGTTTGGATAAGTTTGAGTCTATGTGTGTATATGTTCAAATGATGTTGACAGTGAGTATATGATTTCCCTAGTAAGATCTGGATGAAAAATTAACTGGAAGAGAGCAGATCGATATAAAATAGTATATATATACGATCAAAGTATGCTTAGAGGCCCCCAGGAGTGGTTTAATGCAGCTGTAGCTAAGCTATTAGACCAAGACCCTGGGTGTTAACAGAGCTCCTGCCCAGAGCCACACAAGATATCGACTAGTAAGAGACAGAGCTGGGGTAGTTAAGCACAAAGATTCAACCTAGAATTGTGTGTCATTTTTACCTGTGCAGGAAAAAAAAAATTACTACCAAATTTGCCGTTGTAGGAAATAATGTTCCTATTTTCTTAGACTGACTTTTATTCTTTCGTGTCTGAGGTTTTTCTGTAAATGGGTTATTCAGGCAAGTAAAAAAGCAGAAAAATAAACACTGCTACCTTTTTCAAATTACAACAACTACTATGGTTGTTAGTAATCCTGGATTGGTCCTGCCACGCTTCAGTAACAGTATTCCATACACTTCCTTCTTAACAGTAATCTTGAATGTATAGGATGCATTGCCTTATTTGTTATCAGAACCTTCAAAACTGCATTTATGAGAGCAGCAATCTGCTATATAAATTTGAGGTTTAGTTCTCAAGCACAACCAGAGAAAGAAAAGAAATTCTAAAGGAACAGTTGTTGCTGTGTTGTTAAAAATACTGAATCCAGCTGAAGTCCTTCTCCTTCCTTCCCAAGCACTAGGGTAGGATAGGGCTCTCAAGTCTGTCAACTGGAAAATTCTTCCTAAAGGGCAAAATGCAACATTATGGATCACAGTCAACCAAAGGGGGGAAAAAATAAAGTAGAAAATTGCCCTCCAAGCTGATAAAAACCCATCTGCCTCCCATGACAAGGCAGTGCCATTCCTCATAGCCTCCCATCCTGGAGACATTTAGAGGGTCATAATTTCCAGTTCCTTTTTCTTTTATTCTTCTTTCTTTTTCTTGGTGGGGGAAGGCAGGTCTGAATGGAGCTGGTTGCTAAAGACTGAGAGAAGATGGCCTGAACTAATTTATCTTGTGACCTTTTAGTGCCTTCACAGTAAGGTGATTTAATAGCACTTAATCTGTCAAAAATCTGAAGCTTTGTAATAACTGTATATTAAGCCGGTTTTTATGGAGCATTAGCTAAAGTCCTTCCAGTTTACAAAGAAAGACAGACAGAAAGAGGAAAGAAAACACTGGCTGTGTTTATTCCCATTAAGCCTCCTATCAATGAGTGGATTCCTGCACTGTGGAGTGACTAACCTACAGGGCAGTTATGTCCCTTCCTTATGAGGTGTCCAGAGAACTGTCACACCATAACTGGCCCTATTGGAGCGCTGCAGGTTGGGCCACGTCGCTGACTCTGAAAATGGATTTGCTACTGAGAGCAGATGGGGGAAGGCAGGATCGAACCTCACAACTTTGTGGCTGTGTTGAATTGAGAGTACTCTGACATAAAAGTGAAAGAGATTCTGATTGGCTTGTCTTGATTTTTTTTTTTACCCCAAAACCAACAACCAATTCTCTGATGCCAACTGGGCATCCAACAATTGAGTTCAATTCTGACACTATCTAGCTAGAGTCTGCCACACATTCCACAACCTAAAAGGCTCATCCTGTAAGACTACTCCCACTTCAGATGACAGACAGCCACAAGTGGGGTCCCAGTGACCCATGCTTCGGACTACAAACTCAAGGGTTCCCATGACTCCATCCCCAGATTCTATAATTGGATAGTGACACAGAATTCAGGAAAATGCTTTACATATAATTACTGTGTAATTATAAAGTGATACAATTTAGGAAAAACTAAATGGAAAAGATGCAAAGGGAAAAGTACAGAAGTGAGGAGCGCCCTCTCTAGGCATGCCACCCCTACCACATTCACGTGTTCACAAACCCAAAGGCTGTTCAAGAGTTTCTATAACCTCATCTCCAGTTCTTTTCTTCTACCCGGAGTTAGAAAGTGGACCTGAAATCCCCAACCTTCTAAACCTGTGCTTGGTCTTTCTGGTGGCCAGTTTTATCCTTAAATCATGGAGAGCGCCCACCCTGAGTCACTTATAGCAGAAACTCAAGCATGGTAAAAAGGACTCCTTATGAATAACAAAGAAAACAATTCTATATTTTAGAACATTCCTAGGCTCTTAGGAACTCTGTACAAGGACCAAGAACAACGGCTAAATACATGTTTTATTTTACCACACTTGGACACAGAGTATACAGTCTGACAAGGACAAGTCAAGGCCAGGTTACAAATTTTACCTTGAGTGGATCTAAAACTCCACTTCTTAAAACAGTGCATTTATATCCACCTGGTGATCTTGCTCTTATTTCTCTTCTTGCCTAAAACTTGGATCACTTGGCCCATGGCTGTTTAATATCCTCCCTTCACCAACTATTCTGCGGGGCTGTTTCATCTCACCTCCTATGTCAGCCTTCTCCTGACCTCCCAATCTTTCTCACTCTTACCTCCCTTTCCTTTCTCTGAATTCCCATGTCACTTGGAATCTATGACACAAGCTTGGTTAATTGATTATTACTCTGACTGAGTCATAATTTCTGTATCATTTGGTCTCAAATAAGAAATAGATGGCACATTTATATCAGAATAAACTGATGAAAAGCTCATAGAAAAACAATTTTTAAAAGTAAAGACAAGATATAGAGAAACCAATGGAACACCAGTGCTAGCAATAGCCCTGTTGCTGTCCCTGGTTTGAAGGAGCTGTTGACAGGACTGGAAGGAGAGAGATGTACAGACAGCTCCCTTGAATGGATCTGTGAAATCTGCTAGAGAAGTGAACTAAGACTCAGATGATATCACAGAGGGGTCTGGGTGAATAAAACTCCCAAGCCCACTGTCTCATCTCCTATTATAGTTGCATGTTGTCTGAACCAAACCAGAAGCCATGAGAAAGTGAGCCCATTGATGAAGTCCATGCAGCTCAGTCCCCATGGGGCCGAGAGAAAGTGGAGAATAGTTCTAGAAGCACAATATAACAGAGAACAGTTTAATAAAATCATTGATATATGGATCCTAGGGCCCATAGTATTCCCTAAGTCCAGACAGGCAAACCTCCCTATGTCAGGTTACTCAGACTTTCTTCTATGGCTGCCATGCCCCAGTGCCCCATCTTTCTGCCTGGAATTTTGAAAAGATGCTCACCAAATGATCACCTTAAAATACCACTATTTTTATCTACTGACTGATGTTTAGCAAAAAGAACAAAGGAACTAAGGTTCTATAAAGGATTCAAAGTGCTAAACCCAATGGGTAGGGATATAATAGGATAATACTCTTCCTCTTAGTTTCCATGAAGCTGCCTTCCTAGTTTTTCTCCTAGCTCACTGCAACTTCTTGGTTCCTTTACATGCTCTACCTCCTCCATGCATTCTCTTTGAGCTTTTTTTTCCCTCTTTACTCCTTCTTCCTAAAAGAGGGCTCAGGTGTCATGATTTTGAACACTATCAATATGTTTATGCCATAAAAGTTTTTGATATCTCAAACCAGACTTTTTTGATAAATTTCAAGCACATACACCAGCTCCCTACCTAACAGTTCTTACTGAATATCTCACATACATCTCAAATGTATCCTCTCTGCAAGCAAACTCTCCCTTCAGTTTTTCCTGACTCATTAAACAGCCTTTCCAACCACTGAGTTACTCAAGCCAGCAGGGCTGTGCTGTGTCGCCTCCTCCATCTGCCTCCTCCATCTTCTCTGTCCTTCAGGTGTACACCTGCACCAAATCCTGCAGGCTCTCCCTTACTCTAGAGTGTGCATGGAATCTTCCCTCCATGAGAGCCACTTCTGTCCAAACAACAAATATCTCTCACTGAACTAATCTGTCTGATTCTTCCCTTTGTGTCTTACAAATCACTTTCCAAGCTGCTGGCAAAATGATCATTTTAAAATGTAAATTCAGTCCTGCATTCTTCTTAAATTCCTTTACCAACTTCCCCTCCTGGTTGGTAAAGTCCTGCATTATTCTTCTTAAATTTCTTCAACAAAATCCCCCTGGAATTTGGCTTTAGAAGCAAACCCAAATTCCTTCCTCTGGTCTAGAAGACCCTACATGATCAGGCTCTGCCTCCCTCTGCAGATGAACCAGCCAGATATCTCATCACTCCTTCTCCCTCACTCCTTGACCTGGCAAGTTTATTGCTGCCGGAGAAACTTGTCTATGGGTGTTCCCCCCCACCTTTCTTTTTAATGTGTTTTTATTTATTTTTGAGAGAGAGAGAGAGAGACAGACAGAGCATGAGCAGGGGAGGGTCAGAGAGAGAGGGAGACACAGAATCCGAAGACAGGCTCTAGGCTCTGAGCTACCTGTCAGTGTTATGCCCAAGATTTCATTATCATCCCCAAAACCAGAGACCACCGGGGAGACCAAGTCATGCATGCAAAAGCAAAGGGCTTTATTATTATGGGTTTAGGCTGGCTGGACCTAAGCTCGGGCTCACAGACTTTACCAGCACAGTGGATCCATGCTGAACAAAGGTGGGTAGGGCTTTTTATGGGGTTTGGGAAGGGGGAGTTACAGGAAATTGTGATACAGGTAGTGACCCAATCACTATCGCCTATTATTATTGGCAGTAGAGTACTGACCAATTACAGAGTGGACCCAGGACCCTCACATAGGGCGTGACTAGTCTTAAGCAATAGGTGATTATCTATAGCCTCCATCTTTAGTCCTGCCCTTAGAAATATTAAGAGTGTTAGCTGGCCTTTCCTGATTGGGTGTTACAAGGGTGGTCCCTCCTGCCTTGGGCAATGTGTGCCCTTTTATTGTCTAATGAAACACTGACACCTAGCCTCCAAGGTCAGAGGGGAAACTAGAAGCCTGTCATGGAGTCAGTTTGGTTCAGACCTGCGTCCTTACATTAGCACAGAGCCCGATGCAGGACTGGGACCCACGAACCGTGAGATCATGACCTGAGCCGAAGTCAGATGCTTAACCAACTGAGCCACCCACTCTCCCTTCTTGCTGGAATGTTCTTCCTAAAGAATATGCATGCTGGCTGTTTCACTTGGCTCAGGTTTCAATTCAAGTATTATCTCCTTGGAGAAGCCTTCCCTGACTGTCTCAAGTAAAATAATTCCCCTCCTAATCACCTTCAAATCTCATTCCTTCAGAATGGTTTCATTCCTTCAAAACCTATGTATCCTTCAGATTATAATACCTGAAATTATATTGTTTATTATCTACAGTTTTTTCCAATAGAATAAAAATTGCTAGAAATCACCAGTCCTCACTGCCTAAGCAAAGGTTAGTTAAATAATAGTTCTTCAATAAATGTATCTTTTCCTGAAATTAGTGGATAAATGAATAAAAATAGTTATGAAGAAGACATAATTCTCTCCTTCTCTTCTCACTAATGACTCTTTAATTCAATTAAATATGCACCTATCACATAACTTGATATCTTAGCTATTTATATAAACAAAATTTATTTGCAAGATCTGCTGCAAGATTTATTTTTTCCCCCAAATTCAGTGAAAGATTGTGAAGATTGTAGACTAGGTTTCATATAACTTTTCATCCCTTATGGTTTCTAGTACATGACATGTAAACCAGAAGTTGCTGGATAAATAATTGCCAAAAGAATAAACGGAAGAAGAGAATAGAATGGGAGGGAATGAAGAAACAAAATTCCATTTGTTTCATATGATAACAAGCTCAGCATCCAAAATAAACAGCTCCAGCCAACAGCGGCCCACCCTCTCATGGAAATAACCTTCTCTATGTTTAATACTCTACCCCTGGGGATCTCTTTTCTTGAAAGTTTAGCCTTTGCACAAAATCCAAAGAAACAAAGAGGCACAATGCAAGCCCTCAGAGAAACTTGGTTAAAGAGTGAGAAACAGAGGTAAGGAGCAGCTATGATTTAAGACAGGTACTTCAGACTCCATCAATTTTCTCAGTCAGCATTAGAGCTGCTTAATATTTTATATAGCATTGCTTGCCTACGTGTGACATCCAGAAAACCTCATACATCTATAATCTTTCTCTTTAGATCTGTTTTTTTTTCTCCTGGCATCAGGGATGGTTTTGGCCCATTGCCTGAATCTCCCTCCCTCTCTTTTTGCTCATCTACCCCAGTTATAAATATCTCCATTTTTCTTAGATTATAGTTAAATCGATCCTAGATCATCATCTTCCCATCTGTTTTTGAAGTAATACACGTGCGTCTTGTTTTATTGTGCTGTACTTCATTGTACTTTGCAGATATTGTGGGATTCTTGCTAGTTTGCTTTTACAAACTGAGGGTTTGTGGCAACCCTGCAACTAGCAAGTCCATGGGCACCATTTTTCCAACAGTATTTTCTCACTTCATGTCTCTGTGTCACATTTCGGTAATCCTCACATTATTCCAAAAATTTTAGTTAGTTGTAGTGGTGATCTGTGATGAGTGATCTAAATGTTACTCCTATAATTGTAGGGGACACAACAAACCATGCTCATGTTAAGACAGCAAACTTAAGTGATAAATGCTGTGTGTGTTCAGACTGCTCCACTGACTGACTGTCCCTGCATCTCTCTCTCTCTCTTTAGGCCTGCCTATTCTCTGAGACATGACATTATTGAAATCAGACCAATTAATAACCTTACAATGACCTCTAAGTGCTCAGGTGAAGGAAGAGTCACATGTTTCCCCTTTTAAGTCAAAAGCTAGAAGTTGATAAAGCTTAGTGAGGAAGGCATGTAAAAAGCTGAGACAGGCCAAAAGCTAGGTGTCCTGTGCCCAGCAGTTAGCCAAGCTGTAAATGCAAAGGAAAAGTTCTTGAAGAAAATTAAAAGTGCCACTCCAGGGACCACACAGGTGATAAGTGAGACAACATTATTGCTGATAGGAAAAAAGTTTCATTGCTCTGGAGAGAAGATCAAACCAGCCACAACAGTCCCTAAAACCAAAACCTAATACAGAGCAAGGTTTTCTCTTCAATTCTATGAAGGCTGAGAGAGGTGAAGAAGCTGAAGAAGAAGAAGGGGAAGTTAGCAGAGATTGGTTCATAAGATTAAAAAAAAAAAAAAAAGCCATCTCCTAACAGAAAAGGGCAAGGTAAAGTAGCAAATGCTGATGTAGAAGCTATAGCAAGTCAAAAAGAAGATCTAGCTAAGATAATTAATGAAGGTGCCTACACTAAACAACTGATTTTGTATGGAGAGGAAACAGTCTTTCACTGGCAGAAGATGTCATCTAGGACTTTCATGAGGTCATGAGAAGTCAATGACTGGCTTCAAAAAAAAACAGGCTGACTTTCTTGTTGGGGGCTAATGCAATTGGCATCTATTTTATAACAAATATTTTGCAATTCATGATTCATTATCCTGATTAAAACTCATAGCTGACTTATTCATTAATTAAAAAAAGAAATATGTAATGCCATATTTATATTACAAATATAAATTTATATAGGAAAAATAAGGAGAAAAAATAAGAGGAAAAATACCTTTTAAAGAAAGGAAAACAACCTTATGATAAAATAATGCTTCCATATGTTATTGCTCTAATATAATTTCACTAGACAATACAAGGGAAGAGTCTAGTGTTCATATCACCACAAAGAACCATTAGACTTAATAGCCATAAATGTAGACTGATATAGCTGTATTTTATTGGCAAATAGTTCAAGCATAATTTTAGTCAGTAGTATGGTAATGGTAACATTCTGTAGAAAACATACTGAAATCCTCCCTCAATTTCCCCAATATCCTCCTGTGTAATAAAAAATCTAATCTCAGCCCTCAGAGAGAGCTAGTCTTTTTGTTTCCAGTTCTACCTCTAAACCCTTGGAATTTCCTAAATGATTAGAGTACTTTTGTTATTTGTGGTGGGGCCCCAAGGACATTCCTGATAGTTTATGTTAATAAGAAGATCTAGGATGGGGAGAGGCCAACCCAGAAAGACCCAACTATATGATTAGAGAATTAAGCTACAGGATATTAGCTAGACCTCTGGGCAAAGGACAGTGGCTGGAGACTGAGTTCAATTACATAGTCAGTGACTTACCCCAATAAAATCCCAATTAAAAAAAAAAAAGAACTCTGGATACTGAGATTCAAATGAGCTTTCCAGGATCAGCAATATTTTGTGCATATTGTCACATCAATGCCAAGAGAGTAATACATGTTAAAAAATGGAAGCTTTGCATTTAGAACCCTCCCAGACTTCATCCTATGCATCTCCTTTTATGGCTGGTTCTAAGTGTATCCTTTTGCTACCAAAATCTATAAACATACATATGCCACTTTATGGAGTTCTGTGAGTTGTTCCATCAAATTATTAAACCTAAGGAGTCTGTGGGGACCGTAGAATTTATAGCCAACCGGTCTGAATTGAGGGTGGTCCTGAAAACCCCTCAATTTTTGGTGCTGTATGAAGTACAGACAAGAGGGCAGTCTTGGGATTGTTCCCTCAGAATGTGCAGTTTGTCTAATTCTTTAGATTATGTTTGTAGAAAATTCAGGAAATATTAAAAATCATTAAAAATATTTTGGTTTTAGTCTGCTTCTACTAATGGCAGCCTAGATTTGTTTTTTGTTGAAAATAACTAGGAAAAATGGAAAACTACCAGTTAGATGGCATACAGAGTTTACTGTGTCAGTGTCAAATTATGAAGCCAAGATCCAAGAGAACAAGGAAGCTCAGGGAATGACTCCAGCATCTGGGGCCACTTTCCTCCTTAAGTTAATTGCCAATTTAGAAAGAAGAGGCTGAGAAACTGAGAAGCCAAGTAGAGCTTTCAATAAACTCATATAACTAAGTGGCAGAAACTGGAGTGATAATCTTCTCAAAGATCAGGAGCCCTGTACAAACACCATAAACTTGCTGTTAGTATGTCAAAGGAGAACACCCTAGGAATATGAATTAATCAGAAATAGCTTAACCTTATAAGAAACTGAAATTCAGATTTCAATTAGCATAAGCTTTGACTGATAAAAGTCCATCTAGGATATCTAGCACAGAGTATTCTAGCTGCCTGCCACCACAGCCACTGCCACCACCACCTCCCCAAATAACACAAACTAGAGCCTCACCTTAACATACTCTTTTTCATATATAATTTTTGGCATTCAACCAGGCATACAGAAGATAAGACACGACCACCAAGAGAAAGCCAAGAGAAAAAGAAAATAGAACCAGACCCACAGAGAATCAAGAGAGTCATCCAAAAGGGACCTTAAATTGTTTATTGTTGCTATATTCCAGGAATTAAAAGACAAAACTGATAATGTTGGCAAAGAAATAAAACTATGAAATGAAATTAAATCAAAATGCTTGAAGTAAAAATAAGAAAATATATAAAACTTTGAAATTAATAACTCAGAGAATGGGTTTAACTAAAGATTACACTTGGCTGAAGAGAGATGTAAGGAACTGAAAGATAGCTTTAAAAAAATATCCTGACTAAAGTAAAGAGAGATTTAAAAATGGAAAATAAAGGGCACTTGGGTGGATCAGTCGGATAAGCATCCACCTCTTGATTTCAGCTCAGAACATGATTTCACAGTTCATAAGATCAAGCCCCATAATGGCCAAATGTTGAGAGCATGAAACTTGCTTTGGATTCTCTCTCCCCCTCTCTCTCTCTCTGCCTCTTCCTGCTCGTATGCATCCACCCCCTCTCAAAATAAATAAATAAACTTTAAAAAATGGAAAATACAAAATAGAGCATACAAGATATAGTGATAGGACTACATGCTTGCAACTGAAATCCAAGAAAGAACAGAGAGGTAAATGGACAGAAGCAGTATTTGAAGAGATAACAGCTAAGAATTTTCCAAAACTGAAACTAAAAGAATTACAAGCATCAAGTTTAAAGTTAAAATTCAGGAGTTATTACAAACCTCAAGGAGGATAAAACAACACTAATGAAAATAACACTTATAGATATCACAGTACACTGCTAAAAACCAGAACGAAAAAAAAATTTTAAAGCATAAAAACAAAAAGGACCCATTACCTTCAAAAGAACAATAACTGACCTCTCAAAAAGAGAGAAAAATAGAAGAAAGAGAGGTAAGGAAGGAAAGAAGGAAGAAAGGGAGAAAGGGAAGGAGAGAGGGGAGTAAGAAGAGAGGATAGAAAGGAGAGAGAGAAAATGAAATGAAACAATAGCCAAAAGCCAATGAGGTAACTGATATCTTTAAGGTGGAAAAAAAATATCTGACAATCTAGAATTCTATATACAGTGAAGAAAAGTTAATGTCTCAAAAGTAAAGGCCAAGTAAATACATTTTCAAAGAATCAATAATTAATACAATTTTGTCACTTGCATGCTCATCATTAATGAAATATTGAAAGGAGAAGGGAAATGATTCACCATAGAAGAACTTAAGAACATTGGACAGGGTAAATATATGAATAAGCTGATAGAGAGAGAGATAAAATACAGATGCCACAGAAATAGATATATTTCTATAAAATTGGAAAATTTTAAATTATATGATAATGGAAAAAATGAAAAGAGTGCATTTGTTTTTTATTAAATTTATTAAATGTGTAGGTTTAATTCCAGTATAGTTAACATATAGTGTTATATTAGTTTCAGGTGTACAATATAGTCATTCAATAATTCTATGCATTACTCAGTGCTCATGATAAATGTACTCTTAATCCCCTGTACCTATTTCACCCATCCCCCACCACCCATTTCACCCATATCTCCTCTCTCTATACACATACATACACACACCACATCTTCTTTATCTATTTGTCTATCACTGGACATTTGAGCTGCTTCCATAATCTGGCTGTTAATAATAATGCTCTAATAAACACAAGGGTGCATGTATCTTTCCAAATTAGTGTTTTGGTATGCTTTGGGTAAATATTCAGTAGTACAATTACTGGATCATAGGGAGTTCTGTTTTTAATGTTTTGAGGAGCCGCCATACTGTTTCCCACAGTGGTTGCACCAGTTGCATTCCCACCAACAAACACCGCATGAGGGTGCCTTTTTCTCTACATACTTGCTAACATTTGTTGCTCCTTGTGAGAGAAGTGTATTTGGGGTAAAAGTATTCTAAGGTCTCAGGAATGAACTGTATTGTCTCAGGAATGAAAGAGTAGTAATTTATACTTGAATTTAATAAGGTAATATATAAATCCTTAGCCACTTTTAGAAGAGGCTAAAAAACAAAGAAAGCAAGAAAAAATAGAATGAGCAAGAATATAGAAAGCAAAAAATAAGTTTGTGGACATAAATCCCAGTATGTAGGTAATTACATTAAATATAAATGATCTAAACTTTCCAATTAAAGAAGAGTTTGTAAGATTAAGACAACAAAGTTCAGCAGGAAAACCTAATAATAAAAACATGTAAAAACACTTAGACTTTATAGCTAAAATTGCAGTGGTTCTAGACACTGGGCTGGCTCCTTGTTTTGCTTTGTTTGAATCAATGGAACCTCTGAAAGTTATATAGGACACAGGACAATTTTTTTTGCAAGATCCTCCTGTCCATTTCCAAATATGTAACATTTCTCCATTAAATGTCAAAAATACCATAACATACCACCCAAACACCCACTAAGGAACAATATTAATTCAATCATTAGCCTAGACTACCAGAACAGAAATAATAGGAGGTTGTTGCCCTCTAGTTCAAAACATAGGTAACTGCAACCTATGGGAAGGAAGCCTCAGATCAAGAATTCAAAGTGCTTCCTGCTCATCTTGTAAAGTAAAAGGGGAAAATTAAATTAAATTTCCATTCTTAGTTGATAATTACATTGACAGTGAAATACACTCACATATAGGTCACTTAATTTCTCATTAAGTGTCACAAATTATGGTCAAATGAATAAGAGAAAGCGTTATAAGAATTCTGAGATTGAAGTTTAAGATAAGCCACAGTTAAAAATCACGGAAATATAGGAGAAAATAAGTAATGAAAAAACTATAAGGAAAGTTTGAAAAAGACAAAAATCACTCCTATTTTTTGAGGGGTATCTTCCCTGATGTGTGGTAAGCGTATTTTAAATGGCTTATGGATGATCTAATGCATTGTGAAGGATAAGAAGCAATGTTTCATGCATTCAAGGAAAGTATGCACTGGTATCCTAATGCTGTAACTTCTATGGTACAAAATTTCCTAGTGTGAGACTTGTTAAAAACAGAGATTCCTGGGCCCTATACAAAGATTCTGATTTGATAAATCTGGAAAATGGTCTAGGAATCTGCATTTTTCAGGGTCATTAAGGAACTTCAGTGCAGACTGCACCCTGGACTACTCTTTTAGAAACACTCTTCTAAAGATAGTTAGCACATTTATTCGATAAAATATGTTTCAATTTAAACCTGGAATGATGGCTCCTTTCAAAAGAGCCAAGTCAGGGGAGTCCATTGAGAATGGGGTACAACCAAGAAAGGAAGTATGCACTTTGGCTCCAACTTGATGAGACTCTTTAGGACCACTACGGCATGGCTAAAAGCTAGAGTGGATGGGATCTACCTGGAAAAGATTTTGGAAGAACTTCACATATGAGCCCTGAAGTCTGAGGGCATACATGAACATGTGTCTGTGACTATTTTTTTTTTTCCTCTAGAGAAGACTGAAGACAGGAAGGAAATGGAGGTATAGGGACCATTCCAATTTCCACTTGCCTGTGGAATATTCAATAGAATTCCTCAGTGTGTTATGGTACTGATACTAAATGGGAACAAAGTTTAATAAATGTATGGGAGCAGTTAGGGCCACCCAGGGAGTCATGGGTGGGGGAAGATATGATCCAGCAGGAGTGGTGCTGGGGTCATGGACCACTGTCAGATTAAAGGGAAAATGAGAAAATATTCTGTAATAGGGTCACTCAGTGATATGAAGGGATAGGGTGAAACTGGACTCTTCTGAGTGTAAACCATATACACAGATGGTATATGGTGTATATGATTTACAGATAGTGTATATGGCTTACATATAAGCCTGGAGAGGACAACAAACTCTTATAGACACAGAACATACTAGAGACCACTGCTGTTTCCACACCTCTGATTATGTGGCCAAAATCAGAAGATCTCAGAAGAAAGATAGACCCAGAGTTGGGCAAGTATAGAAATTAGAGACCATGTTTTCGATCTCACCAGAAGTCTCTCAGAGTTATAGTTCAAGTTTATGCTGTGGGAAGGCTAGGAAAGGTGAGCAGATAGGATTTAAACTGAACTGAATTAATTTTACTCATTTAAAGTGATTCTGAAGTTTTGGGATCTGCTACCCAGCTTGAAGGGCACTGAGATAGCAAATGTTGAAAATAGTATTTGAAGAAATAAAGCCTATTTCATGTTTGAAATTCCACTAAGCTAAGCCCCTCAATAAATAGATGCCTAGTAGCAAAAGTGAGATAAATACCCTGACGTGTATCAATCCTTCCAAGTGCCTGGACATTGCCAGTTCTCACTTTCTCCTTAGACCTGAGTAATTCCTCCCATACTTACACTCCATGTAATTTCAAAGAAAGGCTGTATCCTTAGCAGGAGGACTTGCTAAGGAGGACTGACCTTTCCTTTCTTTCTAGCCTTATTATTTGAAGAGAGGCCTTGAGCCCAAAACTCCAAGAAGACAACAACTTCTATGAGTTGGCAGCAACTTACAGCAGTGCTGATGGCAACAGACACCAATTTGGAGCTCTGGGGTCGCCAGATGGGAGGACCTTGGGCCATTCCAACATAGGCAAGGATGGACTGGGACTGCCTGTCCATCAATCTGGCTTTCTCTCTTCCTGAATGCTTGGGAGTGCTGAGGGTTGCCTTGCTGGTGGGGAACAATTGCATTACCATAAACCTCCAATTAGAGAGCCTCACAGGCAGGCTGATCCGATACCTTTATAAGAGCTGCCAATAGAGGCCAAGTTCTGCCCCAGATCTGCATATTTACTCACTCAGAAGATACAGGAAACAACAGAAAAGAGATTGAGAGAAGGAATTTGGCCCAATGAGTTTGGCCTCTGAGGGTTGCATGTAGATTCACTTCTGCATACAGAAAGAATTAGTAATTAGTAAGCAGACCACTGTCGGTTTTAACAAACTGAATGAAAAGAGACTGGTTCTCTCCTTTCTAAAAATCATGTTTGGGCTATGTGATAATCTGGTCATAGGAGATGTTTTTCAGTCCAGATGTCACTGGAAAAATCCCAGGAAGGTGGGATTGAGGACAGCCTTGCCCCTAGATAAATAATCACATCTCTGTGATCATGTATCACTTTCATAGTGAGGTCAACGCTAATACTGATAACACAGTCTCCAATGAAATAAGTACACTACAAGCAATTGTTTAAAGTTAAACAAGTTTCTTCCTCTAGTTTTAAGATATATGATTCCAAATCTTGGATTCTAATATACCATAAACAAGAGTTCTAGTTTTTAAATGTTAAACATCACACATATCTGCATGCACTTTAATCAGTGTAATATATTTAAAAAAATGTGAGATGGTGAATAATGAATAATGACTCTTCATACATGTCATGGAAAATAACAAACTGTCTGAATTTAGACCAAGTAGTAGAAACTGTTCTATGTAAGGGTTAACATCAGCATTTTCTTCTTTTTATTCCATAAGACCAAACATATCTGAATGCAATAGTTAATCTAGAATAGTCAAGAACTATGAAATGCCAGCTTTTATTAAATGTGTACATGAATGATATAATCTTCTGTAAGCCCAGGGTCACTCTGATCCTTTTAGTGGCTCATAAAGCAGCGTGTATCCTCATGTGGACAAAGGAGGCAGGCGCCACATGAGAGCAAGAAGCTGAAGAAGGGTCTTTGAAGGGAGGACAGGGATGTGATTGAGTCTTAGATTGTCTCAGATACTGAGACTAGATTTTTCTCAACTCAGTCTGGTAGAGAAAGACAATGAAAAGTGGGATTTTTAGACACTGACCTCATTTGACCTTTCTCCATTGCTATCTACAGGTTGTGGGCATAAAATCTAATGTTCAGCAGTGTCCGGATGAAATCAAATTGGGTTAAATGAAGCTTAAGTGCCTGTCCCTGAAAGATCCTCAACCTAAGGTCAGAAACCTAATTATTGTCACCACTAGGGACTGAGTAGGGGAAGCACAGCCCAGGACTATAGGGAAAGTATTTTAACAACAACAACAAAAAAAAATGGGTTTTTCATTCACGTGCAGGTAACTAATTTGTTCGATACCCTTTTATTTGCAAACCTAAGGTGGCAGTATTTTTACCTTTTTGTTTTGTTTTGTTTTGTTTTTAAAAGGCATTTAATAACACTTTTGTGTTGAAGGGTTGTTCAGAGATGAGCTACCAGTTATCTGAAAAGACTGTGTGACACAGGCCAGCAAGTGAAGGTTAAAACTGTTACACAGAGCTGATGGGATACTCTCTCTCATTACTTTTATGTAAATATGAGGTAAACAAGCCATTTTGCCTTGGAGGCCCCAAAGGAGGAGTGATGAGATAGTGAATTTAGAATGCCTGTGGTGTGTTTTAGAAAAACGGTTTACAAGACCCAGGCATAAATATTATTACTGTTATTATTCTGATGCTCTACTAAATAGGGCAGCATTGCCCATGGTGTGTTCTCTCTGTAAACCCCCTCTGGAGATTCCAGCAAAGGTCCGACAGGTGAAAGGCCACACTTTTCATTAGATAACCCCCAAGCAAGGTTTGGAAGTCTGAGTTTTTAATAAGAAGAGCCTTTTCCAGTACAGGTTTCCAGTGTGTTGACATAGTTACTCATATTACAATTTCAGAATAAATGCTTCTGGCAGCGCTCTCACCAGCAAACTTCTCTCTACTAATCTTTAAGAGGAATTGGGGTAAGTAGCATATCACCACAGAGGCAGGATTCGTTCGGTCAAGGCAGAGTGAAGTGTCAAATACTTCTGGCAAACACCCCTACCAGCCAGGGTAGACTTCAAACTTGATATGTTACTAGTTTTGCCAAATTGAATCAAAATTATTTATATTTCATTTCCATCCACCGATTTAACCGTAATTTTAAAAAGACAATCATTTTAACATGTTAAATTATCTCTACCACCATTGTCACACATTAGGACTTATAGAAAAACATGGAGAAAGATGGTGACAGTTTTCTCTAGTAGTGTATACCTGGTTTGAAAAATTAACATGGTGATAAGAACTATTTCATAAAACTATCATCAGAAAATAACCAAAAAGGAGAGGTCTATGTACACATCTCACTGAATGCATTTTAATTTGTATTGTAAAATAAATCTACAAATAAGTACACAAGTTTGATCAGTGATCAATGACTTATTATTAAACGAATATGTAATGACCACCTAGGTCAAGAAAGCCCCCTCCAACCCCTCCTAATTATTGTCCTGTGCCTCTAGTAACCACTGTCCTGATTTAAATGTAGTCATATTTTTTATTTGTTGTTTTTACCAGAACACTACAATTTGGTTTCATTGGTATTTTGAAATTCATTTAACTGGAATAATACTGTAAATACACTTTTTGTTTTCTGGCTTCTTTAATCTGTGTGTCCAGGGTTTTTATTGGGGTAGGTCATGTAGGCATGGAATGCCTGCATGACTAACCTTGGCTACTTGGTCTCTAGCTCCCCCAGAGGTCAAACTAATTCAGTATGGTGCCAAATCCCAGGTACACCAAAAGTTCACCATAGATCACAGTGTTAACATAAACTACATGGCATAGTCCAAAGCTGCATGTACACAAGAAACTCTTAGACAAGAGTGGGGGTAAGTGGAATTAAAGAAATCTAAAATCTTTCCACTTTGGAGGAAAGATGTTAAAAAAAAAATGAAAGATCTGGATAATATGATTCCATGATCCCCTAAACACCACTGCAATAATATATACAGATAGTCTGATGTTATCTACAGAGGTTGTAGCTGTAAGAGATTCTGACAAGGGTAGAATGATACATGAAAAACAGAAAGCAAAGGACAGAAAGGATACCATCAGGTGGCTTTTTCATATATTCTAGCCAAGCCAATCCTTCCAAACTGCTCATATCTTAAATCTAGAATTCTTCGATTTCTGGAAAAAATATCAAGACAAACTCTATATAGGTATTTCTATAGTGCTGATCTGTGGCGTGGGGAAGAAAGAGGTAGGAGGGCAGTAAGTATACAGGGAGCTGCAAGCCATTGAGGACATCCAGAGGTCATCCTCAGAGTCAAAGAGTAAGGTTGGGAAGAATATGACAAGGAACCCAACAGAATTTTCAGTCCCATACCTGTAAATCATTGCTTTCTGTTGGAAGTTGTAGAATGTCAGGACAAACATTATGAAGTAAATACTGTGCACAATGGGAAGGGAATTAGCTGTGCAATTCCCATTAATGCTAATGAGACTTTGGTGGTTAATTTCCCATGCCTTGTGCTGATTATTTGCCCCAATTAGTTATGTCAAGCTTGTGCCACACTCTGAACCAACCAAGTTTCCATTTTTGGGAAGGGGTATGGAAGGGAGTGGGAAACTGTCCTCATCATTTCCTTCAATTTCATATGGTGAAGACAAGGTCAAAATCATCTAATCCTACTATTTGCTTCTTTGGATGAAAAGCCTCTGAGAAACTAGCACTTTGCCAAAACTTCTGAAATGCACAACCCCTTGGAAATCATTGTTTTCATTAGTAAGCTACCTGCTGGGGCATTCTCTTACAGGAGACGGGTTTATTTTAGTTTATTTATTTCACTCCAAAGAATAATTCCATCTCTATTCTCATTAGACCTATAGTTTAGTTTAACATCCCTATTACTTGATGATGCTCCAGATAATAGAAAATTAGAGGAGATGTAGGAATGATTTTTAGAGGAGTGCTATTGGATGGATCAGTCCATAATATGCTTTTATTCTTGTATACAAGATAGGGTTTTCTCTTTTGTTCCAAAGAAATGTGTATATATCTCATTTATGGCACCTCTCACATCTGCTTTGTATTATATATTACATATATTTCTCTTATTTTTCCTACTCGATTATAAGCTCCCTAAAGATTGGGACAGCATTTTACTCCCTCTACTAATCTCTAGCAAAGCACTAAGTGCTCTCTTAATATTTACTAATGAATGAAAATATAATACACATAATTACAATGGCTATGGAGTAACACAAAGCATCCTACAATATCAAATAGAAGTTCTCATTAAATCAAACCTTAGGGTATATGGGGTCATACCACATACATTTTCATAACTTTAAAATTTTTGCTTGGGGTACCTGAGTGGCTCAGTCGGTTAAGCATCTGACTCTTGATTTCGGCTCAGGTCATGGTCTCACAGTTCGTGAGTTAAAGCCCCATGTCAGGCTCTGCACTGACAGTACAGAGCCTGCTTGGGATTCTCTCTCTCTCTCCCCCTCTCTCTCTCTTCTCTTCCCCTGCTCCCTGCTTAAGCTTGCTCTCTCTCTCTTTCTCTCTCTCTCAAAATTAGTGAATAAGCTTAAAAAATTTGTTTTAAGTGTGCCTTGAGAATAATTTAAAAAAGGAAACAACAATGTGTTTAGAACATAAAAATAGAAGGTAAAAAAGAGGGCAGGAAGAAAGGGCATATTTCTGGAGTAAACTTTTTGGAAAGATATATGAAAATGAGGAAAAATAAAGTCCAGCCTTTAAGCTGGATTCAAGTGGTTTTTGTGAGGTGAGGAGGGCCTAGAACAATCTGCAAAAGGAGCCAAGATTTCATGTGTTCTGGAACAAAGAAAGGGAGGACTAAGAAAGGGTCAGAGAAAGAAGGTGATCAATACACACTCAAATGGGCTGCCTTGAGGCTTTGTTATATTTCAAAGATCTCTGTTAATCCTCATAGCAATCCTTTGAGAAAGAAGGGGGGCCTCAATGTGAGAACACAACACCTGATCATGAATCAGAAAAAATTTCTAAATGTTGATTGAGAAACATATCCTAGCAGAAAACTACAAACTGTTCCTTCTATACATATTCTCCGTAACAAAAGAAGACAACACAATTTGAGCATTTTACTGAAATCTGAAAGAAGTACATTCTGAAAAGACATTAATAAGCAAAACTAATAGCACAATATCTCTCCCACAAATGAGAGACATGTAAGATGTCACTAATTCAGGCTTTAGTCAATAGGTGCATGATAAATAAATGAATGGATAGTCCCCAAAGCATGCCACCCCCTAGATTGGTCTTGGAAGATATTGCTTCGTAAATGTGTTTAGAAAAATGGCCTCTCTGGGGGACCTGTGTGGTTCAGTCGGTTAAGTGTCTGACTCTTGGTTTTGGCTCAGGTTATGATCTCGCAGCTTCGTGGGTTTGAGTCCCGCATTGGACTCTATACTGGCACCATGAAATTGGCTTGGGATTCTCTCTCTCCCTCTCTCTCTGTCCCTCCCCCACTCATGTTGTCTCTGTTTCTCTCAAAAGCAAATAAAGAAGTAAATAAAGAAAAGTAAATAAAGTAAATAAAGAAAAGAAGAAAAATTGCCTCCCTAAGAAGCAATTTATGGCCATCAGGAGGGAAGCATATCCATGTCCTAGCCATGATTTGCCTTTTTATGTATTCTCCAGAAGATAATCTCAATTTACCTTCACCCTTACCTACAGTAATTACATCTAACTTATATTGAATATTCCGCTCCCTGTGTGCCAAGTGATATTCTAAGTATTTATATGCATTAATTTATTTAATCTTCCTAATAACCCTATGATATAAGTATTATTATTATCATTTTACAAATAGAGAAAATAAAGTTCAGAGAATCTTGGTAGCATCCTCAAAATCACTAGTCATTAAAACAATCAGGATGTGAAATGCAAGAAGCCTCACACCATAGCTTGTTTCCTTGTTTCCTTTCTGCCTTCCTTCCCTCCCTCCTTCTGAGCTTTATTGAGATATAATTCATATACTCTTATGGGACTCTATCATCCTCCAAAACTCATATGTTGAAGCTCTAACTCCCAGTACTTCACAACATAATCATATTTAACTCCAGGGTCTTTACAAAGGTGATTAAATTAAAATACAGTTATCAGAGTGGGCCCTAATCCAGTATGACCTGTGTCCTTATACAAAGAGGGAATTTGGACACAGGCAGGTGCAGAGGAAAGACCATGCAGAAAAACACAGAAAGAAGATGTCCATCTACAAGCCAAGGAGAAAGACCTAGAATAGATTCTCCCCTCATTGCCCTTAGAAAGAACCAATCCTGTTGAAACCTGTGATTTTGCACTTGTAACTTCCAGTACTATGAGAAAATAAATCTCTTTTATTTAAGCCCACCAGTCTGTGTTACTTTGTTACAGTAGCCTAGCAAACTAACACACATACCATACATGTTATCTATGCAACACGTATAATTCAGTGGTTTTTAGTATATTCACAGAGTTCTGTAAACATCACCACATCAACTTTAAAATATCTCATCACCTCTCAGAGACCTTATACCCATTAGCCAGCACTCCCCACCTACAAGCCCTAGCAACCGACAATCTTCTTTCTCTCTCTGTGCCAACTGCTTATTCTGGAAATTTCATAAAAATAGCCTTTTCAAAATAGTGGCCTTTTATGTATAGTTTCTTTCACTTAGAGCCCACTTTCTTCACTACGATGAATTCTGTCTTACTGTCTTACTTCTTTGTTCTTGCTTTAATCAATATATGACAATAAATTTCTAACAATTACTGCTAATTCACATAAATATTCAATGGCACTCTGAAACAGTAAAACTTCAGACAAATCACAGAAACATATGACGGCATGGAACAGTGGTGGTGGTGAACTCCAGTGAATAAAATGTATCAAAAAGTAAAACTGTATTACATAAAAACTAACCTACATGACACTGAAAAATTCTTACAAATTACATGAATAGTTTTGTCTGTACTTCTGGGGACTTTAAATGCTCTCAAAACATTGCAATATCCCCGTCCCTGTTGACTGTGTATCTGTAATGTAGATGAAAAAAAAAAGACACATCAATCCCACATTTTGGGTTTTCATGTTTTCAGGTCATAGAAAGAGTTGGCAAAGCCTCACTCTCTGGAAGTAGTAGTAACTCTCCTAGGCCTCACTTTTAGGAAGAAGCCACCTCTTTATTGAACACCTGCTGTTCCATCCTGCCACATCCCAGGTACCAGGAGAAAACCAGTTGAGAAAACATTGTCCCAGAACAATAGGATTTTATAGAAAATATCAACAGATTCAGTACAAACAGAAAGAACCCCATTAAAATAGCAAGGCAGAGAAGAAAGAGAACCTTAGAAGCTGGGCAATCCACCAGAGAAGCCAGCCCATCAGGAGGAGGGAGATGAAATTTAACACTATCCTTTTAGTAAGGAAATGCTAAGGAATCTTTTTGTCTCAGATGACAGAAATCCAACAGAAAATAGGAATTTTCAAAACTCCAGAACAGTGCTGGTTTCATGCATATCTGGATCCAGATGATCAAATAATGTCCTCATTTTTTGTCATACTTTCATTCTCTCCATCTCTACCATCTCAGCACTCATTTCGCCAGGTTTCTTCTTTCCTTTCTCTGGCAGCTCTTTTCTTTCTTCTTTTATTTATGTTTATTATTTATTTTTGAGAGAGAGAGAGACAGAGAGAGAGCAAGAGAGCAGGGAAGGGGCAGAGAGAGGGAGACACAGAATCCAAAGCAGGCTTCAGGCTCCAAGCTGTCAGCACAGAGCCCGATGTGGGACTCAAACTCACCAACCTGAGCTGAAGTTGGATGCTTAACCAACTGAGCCACCCAGGTGCCCGTGGAACCTTTCTGCCCGTGGCAGAAAGAAGGCCACTCTGAGGTCTGAGCACACATAGTCCTTTCTGTTTGTGACCCCAGAGGCACAGACACCTTTCTTCTCTAGTGCGCCCCTATCTTGACTCTCAGCGGGGTGCTTACTGGCTCTGCCTGGCTGTGAGCTCACCCTGTGGACAGAGTACCATGGACAGAAGTCTAGGGCAGCACAGCCTGCCCAACCACCCATCCCTGAGGCTAAGTGAGGCAATATGACTGACAGTCTCTCATAACCTATGGGATAGGAAAGAGGTAATTAACTCAAAAAAAAAGGGGGTACTGGGAAGACACAAACACATTTCCATGTAGCTCAATCAACTGAAAGAAATTTGAACAGGTGGAGAGAAGGAGTGGAAAGCTATATATATTATATAAATAATATATGAAAAAGTTATGCCCTAGACTGGATGCTTGTGTTTCCCCAAAATGTTGAAATATCATCCCCAATGTGACAGTAGTTCAGTGTGGGACTTTGGGGAGCTACTAGGTCATGAGAGTGAAGCCCTCATGAATAGAATTAGTACCCTTATAAAAGCAACACTAGAAACCTCCTTTGCTCCTCCACCAGGTGAGGACAGAGCAAGAAGATGGCCATCTAGAAACCAGGAACTAGAACTTCACCGGACACCAAAGTTCCTGGCACCTTGATTTCAGACTTCCCAGCCTCCAGAACTGGGAGAAATAAATTCCTATTATTTATAAGCCAGTCTATCTATGGCATTCTGTTTTAGTAGCTCAAACACAGTAGTGAAGTTATATAGTAAGAGAGGAGTACGGTAAGCATTTAGTGGGGAGAAAAAGAGAATGTGGTATAGTGACTAGAAAGTAGATTCATTATAAAGGAAAATCTGAGCATGGATATTATAACATTTCCTCTTCTTAACACTTCTCACACCTTCTCCGTTTACATGGATGAGCCAAGCAAACCTTGAGGAGGAAGTGATGAGCACAAAAACTAATGTAGTTGATCTGACATAAGATGTGGTGCCCACCTTTGTGAAGTTCATAGCCTCATTGTAAAGACAAGACATATACACGCAGAAAGCTCTCGAGTGATGGATGCTAATGGATTAACACATAACCAAGTTCAAAATCAAAAATAAATCTACCTTTACAGCCCCACAGCCCCTAGGCTTAAGGATGATGCTTCAGTATGAAGAAACTAGGCCTGGTGATCTTCTTGTAGGGGTCCTGCTGGCCAAAGGTGGGCCTTAGATTGCAGGTTCTTCCTTATCCTATGAAGGTCAGATTGTAGTTCAAAAGAATCCTGGAGACATAAATTATGTAAAACAACCACTTCAGGGTGTTAAACTGAACTGAAGTCTGGATTTAACTGCCCAGCAAATCACTGAAAAGGGACTATAGCAATATCTTTAATAGATGATATAAATACTTAGGGCATAAAACTGCCTATTCTACTTATTTCCATTACAGCAATCCCCTCCCTCTCCCAGACCTGATTAGGGCTGATAAACAGGCTCTCAAGCTTCTGTTTTCTGGGCATGTGCATATTTTTCTAAGTGCACTACCTTCTCCCACACAACCCCAAACTTATTTAATTTCTATATGAGAAACATACCTCTAAGACCAGGAGTAGCGGACAAGACCTGCTGTTTTGTATAGGAAACTGAGGTTACTAAAGTTCATAAACTCTGGTGTTTGCTACCATTTCAGGCTGATATAAAATCTGTCAAAATCTAGTTCAGTCCTAAGTCAGCCTCTAAGCTCCATCTTCCCACTGCCCAACCCAATTCCCACCTTTTTTGATGATCCTGAGCGCATGCATCTGTCTAGCCTCCTGTTCTACCCACAATGGGCTGCCTCCTGTGCTAATTTTCCATGTCTGCATCTTTTCTCCCATAGCTGAATGAATGTGGGGTTCTCAGAATCTGAAAGCACATCTTATTTTTATTCTCAGGGTGTGGAAAGCAGCATGGAAAGACAAAAAAGACAAGGTTTCAAAGTCATAAAAATTCAGGCTTGAAACCAACTCTGCCATTTTTTTTTTGTGAGTCCCAGCTACCTATTCTGTAAAACAGGAATACTTCTACCCAACTCCTTATTGTGAAAATTAAAATGAAATAGTAAATGTCAGTTCCTTTTCTTGTCCTCCCTGTTTTTCTTTCCATGATGCCTATGAATGTGTTTTCTGAATGTGTAACGAATAATGTTGGCAAGTGCAGCTGCTATTCTAAAACCTGGAGTCACTACCACATCCTTTCTGCCAACATTTAGAAGTCCAGCTCAAGTCCTAAATATTTCATTCACTTATCTAATAGCTTTTGCTCTTTTCTGTCATCTCCAAGAACACTGTGCGCTCTATTTACTGCAATAGTTAACTATTCATCTTTCAAATGTTTCACATCCTTAATTTTTCCTTCTCTGTGAAGCTCCTTCATGAAAGAGGGAGCAATGTTGGGGGGAGCACTTTTTGTCTTTTTTTGTGTGTACTTCCTTAGTAGTAGTAAAGTACTGCTCCTTCAACAGAAACAAAATAAACAGGTCTTGATCATTACAGAAATAATACCACAATCAATAATGTACATGTAGAAATTAGTAAGTTATAACAGTGAAGGTTACAAAAAATTGGTATGCCAAGCACTCAGTTCTAAGATGCTTTGCACAGATTACCTTACTGAGACAAAAGCCTAAATGCATAAAAACAAAGATTAAGATACTCTTAGGAAGGAGAGAGAGTTAAGTTGTTTGGCTTTTTCAAGACAAAGGCTTTGTAGAGGAGATAAAACTTCTAAGAAACTTCAAATCATTCTTGTTGTAAGGCTGCAATTAGAAACAGCTTGCAGAGTTTGGGATAATGTTATTTTCCTATAATATATAGTCCATCAATCAGCTGGAAATGTGTAAAATATGACTAATTCCTTAGGGGCCACTTCCCCAGACTAATCATGGTGCTTCTTGGGTTTCTGTGATCCCTTCCATCTGTGACCACATAGATAAGCACTTCTGTGGATACTTCTGCCTCTTTGTGGTTTCCTGTATGTACGATTTTGTCTCTAACTAAATTTTAACTTCCTTTCAAAAAGACGCTTTTCCCAGCTTCAAAAGACCTAATACAGACCTGAGACTACACAGACAGCATGCAACAAATTTTTCATTAAACTTACTAAATTTCATCCATTCCAAATATCACCGCGAAATCCAGCTACATCTCAAAAGCCCACTATCTTTCAGTAAGGAAAACACGTGACAGAGTGCCAATAAAAACAGCAATTCCTTTTCTAAACTCCTCTAGGAAGTGAAACCATGTTGCACAGTAGAGCATAACAATTTGAAATCCTGAAATACAAAGCAAAGCTGCACACTCAGAAATGAGGCTCATCCCCCCCACAGTGGCATCTGGTTACTCACGGAGGACTAATTCTTGTCCTTGGATGCCCCAGTACACCTTCTATTACATTAACTTAAATGAAAACCCCAAGGGGAGAACATGACCCCAAAGATTTATCTGATGATATGGCCATATTAGATCCTTTCAAATCCTTTAATTTGCAAAAAGTCCCGAAGTCGGTGAACCAAACAAATAGCAGCTCTCTCCCCATGCTGTGTAACTTGGGTGATATTTATGGACAGGGAGAAGTTCTGTGTTCAGCAATTTCCTAATCAACTAAGAACAAATGGAGAAAGCAAATCCATGAAATAGGAAAGGGCAAGACCACCGAGCTATGACTTAAAAGGCAGTGGAGAAATGTTAGTGCCATTATGCTGCTGAGCCTCCTGCCCCAGTCAAAATGCATTCATCAGAGATGCTACAGAAGCTGAAACTTAAGGAAATGGCCGAAGAGTGTTAAAGCTAGAGCCTTGTAACAAGGGTCCTACAGAAGAAGGCCCTGTATGAAATGAAAGGGGCATCTGCATATAGCCTCAAATACCAATGACAGGTCTCACTAGATCTATTTATATTTAATGTGATGTAATTCATCATTGATTGTTTCCTGTAATAAAATTCAAAAAAAATTTTTAAATAATACTGCATGCATGTCAACACCTGAGAGAAAAGTTGTAGAACCTCCAAAATAAAAGGTGTGACCCTATCTTCAAAATGTGACATATTTCAGAAGCTAACTTTTGTTTTTGCTTTTGCTTCTGCTTGAACTTGGCTTATGAATGGTAAGCTCTTCATCTGGATGCCTAACTCCTCCACCCTTCTATCTTCAGTAGAACTGTATCTCAAATGTCCCAGGCGGACGAACCATATATATTGTTGTTGTTTTCCAGCTATGTTTCTAAAACTGTATTTCACACCATGGAATCCTGCCAGGAACATCTTCCCTAAAATATGACTTAACTAACTGTCCCCATCTGAACCTCAAATTGTTTCTTCTCATCCTTGATTCACAGGAAAGAGAACAACCTGTTTCTTTTTTACAACTACGTTTATATTTGACAACTCAGAAGTAGAAAAGTATTTCTGAGTCTAAGGAATACAATTATAGAATTTCTCCAAACAGTGAAAACAAGTTGTTAAAAGAATAAGAGAATAGGAGAGCTCAAAGCACTGCAGAGAATGGCTCCCTGTCCACTCAACTTGCTCTTATTTCCCATGTAGAGACTGTGCCGCAAGGAATATGGCCTCTCTCTGTCCCACAGCATGCTGGCTATGGAGAAAGGTTGACCCAACCTTCTTCTATTTTACACACAGTGTACAAAGGCTCCATAGCCAGTAAACTAAGACAATTATGAGTTGTCTAGCATGAAGAGGCAAAAGCAATCATGAAACCAAGCAAAGCTATTAATGTCACACTGAACAGGTATTCAAACATCTTTGGAACGTCAAAGAAAAAATTAATTACTTTCAAATTTACGTAGACTGGTTCAGAACCTTTTCCTCCATCTTTTCTCTTATATATTTCTCTTATTGGTCCTTAAGTCTCATCTCTAGTATCACCTCCTGAGACTTGTCTCTTTTACTTTCTTGACTTGATGTTCGCAAATCAGTATATTAATGTGACAAGTTTCTGTGGTCCCAAGGTCACTAGATTCTCCATGAAGACATGCATCTTATTTCCTACTGGACTTAAATAATTAAAATAGGAAAGGGCCCATTACTCAAAACTTCAATGGCCATAGCTTGTCCACTACTTTATACCTATTTATTTTTGCAGAAATGTAGAGGGGTAAGGCAAGGGGGTTCACAGCCAGGCTAGCTTGGTGGAATAATCGACCAGGTTTTCTGGAACCTCTAGAACAAGAAAGCATACAGGAATGGAACACAGCACTTCCAATGGAACTGTGTCTATGCAGCTGTGCAGTGAAGAGTATAAAAGTCCTAAAGCAAGTAAGAGAGGTCAGCCAAGGCAAATGTTTGGGTCTGGAAATGCTTTTCAGAGGAAGTAGGGAGCTAAACAATAGCAGCATATAAAAACTTGCTTCATAAATTTGAAAAACAAAGGAAAGAAAAAAGATATTGCTAAGAAAGATAAGAAAAGGCCTCATTTTTTAAAAAATAAGAAATTAGGGTGCCTGGGTAGCTCAGTGGGTTAAGCAGCAAGCTTCGGCTCAGGTCATGATCTCACAATTTGTGGGTTCAAGCCCCACGTTGGGTTCTGTGCTGACAGCTAGCTCAGAGCCTGGAGCCTGCTTTGGATTCTTTATCTCGCTCTCTCTCTCTGACCCTCCCCTGTTCGCACTGTCTCTCTTTGTCTCTCAAATATATATTTAATATTTTATTTATTTTTAATACAGAGAGAGACAGAGCATGAGAGGGGGAGGGGCAGAGAGAGAAGGAGACACAGAACTGGAAGCAGGCTCCAGGCTCTGAGCTAGCTGTTAGCACAGAGCCTGATGCGGGGCTCGAACCCACGAACATGAGATCTGACCTGAGCTGAAGCCGGAGGCTTAACCGACTGAGCCACCCAGGCGCCCCTCAAATATATATTTTTAAAAAAACATAAAAAAAAAAGAAATTAACTTAAAAACTGGATTGCTGTGTATATTTTTTTTAAAGGACCTTGGTCATAAAAGAAAATATAAAACAAAAAGATATTTCAAATGAGGGAAACAAAGTCAAAGTCAGCTATGACTACAAACCAACTTAAATACAGGCCAAGAAATACTGGCCTATGACTCCTCATATTCATTACACAGTCCTTCTCATCACCCTGGATTCCCTCCGCCACACTGGCGTTAGACTAGCCAATGACCTGAAACCATGGCTGAAGGACATTTTGCCACCACGGCAAAAGATATGTTTGCTACCTTTCTCATCTCTGACTTTTGTGGCTGAAGATTCTCAATAAAGCAATGTCTGTAAAAAGAAGCTATGAGCACAATCATGAAAGACATCTAAAAGACTTCCAGAGGAACCACGAAGAATTTTCTAGAATAAAGCCTATGTTATAAGAGTGAAACAGACATTGAGATCTTTTTGTTCTAGTGGCCTTTTCTGTGCTGCCTTAGGGCAGTTAAGGCATTGTCATTTTTTGGATGAAGATACTTAAAAGTCTAGAGATGTTTCCAGGGTAAGGAAGGGATGGAGGAAAGATTAGAATCAGAATGTCCCACTGCTCAATGGGACAAACACCTTCCCACTTTGTCACACATCCCCCTCATGTGTAGGAAGATCTCTCAATATTTACAGAAACTTTAAAATCAATTAGTGTGCTAACTTCAAAGAAGATATTGTAACCTGTCCAGAGTAATAAAATCAGCAATGCACAGCATTACTTTCCTCTATGAAGAGCTTGAATAAATAAGACATTTATAAAAATGAGTGGAAAATCTGAAATGAATATCCCAAGAACCATGAAAAAATAAGCTAAGAGAAATTGAATTTTCTTTTGAGTCTCTAAGAGAGAGGCAGCAGTTGAGGACTTTATACATAATTTATAAGGAAAATTGTCCCGTTCACTCAGGTATACACCATATCAGTTTGTGGGAAAGATTAAGCAAGCTGTCTTTTTTTTTTTTAATTGAAATCAAGTATAGGTATGGAAGAAAATGAATTCTGAATGAGGGAGAATGCAGTGAGTCACATGGCCAAAGGCTTATTGGAATTTACATGAGAGTTGTTTTTTTTTTTTTTAACCAAGTAACTTTGACCTTATTTATCGATCAGTAATAAGAAAAGGCCCCAAAGCAAAGTCCTACCTAGTGCTAAAGCTTCCTGTTCTCATTTCCCCTTCACTTCAAGGAAAGCTGGGCCTTGGCATAAATAGCACATTCCTCACTGGATACCTATGATTCGAACATCATTAGTAAAGTATTCCAGGCTTGTTGTCATTGTGTCCTAAAATGTTACCATAATCAATTCAGTTCTTGAAATTTTTTACCTAGAGAGAAACCCTTAAATTGCAAATGCTTCCAGAAACACTGAACTAATTCCCACTAAGATATCGGTAACTTCCTCCAAACCTTGAATTAAGAGGATTCAGGGGGGCTGGGCAAGCAAAAAGAGAAAGACTGAATGGAAGGGAATGAGCACAGGAACGGAAAGTAAGGGAGAGGGAAAAACTTCCCCTAATACAATTCTGCTGGCAGGTCCTCGGGATAGGCCAGGAGCCTCTGTACCAGCAATCTCTGTAGAAAGTGTAAGTAATTTGCCATGGCCCCTGTTTGTCTGGAGCCCTCCCTTCATCCCTGTTCTCCATCCCAGGTATTTCATTCTCATCACCCCTTCGGACCACAGTGATTCCTTTCAGCAGTGGCCTGCAGGCATTAACATGCAGGCCATTCTCATGTCATACGTCCCCTTACCATTGTTTCCTCGGTGTTCAATATATTCTTGCCTTGGGACCTAGTGTCACTGAAGAGTTAATACACATCTCTTTTTGGGTGCCCCACAGCATCTGTAATAAAGCTACTTCTGCCTAGCAGCCACAATACTAATACTAAGAAGAAAAAAAAAAAAGGAAATGATGCAGCACTTTACAGTTTTTAAAACCCAACTATTCACATAACTGCTTATTTATATAAACCAAAAAAATAAGTTAAGCAAGGGGGATTTATTATTCCACATTTACAAAGGAGGAAATAATGACTGAAATAGCTATTACTAGCAACTTTTGTTGAAAATTCCTCTATATCATGGACTCTTCTGGGCACATTATACATATTAGCTATTTCAATTATTTCAATAGCACTACAAGGATGCTCAGATGGACGGAAGAACTACAGCTTTAAACATCTGAGCTACTTTCTCAAGATCACACAGGCAGCGAGTGGCAGAAATTGGCTTCAATCTAGTTCTATTGAATCAAAACTTAATGCTCTTAAATGCTGATGCTCTCAACAAGAGTTAAAGTGTAGGTGCTTTTTTCTCAAGGTCATACTTCCTAAGTGGCAGGGAATAGACTACTCCTAGGTCTAACTCCTCATCAAATGCACTTACAACATTACTCTGATATTTATTGAAATGCAGGTGATTTGGCAAAGGAAGAGAATGATAAGATACACCTGGCCCTGCACCCAAACTTCAACAAATATTGGTTCCTTACCGAGAGGACTCTCTGCTTTGCAATGGAAATTTCCTGTGGATCTCTTAGATAGTTTCAAGATATTCTATCTGCAAGAAATGAAATGGATTAAATGGTTCCCACTAAGCTTATGGTAATTTTAGCCTTTCCAACTTCTGGCAATAGAACATACAGTGTGAGCACAGGGTAAATTCCAATCTAAGGTTGCAATTTTGAACCTTCTATGTTATTAGCAGAGCCAGTCACTCTAACCAAGTGCTACCGAGAACACTATCGTCTGGGAGCTTCCTTAAACATGACAATGAGGAAATTTAGACCACAACACACTCAGCTTTTAGATCTTAACTCCAAAGTCATTATTATTGTATTTTGATGAGGCAAAGACATGTCAACAAAATTAAGAAATGTCATTTTCTTAGTAGTGATGATTATTATACTTCATAGAGTAAGCTTGAATAATCCAGCATGCTTATTTGGCTAAAGAAAAGAAAGCTGAATTGGATTCATATTTCTTATTTAAAAATTTAAGTCAACATATTTAACCAAGTTGCCAAGGGAGGTGCTGGCTGTGGCCTATATCCTACTTTGACGAAATGGTTGAAGGAGGTTTAGGTTCTGATCAGGAAAGAAGAACCTCCTCCAAGTAAACAGCGTTACAAACTGCTCTGTGTTCTGATTTGTACAGTGATGCTGATGCTGCTTCTCACTTTGGACAGATAAGCCACAATCTACCATGTAGATTCTCAATGAAGTGGCCAGTGATTGCTCTGCAATATGAAATTATTCTTCATAGCACCAAAGTGAAGAGAGGACACTGAAAATTACTTAATTTTATCACATTATCTTGACTCCCTAATCTAAGCACTAAATCTGAAATGGTAAGTCTAGTAGTGTTGTGTACATTCACTTACAGAGTTGGTTCTTTCTCCTTGAATAAAATAAAATGTTTATCTGTATTTTTAAAATTATTTTATTTTATTTTAGAGAGAGAGAGAGAGTACAACTAGAAGAGGGGCAGAAGGAAAGAGGGAGAAAGAGAGACAGAGAAAGAGAATCTTAAGCAGGTTCCATGTTCAGCACAGAGCCCAGTGTAAGGCTTGATCCCATGACCCTGGGATCCTGACCTGAGCTGAAATCAAGAGTCAAACACATAACCAACTGAGCCACAAAGGCACCCCTATCTTTATTTTTATGTCAAGAACATTATTCAATAAAAATTCCCCCAAAACAGGGAGATCTTCTCACAGATGTAATGGCAGTGGCTCTCCAAGGCTTCACAGTGCTTCTGGAAGTATAAAATCGCACATAAGAATCACCTGGTTGTGGGACATGGAGGAAAGAGGATCTTTCTGGGCCCCAACTCAGACCTACCAAGCTACACTCTACAGAAATACCCTGATGTCAGCACATATAACGGACCCCAAAGTCACTGTTTTGTACTAAAGTTTGAGAATCACTGGCCAAGTTATTGAGGCACCAGGAGAGTGGAGATAAAGATGGTTGCCTCAGACACTGTGGAAGGGCCTAAGTTAGCATCCTTCTGAAAGGAATTCCTAAGTTGTTTTGGCTTTCATTCAACAGAGCAGTCCCAAGTCTGGAGAAAGTGGCATAGAAACGACAGCTCTCTGAAAAAGGAAGAGGAAGAGTCACAGGGCCAACTAACTATGTGCTCGACTCAGAGATCCTGGGGTCCTTCTAAGAGAAGAGGTGAGTTGCATAGTTCCAGTAGAGTGATGCTGAGGTCAGCGCTGCCCTCCGTTTGGGGTTCTGGAGGGAGATCCCCACAGGGTTCCAGTGCAACTTACAGTGGCCATGACAAAATGTGCTCAGTGACCAGATAAGCTCAGAGAAAGACCTGTGGAATGATGCCCTGACCTTCCCCTCTGCCTGAAAGTGGGACACAAAAAGCAATGGAGGTAAGAGCAGTGAGTATGCCCCTAAACCCAGTCTGGCTGAGGCACCCACCAGAGCCCTCACAGCTAAAGCCAGAAATGGATTAAATGATATGATATACATAAAGGATTTAATGAGATGCCAATTTGAAAGGTAGCTAATGGTACAAAGTATATGATTTCTGATCTCCTATGAGACCTCTGATCTCCTACCTCACCTGCACTTTACCAGAGTACCATTGGTATGATTCTGTCTCATAATTTAAAAATCAATTTAAAAATCAGAGATTTGTTTTTCAACTAAAGAAGAGTCTGAGAAATATTGTGCTTAAAGAGAAAAATTAAAACGTCACTAAGACCCTAGTAAGAAAAGAAGTACTATTCTAAGATATAGTCCCCCAGCCCCAAATAGCCTTAAAACCCAGAACTATTGTCAACCTTACTCATAATCTGTTTCCTGCTTTGCTTACTGATGAGTGGAATTGGAATCCCAAACCATGCTTAGAGTGAGTGCAGTAGTTTATAATGCTTGCAGCCCTAATCTGCCTCCGCTAAAGAATAACATACTGCATTGACTCCAAGGGTTTACAATAAAACCCAGGGAGTCTCTAGGTCCCCTAAGCACTGCCTTGTCACAAGCACAATAAATTGCCTCACAAAGAGCTAATACTTTGAATTACTGTCAGCCCCAATTCTTATCTGCTAGAAACTGATAAAACAATCAATAGGGAGTTTTTGTGTACTTGTTTCCAAGAAAATAACGATGTACTCAGGGTTACTGGGAAGGCCTCCTGGTCTCCAGAGAAGAGCAAAGACTGCAAGACAAAAGCCTTGAGAACAACCATCACCTGTGTTTGGTGACCTTGGATAAATTCTTTACTTCTTGTCTAAAAGTCTCCCATCTATAAAATGGGAGGGATAATAGCTGGCCCAACCCCTCAAAACAGGAATAGGTCAAATATAAAATACTAGAATTATAGAGGACAAAGGGCCCTAATCATTAGATACTATTACTTTGTGAACAGCAAACTTCATTGCTCTTCACTACTATATGTTATAGTCATCTATACCTATCTCACCTCTATTAAAATAGAACTGCCTTAAGATTTGGGACGATGTCTTAATCATCTTTGCCTCCATAGCACCAACACAGTGTTTGCACATTCTAGAGACTCACTTATTATTAATCAATTATTAAATGAAAGAAGGAAATGAATGAATGGATTAACAGATAAATATTTTAAATCATTTAAAGCTCCACTCCCAAATTAAGAATCCTTTATAAAGTATCCACAAGGAAGTCCCTACACCTAGGAATCTATGTACCAAGGAAGATGATCGTGATGGCTAGAGCGGTGTACAAACAATGCCACAAGGCATAACGTTCCACTATTAACGGAGCCAACACCTCACGCAGTTATTACCGGCAGTCGTATTTACCACACCAAACACTTAGTTAACCCCAACTCTCAGACATGTTTTACATTCTCTAGATTCAAAACAGCTGAACTCCAGGCACTTTGTGAGTCTAGAATAAGAAGTGTCCATAAATCTCTAATAAATAATCACATGAAAATTTGTGCCTATTATTTAACTTTATTAAATATTCACTCAATAATTTGGACCCATTATTTAACATTATGGTGATGTACAATATGCATACACAAAAGTGAAAAATCAAGTGTCCAGCTTGATAAACTTGCAAAACCAGAACCCAGGTGATTAGCACCTCAAAAAGCGATAGAATATTACCAGTAGTCCTAGAAGCTCCCCTTTGTTCCCTATCCCTGTCACCATCCCCAGCAAGAGTAATAACGCTGTACATTATTTGAGCCAGTTTTCAAGCATTGTATACATGGAATAATACTGAATAAAATCCGGTTACATTTTTCCCCTTAACACTGCTGGTACAGTATTCCACTATGTGAATACCCTATCATGTATTTAGCCATGCTACTGTTGCTGAACATCTGGGTAGTTTCTCATTCGGGGGCATCAATAATAGTGCTGCTATGAAATCTTGTACATGTATTTGTGAATATGTTTAATTTTCTGTTACAACCAATAAAAGCTTTCTGAATC